>NC_042959.1:33473264-33813264 GCF_901001165.1 Salmo trutta
AGGACTCCCAGAGTCACCTCCCTTCCGTCCCTCTGTTCTTCTTTTAATTCCGCGCTCGCTGGATGTTTAATCCTTTTTGATCTCAGCGTCTGGAACACTCATCCTCCTTTTTCTCTCTCCCCCCTCCCCCCTCACCCCTGTCTCTCGGGGATTTACAAGTAAACACAAACCCTCCGCTGACAACACATGGGAAAATATCTCTGCTTTGCCCTGTGTGTTTTGTGCGTGGTCAGTGGGACCGTTACATGTGTGACTCAAAAAAACAAAAAAGAGACGATCTGCTCCCCGCACACTGCAGAGGGGAGCGTGTACGACCCGTGTGCGTCCTCTGCCGACTCAGTGTTGCCCAACAGGGAGTGTTTGTGTGGTATCCAGGGGCAACGGCTGGGGGTGGCTGGCGGAGGGGTGGGGGTGGGTCTGCAGCCTTGCTTTTAATCCACTCTGTTTGCGTGCCTGATTGCAGTGTGTGGTGCATGTGCGTGTGTGTGTGTGTGTGTGTGTGTGTGTGTGTGTGTGTGTGTGTGTGTGTGTGAGCGACGCAAGGAGTGTGTGGAGAGTGTTGTTGTTTAAAGGCTAAATGTTACTGACATGCACACACGGAATACTGGAGTCAAAAAGTGAAATGCACTCCCTGCCCTCCTCTCTCCCAGGAGGCTCTCTCTCTCTCTCTGTCTCTCTCTCTCTCTCTCGCTTTCTTTTTCTCTCTCTGTCATACTCCTGCTTTTTCTCTTCCTGCCTCTGCCGTTCACTCTCCCTCTCTCTTTTTTCCCTGATGGTTTTAACAGAGGTGTGACTCATTGGGCATAGAGCCACGATGTCAGGTACTGAGGGGAAGAGAGAGAGAGAGAGAGAGAGAGAGAGAGAGAAAGGGGGAGGGAGGGAGAGGGGGGAGAAGAGGAAGGAAGAGGAAAAGAGGGGGGGAGAGGTGGTAGAGAGGGGGAGGAAGGGAGAGAGAGAGAGACCTGCTTTAAGAGGCAGTGGTGAGGTAGTACAAGGGGGGGTCAGAGATATGCAAAATGGAGAGGAATGTGCAAGAGGGAAAGAGTGAGAGGGAGGGAATGAGGGAATGAAGGAGGGGTGCAGTGTGAGGAAAACATAAAAAGGGAGGGAAATGAATAATTTCTGCAAACGGTTTCCGTCACAATTGAGCTCTCTCTCCCTCCTCCTAGCATGTTTTCCAGTCGCTGCTCATGTTTTGGCCACACGCTGGACTCAGAGCGCTGACCAACAGGCCGACGTGTTTATATGCAAACCTGTGTTTATGACTTCTTACGCTTTAAAGAAGCCAATTACAGAATTACCCCGAGGGTTATTAAGGTGCCCCCTTTACACCCTCCCGCACACACACCCACCCACCCACACACACACACACCCACGCACCCACACACAAACGTGTAAAAGGCTGTGGGGAAGGATGGGGGGGGTGATAGAGGGGGCAGGGGGAATTCATCTGGGAATGGGAGGAGTTAGACTCGAGGAGTCATGTGATAGTGTATGCCGTCAATCATCTGTCTCACTAACCCTTAGGCAGGGGTTCTCCACACTCATTTCAGCCTTGGCACACACACACACACACACACACACACACACACACACCGCAGTCTTGGCTGATATTAGGGAGATTTTGATATTTTTCACCGTGATGTGACATTGTACTGAGTGATTTGCTGTAATGTGCCCTCAAGTTCAGGTCAGTCTGAGGACACACACACACACACACACACACACACAGAGAGAGAGAGAGAGACACACACACACACACATTTTGAGCTTCGACCCATGTCCTCAGTGGCCTCGCAGAGGAGAACGCTCGGTCAGTCCCCCCTCTTCTTCCTCCTCCTTCACCTTCCTTCCTTTCCTCTCATTCCTATCTGTTTTCCCATTCCATGCGGAGGAAGGGGATTTTGGGTAAGATCAACCATGACGATGACAATGATGGCGATAAGGATAACGATGATGATGATGGTGGTGGTGGTGACGAAGACGAAGACCGAGATGCTGAAATTAACAGTAATAACAAAATCGTGTTGCACGGGGGATAACGATCATTATGATGCCAATAACGACGATCCTGATTTCACCGAGACTGTAGTAAAACACCTCGGTCATGTTTACCTTAGGCCTTTCAGGTGCAGACTAGCGGACGAAAGCCTCTCTCAATACTGCCACCTTCAGGACAGGAGCCATCATTGACAATGAAAAGTGCCATTGTAAAATATATCAATATCTTCACTACTGTAATGGTATAGCTATTACTACACATGCAGATGAACATATCATTTTATAGAGTGTTGATCTTCACATAGTAACCCTACTGGAGACCTGAATGACTGTATTGTCTAGGGTCTATGGCTCTAGGCTGTTGCGCAATGGTCTTGAGTCACAGAAATGACCTGTGTTCCATACCAGGTCGATGACTGTACATATTTATTGGGTGTTCTAAACAGAGAATTATAGATATACTAACTTACAGTCAGTGCATTCAGCTAAGTTTAGTAGGGAAAAACAACCCCATATCACAGTCAGCTCTATCGGTACATAGATTGTGTGTTGGTGACAGTAGGGATAGGTCAGATCTATTGTGTGTGTTTCTGTGTTGGTGACAGTAGGGATAGGTCAGATCTATTGTGTGTGTTTCTGTGTTGGTGACAGTAGGGATAGGTCAGATCTATTGTGTGTGTTTCTGTGTTGGTGACAGTAGGGATAGGTCAGGTCTATTGTGTGTGTTTCTGTGTAGGTGACAGAAGGGATAGGTCAGATCTATTGTGTGTATTTCTGTGTAGGTGACAGAAGGGATAGGTCAGATCTATTGTGTGTATTTCTGTGTAGGTGACAGAAGGGATAGGTCAGATCTATTGTGTGTATTTCTGTGTTGGTGACAGTAGGGATAGGTCAGATCTATTGTGTGTATTTCTGTGTTGGTGACAGTAGGGATGTCAGATCTATTTTGTGTATTTCTGTGTTGGTGACAGTAGGGATAGGTCAGATCTATTGTGTGTATTTCTGTGTAGGTGACAGAAGGGATAGGTCAGATCTATTGTGTGTATTTCTGTGTTGGTGACAGTAGGGATAGGTCAGATCTATTGTGTGTATTTCTGTGTTGGTGACAGTAGGGTTGGTGGAATGGGGCAGATTGATCTGTCTGTTTCCACCCACCTGTTCTGTCTGGAATATTCCTCTCCTGGCAGCCAGTGTGTGTGTGGGCCAGTGTGTAATGTTTATGAGAAATGATGTGTGCGTTTGCATCTGTTACCAGGTGTATGCTGATTTCTCTTTGGTGTGTGTGTGCAGCCTGTTTCGACATCTGTGTAACTTGCGGGAATCTTACAATCTGGAGCTGGAATATGTGCTCATGTCTGTGTGTGTCTGCCACTCCTCCACCCCTCTCACTCCTTCCCTCTCTTTTCTCTCGCTCCCTCGTTCTTTGACAGCTCTAATAAGTACACTCGGTCAGGTTACACCCCTCCATCCACGCCAACTTCTCCCCGTTTTGCTGTTCTTTCTCTCTGGCCCCCTTGTCTTGATTTTCTCTCCCTCTGTTCGCTTTCCCCCTTCCCCACTTTCTCATATAAATACGTACTCACTGTCTCTCTCTCTCTCTCTTACCAACACACACTTTCTCACGAACATCCAGGCAGGCACACACACAGACAGACGCTGACGGACGCACACACACACAGTCTCTCCAGGCCTCTCAGGTTGCTGACATTTTCAATTTTTTTGGCCCGTATAAAGTAATAGTAATAATATTAGCGGGTGTGACAGAGCTAGGGTCCACGGGCCGACACCGCCAGGACTCCTGTAAATATCCCCCTTTTTCTGGGGGAATCCTAGACGCAGCGCAGAACCTCAGTTTACACAGCTGAGGAACATGTGGACGAAACTCTCCATTCTCTCTCCTCCTTTCGTTCTATCCCTCTCCTCATTCCTATCACTCCAGCTCTCGGCTTGCCCTGCCCCGCCACTGTACCCGCTCTTTATCCTCCCAGTTCTCTCTTGTTTATCCCCCTTCTGTCTCTCTCCCTCTCTGCCACGTGACGGATGGGGTGGCGACACTCCTGCCATAGTGTATGAGGGCAGGACAGGCTCTGCTTGAGGCGTGGAGGTGAAGAGCAAAAGTGAGTGGAACTCCTCTCCTCCTTTCCCCCGTCTCCTTTCTCTCCCTCTACCTCCCTCCCTCATTCTTTGTATTTATCTCCCCTCTCCTCTCTCCCTCTCCCCTTTTTCTTCTTCAACATCTGCTGCAGCAATCAACAGTTATCTCCCCATAGGGGCCAATCAACAGTTATCTCCCCATAGGGGCCAATCAACAGTTATCTCCCCATAGGGGCCATGCATGCACACGCCTGGCCACACGCGCACGCACGCACACACATATGCATAGTCAAGGTCATGGACACACACAGACTTATTGGCACTGATGCACAAGTACTTGAAGTTGGACAGATACGTGCACCTGTACAAATCTGTGCACGTGCACATTCATAACCACACATAGTAAGGAGACTGGGTTTCTGGGTATTATGCATGCACTTGGGGAAACTCTTGTTCTTGTTATCTTGCAGGACTGCTGTCGCTCTTTGTATTTTTGATTTATTTTATTTCACCTTTATTTAACCAGGTAGGCTAGTTTAGAACAAGTTCTCATTTGCAACTGCGACCTGGCCAAGATAAAGCATAGCAATTGGACACATACAACAACACAGAGTTACACATGGAATAAACAAAACATACAGTCAATAATACAACAAAAGAAAACAAAAGTCTATATACAGTGAGTGCAAATGAGGTAAGTTAAGGTAATAAATAGGCCATGGTGGCGAAGTAATTACAATATAGCAATTAAACACTGGAATGGTAGATGTGCAGAAGATGAATGTGCAAGTAGAGATACTGGCGTGCAAAGGAGCAAGATAAATAAATAAATACAGTATGGGGATGAGGTAGTTGGATGGGCTATTTACAGATGGGCTAGGTACAGGTGCAGTGATCTGTGAGCTGCTCTGACAGCTGGTGCTTAAAGCTAGTGAGGGAGGTAAGAGTCTCCAGCTTCAGAGATTTTTGGAGTTCGTTCCAGTCATCGGCAGCAGAGAACTGGAAGGAAAGACGACCAAAGGAGGAATTGGCTTTGGGGGTGACCAGTGAGATATACCTGCTGGAGCGCGTGCTACGAGTGGGTGCTGCTATGGTGACCAGTGAGCTGAGATAAGGTGGGGCTTTACCTAGCAGAGACTTATAGATAACCTGTAGCCAGTGGGTTTGGCGACGAGTATGAAGCGAGGGCCAACCAACGAGAGCGTACAGGTCGCAATGGTGGGTAGTGTATGGGGCTTTGGTGACAAAACGGATGGCACTGTGGTAGACTGCATCCAGTTTGTTGAGTAGAGTGTTGGAGGCTATTTTATAGATGACATCACCGAAGTCGAGGATCGGTAGGATGGTCAGTTTTATGAGGGTATGTTTGGCAGCATGAGTGAAGGATGCTTTGTTGCGATATAGGAAGCCGATTCTAGATTTCATTTTGGATTGGAGATGCTTAATGTGAGTCTGGAAGGAGAGTTTACAGTCTAACCAGACACCCAGGTATTTGTAGTTGTCCACATATTCAGTCAGAGCCGTCCAGAGTAGTGATGCTGGACGGGCGAGCAGGTGAGGGCAGCGATCGATTGAATAGCATGCATTTAGTTTTATTTGCGTTTAAGAGCAGTTGGAGGCCACGGAAGGAGAGTTGTATGGCATTGGAGCTCGTCTGGAGGGTTGTTAACACAGTGTCCAGAGAAGGGCCAGAAGTATACAGAATGGTGTCGTCTGCGTAGAGGTGGATCAGAGAATCACCAGCAGCAAGAGCAACATCATTGATGTTTACAGAGAAGAGAGTCGGCCCAAGAATTGAACTCTGTGGCACACCCATAGAGACTGCCAGAGGTCCGGACAACAGGCCCTCCAATTTGACACACTGAACTCTATCAGAGAAGTAGTTGGTAAACAAGGTGAGGCAATCATTTGAGAAACCAAGGCTGTCGAGTCTGCCAATAAGAACGTGGTGATTGACAGAGTCGAAAGCCTTGGCCAGATCGATGAATACGGCTGCACAGTAATGTCTCTTATCGACGGCAGTTATGATGTCGTTTAGGACCTTGAGCGTGGCTGAGGTGCACCCATGACCAGCTCTGAAACCAGATTGCATAGCGGAGAAGGTATGGTGGGATTCTAAATGGTAGGTAATCTGTTTGTTAACTTGGCTTTCGAAGACCTTAGAAAGACAGGGTAGGATAGATATAGGTCTGTAGCAGTTTGGGTCTAGAGTGTCACCCCCTTTGAAGAGGGGGATGACCACGGCAGCTTGCCAATCTTTGGGAATCTCAGACGATACGAAAGAGAGGTTGAACAGGCTAGTAATAGGGGTTGCAACAATTTCGCCAGATAATTTTAGAAAGAGAGGGTCCAGACTCTCTAGCCCGGCTGATTTGTATGGGTCCAGATTTTGCAGCTCTTTCAGAACATCAGCTATCTGGATTTGGGTGAAGGAGAAATGGTGGGAGCTTTGGCGGGTTGCTGTGGAGGGTGCCGGGCAGTTGACCGGGGTAGGGGTAGCCAGGTGGAAAGCATGGCCAGCCATAGAGAAATGCTTATTAATATTCTCAATTATAGTGGATTTATCGGTGGTGACAGTGTTTCCTAGCCTCAGTGCAGTGGGCAGCTGGGAGGAGGTGCTCTTATTCTCCATGGACTTTTCAGTGTCCCAGAACTTTTTTGAGTTAGTACTACAGGATGCAAATTTCTGTTTGAAAAAGCTAGCCTTAGCTTTTCTAACTGCCTGTGTATATTTGTTCCTAACTTCCCTGAAAAGTTGCATATCACGGGGGCTATTCGATGCTAATGCAGAACGCCACAGGATGTTTTTGTGCTGGTCAAGGGCAGACAGGTCTGGAGTGAACCAAGGACTATATCTGTTCCTGGTTCTACATTATTCTATGTAATAGTTTTCTGATTGTCTGTGTGCCAACGAGGTTCTAATTATGCCTGAGCACCAAAATGAAGTGTGTGACATATGAAGTGCGTATGGTTTTGTTTGTGTGTGTGTGTGTGATGTCAGTCCATAAAAAGCTGAAGTACTATTCTGTCCACTGCTGGGTTTACCGGTCTCTGTCCCCCCCTACTGGATATAGATAATAGGTACAACAACAACAGTCACATTACAGTGCTGCTCTTCAAATATATACTAGCTTCCCGCTTGTTTCATTTCACAGGTAAACCGACCACATCTGACAACTTTGGAGAACATTGCCAGGAAGACCACCGCTACCTAGACCTATTGCAACCGTTATCAGTCTATGACTGCAAGAGGAGATCTGTGATCTAGGTTTACTGTTAGATCAGGGCTACATAGAACGTTGTTGTTCATGTATGATGCTTGTAAGTAGACCATCTTTGATGCTGTTCCTGCATATTCTACTGTTTGATAGGCAACTGGTGGACTTTAATATTATGGACGTAGTCATGAAAGAACAAAGGCACATTCGAAAGTCCTACCTCTGCTGAAAAGAACAGCCTTCGCTGTGTTTTGGACACGGGTGAACGACAAGCATATGCTGGTCTACAGCAAAACCAACGTCAAGTCACATTATCCTGGCTTGCAAAGTCATGTTTAATTCCTATTGGAATCCAGCCAGAGTGGGGATATCCAACAATCAGAAATGTTATACACCAACAATCAGAACGACCGCAAAGGGTTAGAAAGATGAATATATGAGACTAGCTAAATATAACTGGAACAACCATTTCCGGTAACGGGTGCAATAAATCCAACCAACAGATTTGTTTAGAAAAATGTATGTTATTTATCTTTGTGTAGCATAAGATAATATCATTGTTTAATTAATCAATCAATGAACATGCAAAAACACAGATATTGAAACTGACATTTCAAAAAATCTAGCTGCAATAAAGCATGCTTGGAAATACACTGCTCAAAAAAATAAAGGGAACACTAAAATAACACATCCTAGGTCTGAATGAATGAAATAATCTTATTAAATACTTTTTTCTTTACATAGTTGAATGTGCTGACAACAATATCTCACAAAAATAATCAATGGAAATCCAATTTATCAACCCATGGAGGTCTGGATTTGGAGTCACACTCAAATTTAAAGTGGAAAACCACACTACAGGCTGATCCAACTTTGATGTAATGTCCTTAAAACAAGTCAAAATGAGGCTCAGTAGTGTGTGTGGCCTCCACGTGCCTGTATGACCTCCCTACAACGCCTGGGCATGCTCCTGATGAGGTGGTGGATGGTCTCCTGAGGGATCTCCTCCCAGACCTGGACTAAAGCATCCGCCAACTCCTGGACAGTCTGTGGTGCAACGTGGCGTTGGTGGATGGAGCGAGACATGATGTCCCAGATGTGCTCAATTGGATTCAGGTCTGGGGAACGGGCGGGCCAGTCCATAGCATCAATGCCTTCCTCTTGCAGGAACTGCTGACACACTCCAGCCACATGAGGTCTAGCATTGTCTTGCATTAGGAGGAACCCAGGGCCAACCACACCAGCATATGGTCTCACAAGGGGTCTGAGGATCTCATCTCGGTACCTAATGGCAGTCAGGCTACCTCTGGCGAGCACATGGAGGGCTGTGCGGCCCCCCAAAGAAATGCCACCCCACACTATGACTGACCCACCGCCAAACCGGTCATGCTGGAGGATGTTGCAGGCAGCAGAACGTTCTCCACGGCGTCTCCAGACTCTGTCACGTCTGTCACGTGCTCAGTGTGAACCTGCTTTCATCTGTGAAGAGCACAGGGCGCCAGTGGCGAATTTGCCAATCTTGGTCTTCTCTGGCAAATGCCAAACGTCCTGCACGGTGTTGGGCTGTAAGCACAACCCCCACCTGTGGACGTCGGGCCCTCATACCACCCTCATGGAGTCTATTTCTGACCGTTTGAGCAGACACATGCACATTTGTGGCCTGCTGGAGGACATTTTGCAGGGCTCTGGCAGTGCTCCTCCTGCTCCTCCTTGCACAAAGGTGGAGGTAGCAGTCCTGCTGCTGGGTTGTTGCCCTCCTACGGCCTCCTCCACGTCTCCTGATGTACTGGCCTGTCTCCTGGTAGCGCCTCCATGCTCTGGACACTACGCTGACAGACACAGCAAACCTTCTTGCCACAGCTCGCATTGATGTGCCATCCTGGATGAGCTGCACTACCTGAGCCACTTGTGTGGGTTGTAGACTCCGTCTCATGCTACCACTAGAGTGAAAGCACCGCCAGCATTCAAAAGTGACCAAAACATCAGCCAGGAAGCATAGGAACTGAGAAGTGGTCTGTGGTCCCCACCTGCAGAACCACTCCTTTATTGGGGGTGTCTTGCTAATTGCCTATAATTTCCACCTGTTGTCTATTCCATTTGCACAACAGCATGTGAAATTTATTGTCAATCAGTGTTGCTTCCTAAGTGGACAGTTTGATTTCACAGAAGTGTGATTGACTTGGAGTTACATTGTGTTGTTTAAGTGTTGCCTTTATTTTTTTGAGCAGTGTATGATAAAGGGGGTGGTTTTGATGGGAGTGGTTTTGCAGGCCAGCTAGATCAAGCTGGACCAGCATAGATTAACATGGACCAGTTTGGTCACCAGCATGAGCTGGTCCCCAGCATACCAGCATGAGCTTGCTGTTCACCTGCATCACCGGCATGTTGGCCAGCCTAACCAGCTATACCATGCTGGTCAGACCAGCTTGACCAGCATAGACTAGCATATTTTAGAGGCTATTTATACTGAGCATTTTTATTAAACATGTATTAACAGTATTTATAATTGATATGACAATATTTTACATAGACAATAATTCTATTACACAATTTCTGATATCCCAAGCCTTCCTTTTATTTTCTCACATAAGTAAAAGCAAGAAATGCATCACCTATGCCTCTACTGCCATTCATTCCAAACAGACTGGTTTTGATTTCTCCCTCACCAAAATGGCTGACATTAGCATACCATTCTGGAACTTTGAGTGCTCATGACACAGCCCCTCTAGGTCAATAGGATCTATTTGTATCTCATACAAATAGTCAACTGCAGCCCGAGACTGTCGGCGCTGGTTTAGCTCAGTGGTTATGACAAAGCCTAGATACCACGGTCCACATCGGGTTGGAGTTACGAACCACGGGCGCTGTCCAGCGTACGCAAAAGGTTTCCAAAACGGATGTTGATTAAGTACAATTCAGAAATGGACTTGACATCGAATTGCAATGAGTTGAACTCACCTGTACGGAAATGCCTGCAAGGGGAAAACGTGTAACCTAGGCCTACTGTTAGATTCAGGCTACACAACCTTTTTTAACTTCATTATCGTGAATGATGCTTAAAAGTTAGCTATTTCTGATGCTGTTACCTGTGTAGTCTGTGTTGATAGGCAACCGGTAGACTTTGTTCTTTTACAACTAGCCTACGCCATAAGAGTAAAGGCCCGTTGTAAGGTCACACCGTGGTTGTGCAGGTGTAGAATAGGTCTACTTCCCATGCCAGTTTAGCTGAGTGGTTTCTTCTTATGGACATACACCTTGAAGTATCAATCCGCAGGCGCTCTCTGGCGTTTTTTCTCCATCTCTTTTAATGTAACATACATTCGTTTTCAGTCCACTATTGACAACCACTATGTAATCTATGGGATACATAGTAGCCGAGAACTCGTTTAAAGATTTGTATTATTATTAATGGCAAAACGCTATGCCACAAATAGAAAGAGATTCCAGAAATCGTTTGATTGATTTAATTGATTGAGTCGTTCATTCATTAAGACTGTAGGCCTTGGTGCACGTTTTGTGCACACTAAAAGGACTTTCATTAGGCTAACGAATATACAGCGGGGTCCATAATTATTGACACCCTTGATAAAGATGAGCAAAAATGACTATATAAAATAAATCATTCAAATAGTGAGCTATATATTTTATGCAACAACAAAAAAGTTTCAATGATATTATTTGAGCTCTATTTTCATGTCATCTGACCAAAGCACCAGCTCCAATCCAAGTGCCAATGTGGTTTAGCAAACTCCAGGTGTTTACATTTGTTGGTTGACATGAAAATAGAGCTCTTTGACTACGCACATCAGTGGTGGGTTTGGCGTAGGAATGAGAACGCATGAGAGGAAAAGAAGCCCAAACTTACTGTAAAATATGGTGCTAATTCTTTGATGTTATGGGGCTATTTTGATTCCACTTGTCCTGGGGCCATTGTTAAGGTCAACAGCATCATGAACTTTACCCAGTACCAGGACATTTTAGTCCAAAACCTGGATGCCTCTGCCAGGAGGCTGAAACTTGGCTGCAAGTGGATCTTCAAGCAAGACAAAGAACCCAAGCACACATCAAAATCCACAAATAAATTGATAACTGGCCGCAAAATCTACATTTTGCTCTGGCCTACTCATTCTCCGGACTTGAAACCCATTGCAAACCTGTGGTTTGAATTGAAGAGGGCAGTCCAAAAGTGAAAACAAAGGATATCAAGGATCTGGAGGGATTCTGTATGGAGGAATGGTCTAAGGTTCCTCCCAATGTGTTCTCCAATTCATTAAAACGTTTTTTGAAAAAGACTCAACCTCATTGTCACGTGTACTCCCTCTCAGGCCTCTAGGTCACCAGGCTTCTCGTTATGGCGCACACCTGTCACCATCGTTACGTGCACCTGCGCGTCATCAGACTCACCTGGACTCCATCACCTCCCTGATTACCTTCCCTATATATGTCACTCCCTTTGGTTCCTTCCCCAGGCGTCGTTGTTCCTGGTTCTTGTGAGTTCTTATTTTGGATTATGTTACGTTTATTTATCAAAACACTCACTCCCTGAACTTGCTTCCTGACTCTCAGCACACTCGTTACACTCATAAGGTGAGATATTGAAAACGGGGGTGTTTTGACCCTTACCTCTTTGAGGAAAAAAATGATTTATTTTTAAACAATCTCTCTCTGATCAATTGTATTAGTACAAAATAGAATTTCCCTCCAAAAAATGTTAGCATACAATATCGCTCAGTATTTAAGTTATTTATTTTGCGCACTAACCTTTTTTTTTTTTTTTTATTCTTTTTTATCAAGGGTGTCAATTTTGGACCCCACCGTATCTAGGCTTAACCTGAATGTTTTTATAGGCCACAGGATGAAGGTACAGATGCAGGTACAGATGCAGTTGACAGTGACAAATGCACTTGCTGGATCGTAATCACATTCCCGTGGTGTGGTGCTGCAATATATCCCTAGTGTCATATGGCTGTAGAGCTTCTGATAACGGTGCACCAGCTTAGCTCAACGGTTACTACTCCGAGTTGCGACTCCTTGTCGGCTGAGGGGTCGAACCGTGGACGTTGCCTGGCTCTTTAATAAAAAAATAAAAAAAATATAGACTTTCTGTTACACATTATTTCATCAGTTATTTTTCTTCAGTTAGGATATCCTTTGATTGGGAAACATATTAGCCTGGTTTTATTGTGAGGGTGGTGTGGTCTTTTTACATGGTTGTCATCCTTGTCACTTTAATAATGGAACACTAGTCCCTTTAATAATATTTACATATGTTCCTTTTTTTTTAACTAGGCTCTTCACTAATTTCATACTGTATTTCTTAATTCCATTATTTCACTTTTAGATGTGTGAATTGTTAGATACAACTGCACTGTTGGAGCTAAGAACACAAGCATTTCTCTACATCTGCTAAATATGTGTATGTGACCAATAAAATTTGATTTAGTAGTAGGCCTATCAAAAATGGGCAGGCTATTTAACCCACAGTTGTGTCTTTGTTTACCTATAAGGCTAGAATCTCCATGTACATTGCCCCTGTGTGCTGCCTGAATTACCTGCATGTACCAGCAGGAGATGCTCTAAGACCATGGAATATCAGATAATAAACATGAACAATTCAATCCAGAATGATTTTCTGCAGGTGGATTTCAGGCACATTTTAAACCATTTCAAATTCAACCACCTCTAGCAATATAGGGCCTAGTAAAGATAACATATTATAATGATCATATAAACTCAGCAAAAAAAGAAACGTCCCTTTTTCAGGACCCTGTCTTTCAAAGATAATTTGTAAAAATCTAAACTTCACAGATCTTCATTGTAAAGGGTTTAAACACTGTTTCCCATGCTTGTTCAATGAACCATAAACAATTAATGAACATGCACCTGTGGAATGGCCGTTAAGACACTAACAGCTTACAGACGGTAGGCAATTAAGGTCACAGTTATGAAAACTTAGGACACTAAAGAGACATTTCTACCAACTCAAAACACAAAGATGCCCAGGGTCCCTGCTCATCTGTGTGAACGTGCCTTAGGCATGCTGCAAGGAGACATGAGGACTGCAGATGTGGCCAGGGCAATAAATTGCAATGTCTGTACTGTGAGACGCCTAAGACAGCGCTACAGGTAGACAGGACAGACAGCTGATCGTCCTCGCAGTGGCAGACCACGTGTAACAACACCGGCACAGGATGTTTTACATCCGGACATCACACCTGCGGGACAAGTACAGGATGGCAACAACACCTGCCCGAGTTACACCAGGAAGGCACAATCCCTCCATCAGTGCTCAGACTGTCCGCAATAGTCTGAGAGAGGCTGGACTGAGGGCTTGTAGGCCTGTTGTAAGGCAGGTCTTCACCAGACATCACTGGCAACAATGTCGCCTATGGGCACAAACCCACCGTCGCTGGACCACAGGACTGGCAAAAAGTGCTCTTCACTGACGAGTCGCGGTTTTGTCTCACCAGGGGTGATGGTCGGATTCGCGTTTATCATCAAAGGAATGAGTGTTACACCGAGGCCTGTATTCTGGAGCGGGATCGATTTGGAGGTGGAGGGTCTATGGTCTGGGGCGGTGTGTCACAGCATCATCGGACTGAGCTTGTTGTCATTGCAGGCAATCTCAACGCTGCGCATTACAGGGAAGACATCCTCCTGCCTCAAGTGGTACCCTTCCTGCAGGCCCATCCTCACATGACCCTCCAGCATGACAATGCCACCAGCCATACTGCTCGTTCTGTGTGTGATTTCCTGCAAGACAGGAATGTCGGTGTTCTGCCATGGCCAGCGAAGAGCCCGGATCTCAATCCCATTGTGCACGTCTGGGATCTGTTGGATCGGAGGGTGAGGGCTAGGGCCATTCCCCCCAGAAATGTCCGGCAACTTGCAGGTTCCTTGGTGCATGAGTGTGGTAACATCTCACAGCAAGAACTGGCAAATCTGGTGCAGTCCATGAGGAGGAGATGCACTGCAGTACTTAATGCAGCTGGTGGCCACACCAGATACTGACTGTTACTTTTGATTTTGACCCCCCCCCCCCTTTTTTCAGAGACACATTATTCCATTTCTGTTAGTCACATGTCTGTGGAACTTGTTCAGTTGATGTCTCATTTGATGAATCTTGTTACTTTCATACAAATATTTACACGTTAAGTTTGCTGAAAATAAATGCAGTTGACAGTGAGGGGACGCTTCTTTTTTTGCTGAGTTTATGTCTTGAATTATGTCTGCAGTCTATTTATGCCTAAGTGATTTAGTAGGCACTTGGATAACAGCACACTTGGTTAAACATGTTGGTGTTCTGACCTCAATGAATGTGCATGTATAAGCCTACTCATGTATACTCTCACTGGTTGCACAATGCACATCCAGCCTATATATAGATGTTTTTCTTCCTGGTCATCTGTGCCGGCGTAGCTCAGTGGTTACTTCGGAATGTTCTCAGTTCCAATCTCGAAGTCCGTGGACTGAGAAGTTCAAACCCACCGGCCCCTGTCTGGAGTATTTTTTTATTTCAATTTAATTTGGTTCACAAAAGTTAGCCTATAATCAAACGAAATCTGCTTAAGCCCTATGCATAAATGAGAACGATACAAAACCTTTATAGCACTATAATATAGTGCTTTAATATCGCCTAGGAAACTAATCTGCAACACCTAGTCAGTCATTATGACTTGAAATGCAATCTCAATCATGCAGTCATTGTTTTTCGTTTTTTTAGGTTTACCGCATTCGTTTCTTCAAAGGTCTCCAAAACAAATGTTGCCGATTAACTAAAATTCAGAATTGTGAGTTAAACACACCTGTACGGAGATACCTGTTGACGTAGGCTAGGCCTAAACTATGCCTACAAGGTCAAAGTCGTTTTTCTGCAGGTAACTGGGTTAGCGCAGTGGTTACTTCAACTCAAAATCCTACGTCAAGGTCAGCGGGCCAGCGTAATTGTTTTTTGTTTTTTTTCTGTGGGGGGGGGGTAATAAATAACATTAATTGAATTGACAGCAATAGATATTAACCAGCTCTGGTCTCTTATGTTAAATGCATTTAACCATAAATAGATACATTTTGAGAAGTTTATGATAGGTCAGTACCTATCCAAAGTCCCTAGTTTTGCAGTCTTTATGAATGTATGCTTTATATCAGGTAGATGGCGCTCTAGAATCATGAATGAGAGAAGTGAATGCTTTGTTTCGGAAATATTGTGACCTGTAGACTGACTCTGAGGCAATTTTAATGGATCCTTAAATTCTTTGCAAAACCGTCTAAGCTAATAAAACTAAAACGAAACCTGGTATTGGGCATAAAAAAAACTGATTTAGGTCGACTTAATTATTTTAATAATCTAACAATCATCAAATTTTGTACCAGAATATTTCCTGTCTCTCAGTCTACTTGCACTCACTGGAAACATGCAGTTCCGTCTTGAATTTTGTTTGTATTTGTTAACCTTTATTTAACTAGACAAGTCAGTTAAGAACAAATTCTTATTTTACAATGACGGCCTATCACGAATAGGTATCACCGCCTCCCCTAACCTGGACGACGCTGGGCCAATTGTGTGCCGCCCTACATAACATAGGTTAAGGAAGACTTGTGCAATACCCTGAGTAACGTATCCTATATCATAGCAGAGGTCTTAAGTCATTCTGCAGCCTCGCCTTCCCGGCGCAGGGTTAGCTCAGAGGTTACTTCAGCTGTCTAACTATCTAAAGGACCTCAGCTACGAAAACCTAGCGTTTTTGGAAAGAAACATTCAAAATATACTGCTCAAAAAATAAAGGGAACACTTAAACAGCACATCCTAGATCTGAATGAAAGAAATAATCTTATTAAATACTTTTTTCTTTACATAGTTGAATGTGCTGACAACAAAATCACACAAAAATAATCAATGGAAATCCAATTTATCAACCCATGGAGGTCTGGATTTGGAGTCTCACTCAAAATTAAAGTGGAAAACCACACTACAGGCTGATCCAACTTTGATGTAATGTCCTTAAAACAAGTCAAAATGAGGCTCAGTAGTGTGTGTGGCCTCCACGTGCCTGTATGACCTCCCTACAATGCCTGGGCATGCTCCTGATGAGGTGGCGGATGATCTCCTGAGGGATCTCCTCCCAGACCTGGACTAAAGCATCCGCCAACTCCTGGACAGTCTGTGGTGCAACGTGGCGTTGGTGGATGGAGCGAGACATGATGTCCTAGATGTGCTCAATTGGATTCAGGTCTGGGGAACGGGCGGGCCAGTCCATAGCATCAATGCCTTCCTCTTGCAGGAACTGCTGACACACTCCAGCCACATGAGGTCTAGCATTGTCTTGCATTAGGAGGAACCCAGGGCCAACCGCACCAGCATATGGTCTCACAAGGGGTCTGAGGATCTCATCTCGGTACCTAATGGCAGTCAGGCTACCTCTGGTGAGCACATGGAGGGCTGTGCGGCCCCCCAAAGAAATGCCACCCCACACCATAACTGACCCACCGCCAAACCGGTCATGCTGGAGGATGTTGCAGGCAGCAGAACGTTCTCCACGGCGTCTCCAGACTCTGTCACGTCTGTCACGTGCCTAGTGTGAACCTGCTTTCATCTGTGAAGAGCACAGGGCGCCAGTGGCGAATTTGCCAATTTTGGTGTTCTCTGGCAAATGCCAAAGGTCCTGCACGGTGTTGGGCTGTAAGCACAACCCCCACATACCCTCATACCACCCTCATGGAGTCTGTTTCTGATCGTTTGAGCAGACACATGCACATTTGTGGCCTGCTGGAGGTCATTTTGCAGGGCTCTGGCAGTGCTTCTCCTGCTCCTCCTTGCACAAAGGCAGAGGTAGCGGTCTTGCTGCTGGGTTGTTGCCCTCCTACGGCTTCCTCCACGTCTCCTGATGTACTGGCCTGTCTCCTGGTAGTGCCGCCATGCTCTGGACACTACGCTGACAGACACAGCAAACCTTCTTGCCACAGCTCGCATTGATGTGCCATCCTGGATGAGCTGCACTACCTGAGCCACTTGTGTGGGTTGTAGACTCCGTCTCATGCTACCACTAGAGTGAAAGCACCGCCAGCATTCAAAAGTGACCAAAACATCAGCCAGGAAGCATAGGAACTGAGAAGTGGTCTGTGGTCCCCACCTGCAGAACCACTCCTTTATTGGGGGTGTCTTGCTAATTGCCTATAATTTCCACCTGTTGTCTATTCCATTTGTACAACAGCATGTGAAATTTATTGTCAATCAGTGTTGCTTCCTTAGTGGACAGTTTGATTTCACAGAAGTGTGATTGACTTGGAGTTACATTGTGTTGTTTAAGTGTTCCCTTTATTTTTTTGAGCAGTGTACAAAAAATGAGTGTTGTATTTTTCTTATTGGTGAATGAGGGTTCAACAATTAGGATAACTTCCCTAATTGAGAGTTTACATTTTGAACTTTCATTCTTACATTGTAGCCTACAATGAGGCTTTATTTTTTTTAAATAATGAATAAAACATATTATTTAGATTAATGGGTACAATTGTGTGCTGAATTAAAGTAGTTTGTAAAACCAGCATATAGGCTACCATTTTGTCTTCAGGTAGCCTTTGCCTTGACATTTCACAAACATTTGACAAATTAAAATGTAGGCTTTGGTTTGAGTATATAGTTTAATATTGAACTGGTTTTATTTTTGCAATGTAACGAAAAGAAAGATCATGTTTTGTAGGCTACCCTATTGCAGTCCTATCTGCCCTGTCATTTCTTCACCTCAAATTATACGGTAGATGGCGCTCTAGGATCATGAATAAAATAAGGATTTTCAGTAGGCTCAGAGATAATCAACTGGGCTCCCAAACTTCCCACACGGCTTAAGGTCCAGTCCCTTTCAATACAATTCAGGATTAAGGAAGTGAATGAATGAACCACAGTTTAAGATTTTAATTTTTTTTATATATATAAAATATACCTATTCAATTGGAAGAATAGGTTATGACAATTACAAAATGTTTTGTTATGGAAACTGTATTTACAAAGTTATCTTCAGCTTCATGTCGTTAAAAAAAGAAAGTATAGTTGCTCTCATGAAATTGTATTAATTGAACACTAGGCCCACTCTTTGATGGCGTGCACATCTCGCCTCTGTCCACATAGACAATAACTAACTCTGCGAACAGGGCCCAGATTCACAAAACCTTTCTTAAGAAGAAATTTGATTGTTGAAGATAAAGTTCTTGGAAATGTTGTTAATTCCAAGATAGCTAAACCCTTGTCTTAAACTCAGGGCAGTGAGAGAAAAAAAAACCGCATGAAAGCAATTCAACATGTTTAATTCACTCTCAAACTTCATCTGAAAGTTTCAGTATTGATTATTTTATATATGATTTAACATGTTTTAGAACAGTAATCTTAGTAAGAAATATGTTAACATGATTACCATTGCTAGCTAGATATTTAGCTAAAATGGCTGCCTAGCAACAAACATCTTATGAAGATTTCAAATCAAATTTCATTTGTCACATACACATATTTAGCAGATGTTATTGCAGGTGTAGCGAAATGATTGTGTTCCTAGCTCCAACAGTGCAGTAGTATCTAAAAGTGAAAAAATGGAATTAAGAAATATATAAATATTAGATTGAGCAATGTCAGAGTGGCATTGACTAAAATACAGTAGAATAGAATACAGTATATACATATGAGATGAGTAAGGCAAATAATGTAAACATTATGAAAGTGACTTGTGATTCCATGTCTATGTATATAGGGCAGCAGCCTCTAAGGCTTAGGGTTGAGTAACCGGTTGGAAGCCGGCTAGTGATGGCTATTTAACAGTCTGATGGCTTTGAGATAGAGGCTGAAAAACAGCTTCTCAGTCCCAGCTTTAATGCACCTGTACTGACCTCGCCTTCTGGATTATAGCGGGGTGAACAGGCCGTGGCTCGGGTGGTTGATGTCCTTGAGGATCTTTTTGGCCTTCCTGTGACATCAGGTACTGTAAATGTCTTGGAGGGCAGGTAGTTAGCCCCTGGTGATGCGTCTGGCAGATCGCACCACCCTCTGGAGAGCCCTACGGTTGCGAGCGGTGCAGTTGCCATACCAGGCGGTGATACAGCCCGACAGATGCTCTCAGTTGTGCATCTGTAGAAGTTTTAGGGACCAAGCTAAATTTCTTCAGCCTCCTGACGTTGAAGAGGTGCTGTTGCGCCTTCTTCACCACACTGTCTGTGTGGGTGGACCATTTCAGATCGTCACTGATGTGTACACCGAGGAACTTGAAGCTTTCCACCTTCTCCACTGCGGTCCCGTCGATGTGGATGGGGCTGTGCTCCCACTGCTGTTTCCTGAAGTCCACGATCAGCTCCTTCGTTTTGTTGACGTTGAGTGAGAGGTTATTTTCCTTGCACCTCTCTCCCAGGGCCCTCACCTCCTCCCTGTAGGCTGTCTCATCATTGTTGGTAATCAGGCCTACTACTGTTGTGTCGTCTGCAAACTTCCTGATTGACTTGGAGGCGTGCATGGCCACGCAGTCATGGGTGAACAAGGAGTACAGGAGGGGGCTGAGCACACACCCTTGTGGGGCCCCTGTGTTGAGGATCAGCAAAGTGGAGGTGTTGTTTCCTACCTTCACCACCTGGGGGTGGCCCGTCAGGAAGTCCAGGACCCAGTTGTACAGGGCGGGGTTCAGACCCAGGGCCCCGAGGTTAATGATGAGCTTGGAGGGTACTATGGTGTTGAATGCTGAGCTATAGTCAATGAACAGCATTCTTACATAGGTATTCCTCTTGCCAGATGGAATAGGGCGGTGTGCAGTGCGATGGCGATTACATCGTCTGTGGATCTATTGGGGCGGTAAGCCAATTGAAGTGGGTCTAGGGTGTCAGGTAAGGTAGAGGTGATGTAATCCTTGACTCGTCTCTCAAAGCCCTACATGATGACAGAAGTGAGTGCTACGGGGCGATAGTCATTTAGTTCAGTTACCTGAGCTTTCTTGTGAACAGGAACAATGGTGTCCATCTTGAAGCATGTGGGGACAGCAGACTGGGTTTGGGAGAGATTGAATATGTCCGTAAACACTCCAGCCAGCTGGTCTGCGCATGCTCTGAGGACACGGCTAGGGATGCCATCTGGGCCAGCAGCCTTGCGAGGGTTAACACGCTTAAATGTCTTATTCACGTCAGCCATGGAAATGGAGAGCCCACAGTCCTTGGGAGCGGGCCGCGTAGGTGGCACTGTGTTATCCTCAAAGTGGGCAAAGAAGGTGTTTAACTTGTCCGAGAGCAAGACGTCAGTGTCCGCAACGTGGCTGATTTTTCCCTTTGTAGTCTGTGATTGTCTGTAGACCCTGCCATAGAAGATATTTGAAGATATTTTAAGATGTTAAGGAATTGCAGTTATGAATTTCTTAGGAACTTCTTATTTTTTTTCTTAAAAAGCTTCTTACGTTTTTGCGTAAGAAGTGTTTTGTGAATCTGGGCCCAGCTCCGCCATTCAGCCGGTTAGCAGGACACTGTGCATGAGGAGACCACCCCCTCATCCTGTCTCTCGCCCCCCCCCCCCCCCCCCTCTCTGTGTGTGTGTGTGAGAGACAGAAATGACCTCTGTGTGTGCTCGGTCGGGTCAGTCAGGTGATTGTTGGTGAGTGTAAGCAAGGTGAATTCGCCGTCGGACAATGCAGTGGGGGGTGCAAGGAAATGCGAGGGGCGGATGAAACGATCTTAATGCTCCGTGTAATGCATGTTAATGTAACAGGCACCGAGGGACTGTCGGTACGTCCAACTGAGTGTTTAGGGATTATTTATCACAAAACATTTGTATTATGTTGGGGAACGGTTGATCCCGGATAGCTACACACTAATCCTCCACTCCGTTAATTAAAAAGACGATGAAACCAATGGAAATTGTGTTTTTTCAGAAATGTAATCATTTCTGGAGAAGCTTAACCATCTGCTGGAGGTTAAGTCTGTGAGCAGATTGTGTTTTCTGGTTATTTAAACCTGCGGATTTAACTTTTTTTTCGAGAAGGGCGGGTGGAGGGTTTCTGTGGTTGAGGGGGGAAGGAGGAGGAAAGAAGGGGGTCGTCGCTAAGGAAGGGTGTCCAACAAGCTCTCACAGTTTCATGCCAGAATTAGACCTTCGTGGTCCTCAAATATCACATTTCGAAGATGTTCCAAACGTCAAATTTCGTAGTGTCTGGTTACTTAAATTGTATCGTTAAATTAGGCATTACCTCCGAATTTGGCCGTCGAAGACAGACTTGTATCATGGTGATCTGCCTGGGGTTTCGGGAAGATGTTTTTTTTGGTGTCCGTGGCTGTGTTGTCAGCTCAAGTGGAGAAATTTGAGCTTGAGCCACGGCGTTTAATTAGAATGCGACTCGAGTCTGTCGAGAGAGGAGGCCTAGCGTGCGGAGGGATTCTGTAAGCCTAGTGTGTCTGCGCGCGCGCGCGTGTGTGTGTGTGTGTGTGTGTGCGCGCGTGGTTGATATCTGACTGACTGGCCGGGATTAAAGGGGAAACGATTAGATGTGCGCAAACATGTACCGCACTCTTAACAGACCCGGGGCCGTCCTCTTTGTTTTATCAGAGCCAGACCTGCCAGCTCCATAATCTAGTCAAGTTTTTCCATCCAATTGACATCTGTTAAAATGACTTGGGCTAACATTTTAGCCTTGTCTGTACAAACAACCTCAGTCTTTTGTCATGCTTTTTATGTTATCTCCGTAAAATGACCGCATTTATCCCTGCAAATGATCATGTAAAATGTCCTTTTGATATCATCTGAACAGTAATTCCTTAATGTGATTAAAGAGCGTGATTATGGATTTATGAAGATGCTTTTCTGATGATTGTGTTGATACATCTTCAGGTCTGCTTACACCGAATAAGGAGGTGTAATGCGTGTTTGTGCCACAGTATCAGTTCCTCTTTGAACCATTGTCCTTATTTTATTTTAGACGGAAAATAGATGCTCTCAAACAACCTTTTTGAAATTGAATAACCGATTAAGGATCATTTTTGTAAACCCCAAATTCTCTATGTTTTCTATGAATTGGAGGCACAGTTTAATATACTGGCCAGTAGCTATATGAAACAAGAAGAGCCTTTTTTTAGTGGCTTTTATTTCCAACTCTGTGTCTGTGTAAAAGTGTTTTCTTAAAAGGTCTGAAGGACTCTGTGCAGTGCGAGACCTCTGAAACCTCCGTCAGCTGCGCAGCGCGGGAACTAGAAAACGACACCCTCGATTGAAAAGCAATTAGCTATTAATCCAAATCTGCCCCTGATGTCTCGGCTGAAAGCTACGCTGCTTTCGCGTCTCTAATCGCTCCGAGGAGCTGCGCCAGAGAAAGGGTTAACCGTGCTACTGTAATTTAGAGTCGCTGCTCTCATGTCTTCGTTCTCCAATACAGTGCTGCTCGCAACTACGGAACCCCTCCCTCTCCTTACTTACACACACACACACACACACACACACACACACACACACACACACACACACACACACACACACACACACACATCCCCACCAGCCCGATTGTCTAATAAACTGGAAATTCCGAGCGCGAGCCTCCCGCGCTCACACACTGCTGGTATTGCGCGCGGGGAGCACAACACATCGAGACGCTTAACTCCTCTCCTCCCCTCCAAGTTTACATTCTTGTTTTTATTATTCTAAAGAGCACTAATTTGATGAAAGTAGGCTACTTTGGAAGTGCGCAAAGGAGCAACGCGCTCTGAAGTGTTTGCTTGTTTGTTTTCTACAACAACTGGAAACAAATCCACAAATCGTTTTATAAATGCGCATAATGTCAGTTACGGGTAAACTCATCCTGTGCTGTTTTCACGGTTGATGATTTTCTTGGGAAGCGTTGAGATGGAGCACAGGCTCGCGAGCACGCGGTGGACACCGTTAACCGGGCTGGTGGTGTGCCTGCTGGTGTGCGCGTGTGTGGTGGACCTGGTTCTGGCACAGATTCGGTACTCCATCCCCGAGGAGTTGGACCACGGGGCTTTTGTCGGTAACATCGCTGAGGACCTCGGTTTGGACGTGGCCAAACTGTCCGCCCGTCGCTTCCGGATAGTCTCCGGTGCCAAGAAACAGTACTTAGAGGTGAATCTGGAAAACGGCATTTTATTTGTTAACGAGAAGATCGACCGCGAGGAGCTGTGTGAACGGAGCCCGACCTGCTTCTTACACTTGCAAGTGGTGATCGAGAATCCGTTAGAACTGTACAGAGTGGAGGTGGAGATTTTGGATGTGAACGACAACTCTCCCAGTTTCCCGTGGAGCGAGTTCAATCTGGAGATTACAGAGTCAGCGGCGCCCGGGTCCCGGTTCCCGTTGGAGAGCGCGCATGACCAGGACGTGGGCACCAACTCGCTCCGATCCTACCAGCTGAGCTCCAACGAACACTTTGTACTAAACATCCAGACGCGTAACGACGGGAGCAAGTTTGCCGAGCTCGTGCTGGGGACCCCGCTGGACAGGGAGCAGCAGAAGACGCACGAGATGGTGCTCACAGCCGTGGACGGGGGGTCGCCAGAGCGTTCGGGCACGGCACTTATCACTATCACGGTGCTGGATGCCAACGACAACGTGCCCGTTTTCGACCGGTCTGTTTACCGGGCGAGCCTGGTAGAAAACGCACCGAGAGGGACTTTAGTGCTGAAGCTAAATGCCACTGATTTGGACGAGGGTGCGAACGGGGAGGTCTCATACGCGTTCAGTGGGCACGCACCGCTCAAAGTGCGCGAGCTGTTCAGCGTTGACCAGTATACGGGTGAGATCAGAGTGAAGGGGATTGTGGACTATGAGAAAGCGAGTGTTTATGAGCTGTATGTGCAGGCTAAAGACAGGGGTCCCTCAGCAGTGGCCGTGCACAGTAAGGTACTGGTGGATGTCTTAGATGTGAATGACAACGCGCCGGAAGTCATCCTCACCTCCGTGTCCACACCTGTCCAGGAAGACGCGCCACCGGGCACGGTGATAGCCGTTATAAGCGTCATGGACCGGGACTCGGGAGAGAACGGGAATGTGGACTGCCAGATCCCCAGCAACGTCCCCTTCCAGCTCCACTCCTCTTTTAAGAACTACTACACTCTGGTGACTAGCGAGTTTCTCGACAGAGAAGCCGTCTCCGAGTACAACATCACCCTCACGGCCCGGGACCTGGGCTCCCCGTCTCTCTCCACTCGGAAAACCATCCTCGTCCAAGTGTCTGATATTAATGATAACCCTCCGCGCTTCGCCCAGCCATCATACACAGTCTATGTGACCGAGAATAATGCCCCGGGCGCATTCATTTGCTCAGTCACTGCTTTCGACCCTGATTCTAATCAGAACGCCTATCTGTCCTACTCGATTCTAGAGGGTCAGATCCAGGGCATGCCTGTGTCCACTTACGTCTCCATCAACTCGGACAACGGAAACATTTACGCGCTGCGCTCCTTTGACTATGAGCAGCTAAGGAACTTTCAGATACGGGTGCAGTCGCAGGACGCCGGTTTCCCTCCGCTCAGCAGCAATGTCACGGTAAATGTGTTCGTTTTGGACCAGAATGATAATGCTCCGATTATCGTGTCCCCATTGCCCAAGAACGGGACCGTGGCGACAGAGGTAGTCCCGAGGTCAGTGGATGCGGGGCACTTAGTCGCCAAGATCACTGCGCTAGATGCGGACGCAGGACAGAACTCGCGCCTCTCCTACCAGGTGCTCCAGGCTACGGACCCGGGGCTGTTCAGTGTCGCCCTCTACACGGGAGAAATAAGGACGATTCGCCGGTTCGTGGATAAGGACGCTACGAGGCAGAGAGTCGTCATCCTGGTCAAGGACAACGGGCAGCCGCCTCTCTCCGCCACCGTCTCTATCCTCCTCTCCGTGGTTGACAACGTGCCGGAGTCCCTGTCTGATTTCGGCGACCTCACTCTGAGCCCCCAGCCCCCCTCCAACCTCGCCCTCTACTTGATCGTGTCACTGAGCACCATCTCGCTAATCTTCCTGGTGGCTATTATCGTCCTGGCTGCGGTCAAGTGTTACAAGGACAGAGAGACCATCAGTGGGTATAACCTCCCGCCCTTCGCCTGCTGCTGTTGCGGGGGCTTCCAGCCAGACCCGCCCCCGGAGGTGTTCAAGAAATCTAACCTAAACCTGCAGATCTCCACCGGGGCGAAGGTGCCCACCAACTGCATGGAGGTCAACGGCAACGGTACTCTGTCCCAAGCCTACTGTTATAAAGTATGTCTGACCCCGGAGTCAGCTAAGAGTGACTTTATGTTCCTGAAGCCGTGCAGCCCCATTAGCACCCCGAGGAACAACGAGGCAAAGGGGGCTGATAACTTGGCTTGGAGCGCGCACCACCGGAGCTCCTCGGTGAATAACCACTCCGGAGCCACCACTCCAAATGAGGTAACGTCAGTGGAAATGTGTTGGCATTCAAATAATTGATTTTGATAATCATCAAGTACACGACATTCCACCTAATGAAGGTCAAATCATACATGCGGAAGTGTAATATATGTTTGACTGGACTTGAACGATATTCACATCAACGTAATATATCCGACTTGGGTGAAACTTCCTCTTAATGCGACCAGCACGTATTTAGTTTACATTTCTGTTGGTGTTTATATTTGACAGACCATAACCTTGATTATACAGTAATGGCATGGGAGTAAATGAAAAGGAAGCGGAATAACTAGAGAGTGGATATTCTGGTCACAAAGGCTACGGGAGAAAGCTGAACACGCCACGGCACATGTCACGCCGAGTATGTGTTGTGGAGCGTTTATCTCTCCTCTCGCACACAGAACTGAACCGTCTGCCAGAGATATCCGTTTCACAGAGCAACGGAGAGGAATACACCTCAGTCATGTTTTCTTCGACGCTTGCGTTTCGATCCCTGATCTATGTCTTGTTTCTAATCTAGTTGCGCCGTCTGTAATCCTCATTTGCCGTTTGTTTATTTGTGAACATGTTTGGAATTATAGGGTGATTTGAGAAATCCCACAACGTTTGCATGATTGAGTATTTTGGGTGCAATGTCATCGTCTGTTCTGTCTGCTGCTATGTGATACGAGAGAGACAGACATTCAGTCTATACTTTCCTATCAAAAACCACCAGTTTGAATTGATTTCTAGTAGCGTCTGCGAATTTTTACCGGGCTACAAGGTGAACGGCTGACAGACACGTAATGACGGGAGCAAGTTTGAAATAGAACCCCGCTTGTCTGGGCTGTAGTATTCTATCAAAGACCGTTCTGGAGAATTCTGCACCTCTACTTATTTTCATTCTAACGGTTTTGGGCCAATAACCCCACTAACTATGCCTCAAGGGCACAGATACGGCCGAGCCATTATACGACACACAATGCCGTGCATACGAAAGGGGGTCGCGTCCATTATTGATGAAAAATGCAAAGACATCATTTTGGGGGACGGGTGAAGGGGTCCAAGGACCAGGCTGGGACGTGGCGCGCCTGTAGAGTGCCCTGGCGTTGTCCTCGCGGAATGAGCGAGGAGAGAGATGTGGATCCTGTAACCTGGACTCAGGGGTAGACATAACATAGTTAACATCAATCCGGACTCAGGGCTAGCCGTAACATAGTAAATGTAAATCAGGGACACTCCAACTAGTATAATATGTACAGTTTCGTACGGTATGTGTTAATTTGTGGATGTCCACCATCCATTTTGTATGATATGTTAAAATTACATTTTGTATGATATATTACAAATTACAATTGTACAATATGTTACAAATTTCAATTGGTACGAAATGTTACGAATTCAGAAAAACGTATGCTATGTTACGAATCACAATTTGTTGTGGGAATTGTTAGCTAGGTGGCTAACGTTAGCTAGGTGGCTAACGTTAGCTAGGTGGCTAACTAACGTTAGCTAGGTGGCTAACGTTAGCTAGGGGGCTAACGTTAGCTAGGCTAGGGTTTAGGGTTAAGGTTAGTAATTAGGTTAAAGGGTTAGGGTTATGCTAAGTAGTTGCTAATTAGCTAAAATGGTACGTGATGAGATCCGAACACGCAACCTTAGGATTGCTAAATGTTTAGTTATACACCTGCCCGTTTACCCTGACCAGGCCCTTTATCTACTTCCCCAGAGTCAGATGAACTTGTGGATACCATTTGTATGTCTCTGTGTTCAGTATGGAGGAAGTTAAAGCTCGTTTCTGAGCCAATGCTAAATAGCGCTAGCACAATGACTGGAAGTCTATTGGAATTTGCTAGCATGTAAAATACCATACTAATTTGACTGTCCCAGATTTACCTTTACTATGTTACGTCTAGTCTATGAGACCAGGCTGGTAGACCCGTGTTCCGAGCAACTGTGAAGGATGGGGGAGGGAGAGAGAGGGAGGCGAGGTCGACACCGCTGTCGCCGGAGTCACTAGATGGGACCGGCAGACCGTGAATGTGATGTGTGCGTATTGCCTATTGTCATTTCTATAATCTGGTACAATGTAGGCAGACAGTGTGACGGAGAAAGGGACACACTTTTTTCCCCTGGAATATCTCCATCTCCGTGTAGACGAAGACTAAAAATGTCAGTCCCGTTCATAGCAAGAACACCTCTGGCCATATAAAGAGCTTGATTCTAGGTCATGCTGATTGTTCTGCTAGCAGCTATGTCCCTCCAGGGGCTTGGTGTCCTTGATGACGTTAATTGGTACCCTTAGATCACCCCTGTGTTCCCCGAGAGTCATGTCGCGGATGAAAGCATAAAACCTCAAAGACTTACAAATTAAACAGTGGGATGGTTATATAGCCTAGTTGTCAGCCATAACAATGTTTTATGTAGGCCTGCATGTAGTGTAATTTCAGCAGGGTGATACAACATTTTTTTTTAAATAAACATAAATTGAAGGTGAAAAAGTGAATTGGTCTGTGAAACAGTGTGATCAGCTGAGATGACCTATAGTGTATAAAGCTGCAAGGACTGCACAACTTTTCCCGCTTCTCAGCAAGACTGTAATTCAAAGCATGTTCTCAGAGCAACACAGTAATATGAACATAAAAACATTAGGCATAAAAACCCACAAAACAATTACTTGTGTCATTTTCTTAATTTCCTGAGTGGCACGGTTTTCTTTGAAGATGAAAATCGTGTTTTCGTTTCATCCCGGTGGGGTTCTAATTGGGTTTTGTGTATTACTCCCGATGAATGTATTTTGAATACCGATTCCAATAATACGCTTACATCGCATTCTTCTTGTTAACAGCTCTAAGTCAATTAATAGAGCGTGGCATCCATAGGCTACTATGAGACTTATACCCGGAATAAATATCACTCCGCGGTGCCCGTCCCCTCCCCCTGCTGTGCTGTGCTGCGGTGGATGAAAGCGAAATAATTGACAGGCAAGTCATTGCTTATGGCACGGCGCACATCCTCACTGCGTTCTGAAATATGGCCACAGGGTGGCAGTCAAGCTCCATGGAAAAAGAGATCCGGACACAATGAAGCCTAGAATACGGAAATGAAAAAGTCTACTATTGGACATGTATCACTATTCTTACATGTTTAACCATCTCTTCGGCGAAGTCGTTGAACCAGTAGGCTATATAACTGCTGGGTGATTTCAGAACGGTTGTTTGGTGGTTTGTAAGACAGAACATGTTTTGAGATCGTATTTTCTCTCTTTATCTATAGCTCAAGCAACCAAACACAGACTGGACCCTCACAAAGAACCAGAACTCCTCTTTGAAAAGGTAACCATTGCTTTTGACATTACACTTACAACTACCCTCAGCATACCGGTCTTTGATATATAACGTTATTAATGTTTGGCCGGTGTGTGTTCATGCCATAAAGCATGATGTGATCATTTATGGTATAACTCTTTATCCTCTGTAGCTGTAACTCTATCAACATGGATGGCACTCTGATGAGGAAGGCCATGCATGCAGACCCAGAGAACTACATGACACCCATGACGGGCCAGTACTGGACCTGGGGCACCCACATGAGGGGTAGGTGAAGGCCTGGGCCTGAAACACACAGGCACGCACACAGACACACACACAACTAATGCCTCTCCCTGGATAATAGAAAACAGACAAGGTACAGGTGGCTCATGAGCACATAGGTGTACCACTTCCACGACGTGTGTGTGTGTGTTTTGTGATGTCCGTCTCACCTTGATTTCAGTCACGCAGTATGTTCATTGACGTTATCTCTCTACTTCCACAGACTACAAGATGTCTCCTCCTGCCACTGGGCCTCCTCCTCGCTCATGGACCCCCCGGTGCACCCCTCCCCCCCAGCAACAGCCCCAACCCCAGCAGCCTCCGCTCCCCCCACACCCCCACCCTCACCCCCACCCACCTCCAGACTACCAGCATAACGTGTACATCCCGGGCACGCCGTCGGCCCTGTGCACCCTGAGGCCAGCAGCCACCCACCACCGCAGCGAGCTGGACGTCCACAACTCCTTCTCCACCTTCGGCAAGAAGAGACGCTTCATCCACAGCTACGAGCCCCAGACAGACGCAGCAGCAGCCGTCATCAACAACGACCTGTATAACGATTAATAATGGGATCTTGAGAGGGAGTGAGGGAGTGAGTGAGTAGCCTCTATGGTATGAATGAGCCCTATGTCTGCTAACATAGTAAACAGACGAAGGGTTGAATGAAAATGAATAAATTCATATCCGAATGAATTAAATAAGTGTACAAATGCCAGAATGAATGAATGAACTTCCGTCCTCTATAATAAAAGGAAAGAGGGAGATGGACTAATGTTGAGATGAATCTAAGAGGAGTGATCTCGTTTTTATATCTGCCACTGTTGCCATTGCTATTTTTGACACATTACTGCCACATGTTTTCCACAGTCTGTTTTTCAATGGATTTGAGTCATTTACCAGACGCTCTTATCCAAAGCAATTTTAAAGGAGCAATTAGGGGTAAGTGCCTTGCTCAATGGAACATCGACATATTTTTCACCTAGTCGGCATGGGGATTTGAACCGGCGACATTTCGGTTAGTGGCCCAACGCTCTTAACTGCTAGGCTACCTGCCGCCCAGTATGATAACTCATCATCATTATTATTAATTATTAGTATTATGATTATGAGTATTATTATTTTGACAATCAGCGTGGATCAACAGTTTGATGAGAAACATCCAAATAGCCTAAGATTGGACAGCGCTTTGCACATTGTTATAAATACGAATTCTATTTTTGAATGTTTAAAGAAAAGGAAAATAAATACAAATAACCAGGTTGCATTCATTCACCTGAAACGTTTTAAAATGTATGGGTCTGTCAAGCAGATCTTGTGTGAATATATATGAATATAGCCTACTTGTAGATGCAAACTGCAATTGTGATGCAGGTGATCCACAAAGACTTAAACAGTCAACTACCCACAACACATATTCTGTATATACATTTCTGAGAATAAAGTATTTTTTCTCATATATGCTTTCTTATATTATGGAGCCTATTACGCATTCTCTTGTCATCACCAGCTTTCCCCAAACAGGCCCAGAGGCAGTAAAAGTTTAATTCTGAGGATGGATTAAATTGAGTGAGACACGTATTCAATGTTTAATCAGTTTGAGTCACACATCCACTTTAAAGTTGGGAAATTGTTTTAGGGTAAAAACGTTCCACGGCACACTAACTCCGGGGCAGGCTTTCTGCCACGGTAAGCTGTTTTCCGTGGCAAGGAATAAACATAGTAAAATGCTAGCATATGCTAATTAGGGTGCTCGCATTTCCATTCGCCCGTAGAGAATAGTCGAGGTTCATTAACTGAACAAACAGAAACTCTCCTCGAAATATAATTTAATTAAAGACGGTGGGACTGGGACGCAAGCCGCGGGCTAGGAGCTTCCGTTCCAAATGCCACACCTGGACGCGATATGCGGAACCTTCTGCCCACTCTCTCCATGCCCTTTTCCTTTCAATATCCCGGGGAATGAGTTCCGAATGTCAACAGATGAGTAGTCTACCGGCCGGATTCACCGGGGTAATTAGGTCGGCGCATGCCTCAGATTGAAAATAATTCTGTTAATAAGGAAACGGTCTCCATGGAGGCAAGACGCTTCTCGAACTGGAGTGTAACCTTCTCTCTGCCTGAGGAGGAGGAGGAGGAGGAGGAGGAGAGCCATGGGGACGGTATAGCAGGGCTAGAGTTCGTTAGTTCAGCTAAACATCACTTAAATAAAGGTGACATAGTACGTGGAGCTATTGTATCGGCTTAAAAATGGAGGCATACCATTTTTCACGTTCTAAAATATGAAGGTGTGTGTATGAATATAAAGGTGAAATAAATAAATAAATAAATAAATACAAAAGATGAACCATAGCCTGTTATAACATGTTATAGAGTTTTGTACATTCCATGGCATGGATTAATCTGCAGCAGTGTTGTGTTCCATAGGATCCCTGACTGAAAAGGTTAATATCATCACCGTAATTACTATAGTGCAGGGTTCCATAATTGGCGGTTTTAATTGCCCCTCCAAGTTCTCTGAGCAAAAATTTTTTTTTATATATTTCTTATTTTTATTTGTTATTATTGGACGTAAAAGACTGTAGAAAACAAACAGGAGATCAGCTCCAAGTGATTTTAATTTGAGATATCCGTTCCCAACTACTCCCACGCATAAGAGACACGTGATCGTATACAAACGAAAGCAAGGTTCGAAATGATTACGTTTTAGTAGAATATTGCCCCGGATGCCCTTTCCCTTCAGTATCCAGTGTAGACGCCAGTGCTCCCATAGAAGCCTTCTCCCACTGCCTCTGACCTTTGACCTTATTGAAGCCTAGTAAAGGCTCTATATCCAAACCTCAGAGGGAACCTCCATGTCTCATCACTAGAGAACGGGATGACCATGCGTGTACCCCATGCAGCTCTGTGACCCATGGGGCTTATCTCCATACCCATCTCTTCCCCACCCTTTCTCACCCCCTCTCTAATCCTATACATTCTCCTCCAAGTCGGCTTCTCCCTTTCGCCAGATCAATGAAACAGAGAGGGACACATTATTTAGGTAAGCAAAAGACTTATATAACGTCAATGTAAATGAATAAAACACTCTTAAAAGCATGTCCAGAACACCATGGCCTAGATATGTATTATTATGAGATAATACAGGGATAATGAAGATCCTTAAAGACCTGAATGAAACACCAGCTCTATCACAGTGCCTGACCGGTGTGACCAGGCATGGCCTAGTATCGATCTACTTACCAAGGTTACTATCTGTAAAGACTGTAGATCTGTAGTACATGTAGTCTGCCTGCTAGATCTCCACCAGGGGGCACCATTAAGTTACAAACAGAGGGAGAGAGATGGAAAAGCTTCTTTGCGTTTCAAAATAAAGATTTCATCAAGTAAAGTACTCACTTAACAAAACTATTTCACAGTTCTACACTTTCAAAATGATGGAATAGATCACATAAAAAGGGGGTACTAACACTCAGAAAGCATGCATGGAAGAAGCAGACAAGAAAGCACATACGGCTTAGTTGTGTTTTAGAAATGACCGCTAGTTTAGTTGATATTAGCTGTTGGTATTGGTTTGAGAGAAGGGATATCAGTTTGGGGATTAAGTGGCTTCCTGGACATCTGTAGAGGTCGTACGTTGGCTCTGGTTCATCAGCATGTGACCTGTAATGAAAAAAAAGAACACAGAATTCACCAAAGTCCCGCCTACTTCCTGGTGCAAGTCTTTTTTTTTTTTTTAAGTATAAGTTTAAGGGGATATCGGTGAACGTATGTCGTGGTCAAGTCGACGACGGCTCCAGCGCAGTGAGTCGAGCTTACTCAGGTGTTCAACAGAGCATATCAGACCGAGAGCCTAGTTTAGAAAATAATCTCTCCGCAGAAGCGACAGGGATGGTAAAAAACAGCTTGAATATCATAACAACATCGGGGAAACGGGGCAGAATGGAATGGTGCATCAAATACAGCAGTTCTGCAACATCTTTCATTGAGCCTCTCATTCTCCTTAATGCAAAAGTCCGCCCCAAAGGGTTCTCATTGGTCCATTGTTGACGTAATCACCAAAATGTTTTGCTTGTCAGCAATCAAGTTTTCAAAATATGTAACTTTGGAAATACAGAAATCCTCCCCATATGATGCATTTTGCGTCACGGGATAATGTCTGTATTGGATTTAATTTGATTTAATGAAATGTACCTTGAATATTGCATCTCATTTGTGTAGGCTATTAGCCAGAGAAAACCCTCTGAGTACTCTGAATTTAGTCTCAAGCCGACTACTTTTTTCCTCATTGTTAGGCTATTTGATATGTAATGTTTATTAAGAGTTTATAAATAGCAACTAAATAGCAACTAAATACGGTTAAAAAATAATAATATATATATATAAATAGTACACTGCATAATGAAAAAAATCCCTACTAAATTAGTGTTTGGAGGGTGGACTGACTGTGATATTTGGCATTAATAGACTGGTTTTACGCACAACAACTTTGTATCCAAGCTGGGAGAGAGCGCGTACAATCTGCAATGTTTGAATTTCCAACTTGAATTACTGAACAAGGAATTACATGACTGCCACCAGCCAGCAGTCTAAATGGCAGCATTGCAACACCTTGCATAGTTTCTTGAAATGTTACGCTTAACATGAATAAATGACGACCAAATAGACAAAACAATAAAAATGTATACATTAGCAAAAGCAAAGATATACACAACCTGGCATCAAAGAAAGCCTATCATCGATTCGATAGGCATGCAGCCGTATTGACATTCAGCAGCCTTCCAGCACCATGGACAGCGATCGGTCTCTACTCTGTGAGTGGCTGTCACATTCGGTGGGGATTGGGGGGGACGAACTCCAACCATGCAGGGGTCCAGAGAAACTGCATTATGCCAGTCGGTCATTTAAGATATACAGTATGTCAAATGATATTCTTATTCGCGGATTAATTGACCTTTACCCAATGCCTTTTTATGAAGGTTTTCTATTACGAAAATGTTTTGCAATCGAAAACTTTCATGAAAAGGCATCGGGTAGAAGTAAATGAATCCACGAATACTAATTTAATTTGACAGGTATCTTAGATGACCACGTCTTCATGAATTTGATGATATAAACTAGAAGCCTATTCAAAAACAGCATGGGATTTACACCCGGAACTAGGCGGGACTTTCACATGGTATACAGAGGCAGTTAGTAATGTAAGAGACAGCTGCATACACAACATCACAGTCAAGACTGTTCATCACTTGTATGTTCAAATAAACTGTTAGTAATTTTAGTGTTTTTCCACAATTCAGGCCTGCTATATTTGGCCTTCTAAACGTTTAGACTGAAATGAATAAAGACGCTTGGTTAGAGTGATATACAGGCGCTGTCCACTGGCGAGGTGCTGAAATCCCCGCCAACGGTCTATTGTTGTGTCAAGTTAGGTTAGTAGACAGCAAAACTGTATTTTATTCATATTTTTCGCGGGTGATGTCATAATCATTGAGTAGACGTCAGAGAATTCGAATAGGTGGATTTGGCGCTACATTTGATTCACTGCTAGCCCATTTGTGTACATGCCCTTCATACTTCGTAATGTGAATGTCAATAGCATACTTAGTAATCAGCATACATAGCAGAATCACATCAACCAGTGAGGCCTCTCTCCCAGCCTGACTCTCCTCCTGCGTTAACCACGCGGTGTCACTGTTCACCAGTAAATGTCTCAGCTCTGATCAGAGGGAGCCATGACATTCTCGTCCAGCCCTGCTGAAGAACAGACTCTGTTTCAGCTGAAACAAATATGCCTCTTTATTTTACAACAACGATAATGCTCTGAACAGCTGGCTGCTACACGGGATTTTTTGCACACTCGTTAATAGCATCCGAGTGTATAAGGAGTCGATTTCTGGCTGGAATTCAACGTTCAGGATGCATCGGGCAAAAAGGTGTTTCTCGGCTGTCTTTGTTTTTTGTACGTTATGGAGCAGCACTTTGTCCGTGACTCGGTACTCCATACCCGAGGAGATGGAGAGGGGGTCCGTCGTGGCCAATTTAGCCGCAGATTTGGGTCTGGAGGTTGGAGTTCTGGCTCATCGCGAGGTAAAGCTTGAAATGTTCCAAGAAAGCAATAAATATCTGGATGTCAACAAAAAGACAGGGGAGCTCTACATTGTTGAAAAGATGGACAGAGAATACCTCTGCCCATCGAAAACCGCAACAACATGTTTTGTTAAACTAGACGTTATCATTGAAAGTCCCTTGCGCATTTTCAATATCGAGTTAGAAATCAAAGATATCAATGATAATGCGCCTCGTTTCCGTAGAGACAGGGCAGAGCTTGATGTTTCAGAATCGGCTACCCCGGGTGAGAGATTCTCCTTACCAAATGCCGTGGACCCAGATGGTGGTTTAAACACTGTAAAAATGTACAAACTCAGTGAAAGCGAACATTTCACAATCGAAATTCAGACTGGGAGTGATGATACTAAATATGTCGACATGGTTTTGACAAAGGCTTTAGATCGAGAGGAGCACGCCGTTCATCATCTAATATTGACCGCTGTAGATGGCGGGGTCCCCGCGCGCTCCGGTACAGCTAATATCAATGTCAGGGTGCTAGATACAAACGACAACGCCCCTCGATTCGACCACCCGGTTTATTCCGTTAATATGACAGAGAACTCCCCGATTGGAACGGTAGTAATGAAGCTTAACGCCACAGATTTAGATGAGGGCCCAAATGCAGAAATCAAGTATTCATTCACACTTTACACATCAGAGAAAACACAAGACGTCTTTGCACTGAATCCAAACACAGGAGAGATAACAGTGAAGGGCACTATTGATTATGAAGACATGAAGTTTTACGAGATGCATGTTGAGGCTAAGGACAAAGGACAGCATCCCCTATTGGGGCAGTGCAAAGTTGTAGTGCGCGTTACAGATATGAACGACAACTATCCCGATATCACCGTAAAATCTTATAAGAGCACAGTTAATGAGAATATTCCCGTGGGGACAGTCATAGCTATCGTAGGTATAAGCGATAGGGACACAGGTGACAATGGCAAAGTGAGCCTATCTATAAACCCAAACCTGCCATTTGTTTTGAACAAGTCCTCTGACGTCCTTTATGAGCTCAAAGTCTCAGAGCCATTAGACCGCGAGCAAGTGCCAGAATATGACATCACACTCGTTGTGACCGATGGAGGAACGCCCCCTTTGTCTGATAATGAAACGATAACTTTACATCTATTGGATGTCAATGATAACGTTCCACTCTTCCCCCAGTCGTTCTACACTATACCCGTTATGGAGAATAACGCGCCTGGGGCCTTGCTAAGTTCCCTCACTGCGTTTGATCCAGACCTCCATGAAAACCAGTATCTAGTTTATTTCATCATAGAGAAGGAGATAGTGAACACCTCCATGTCAATGCTGTTCTCCATCAATCCGGAGAACGGTAATCTTTACGCACTAAAGACGTTTGACTATGAGATAGAGAAGGAGTTCCTTTTCCACATTGAGTCCAGAGACTCTGGTGTTCCTCCGCTCAACAGTAACGTGACTGTCCACGTCATTATTGTGGACCAGAACGACAATCCCCCAGTCATAGTGTCTCCGTGGCGCGCGCACGGCTCCGTGGTGGAGGAGAAGATCCCCAGATCCACCGATAAAGGATCCCTGGTCTCCAAGGTGATCGCCATAGACACGGACTCGGTCCAGAACTCTCGGATTACATACCAGTTTCTACAGGTTACTGACGCCACCTTATTCAGTCTGGACCAATACAACGGAGAGATACGTACTATGAGAATGTTCAGTTACAGAGATCCGCGTCATCAACGGCTGGTTGTCATCGCCAAGGACAACGGGGACCCTGCTCTCTCTGCTACAGTTACCATAAAGCTCTCAACAGTGGAGACTGCCGTTAAAGCCTACTCTGACATGACGGAAGTGCCTCTAGAATATGACATATTTTCAGATTTAAACCTGTATTTGGTGATCGGCCTGGGCTCCGTGTCCTTTCTGTTATTGATCACCATATTGGTCACCTGTGTGCTGAAGTGTCAGAAACCAAAGCCCAGTAAAGCGGCTCCTCCCAGTAGGAACAGCGTGATCAGCGAGAGGAACTCAACCATCGCAGATTCCACCCTGGTCTCCAACGATGCCTACTGGTACAGTCTGTTTCTAGCGGAGACAAGGAAAGGAAAGCTGGTAGTCAGACAGCCTGTGCCGAAGGCGGGTTCCAGATACATCGTGTCCAGTCTACCAAGGAGCACCGGCCTGACAGAGACCAGCGACTCAGCGGCTTCTACTCTGCAGGTAAGACTAAACTCTTCATTTCTGATATTTAAACAGTTGTTTTAATGATGTCTTTTATCCGTGTTTGACTCTTTACAAATTCACCTTGTGCGTAAATGTCTATACATTATCTTATTATTAAATGGAAGATACTTCAGTGCTTATAAAATAATACTCAATCTCTATACCATCGGTCTACGAAAACCTTTAAAATATAAATATATGTGGCAAAATCAAATAAATCACATAAAGGCTAGCTTGGTCTTGCTTCATTCGTAAGGTCCATCAAAATCTTGCAGGCAACAATGCTCCACACGTTTGCGTCCTCTTGTATGTTGTTTTAGTCAGATGTACAACCTTGTTTTATGCACAAAGTGTCGCTGTTTACCAGCTAAACACGCTATTTTGCGACGCAATAGTCGCCATGACAATTCGTCATAAAGAAGGCAGTGTACAAACGCAGTGGACAGCTCCCAGCGCTGAATCCGTCAAAAATGAGATTATTCTGCCCTGTTCGCCCTTAAACACCGAAGAAATTGTGCTATGCTGTTTGAAAGATCTTATTCCGTTGTCTCACATTTTGTTTGACCCGACTGCTTCGTCAACAAAGCTCACAAAGGTAACAATGGAGGCGCGTACCAGCGCACGGCACTGGAGAAGGTACGTCTCGGTCTTTCTTATTTTCTCTGCCGCCCTGAACACTGCGTCTGCCGTTACTCACTATTCTATTCCCGAAGAAATGGAGGAAGGCTCCGTTGTGGCTAATCTTGCAGCTGATTTAGGTTTGGATGTGAAAACATTGAGTAGACGTAAGATGCGGTTAGACATTATCTCGAATAAGAAATATCTGGACGTGAACAAAGAAACGGGGGAGCTGTACATTGTAGAGAAGATGGACAGGGAATATCTTTGCCCTGCTAAGACATCTTGTTTTCTTAAAATGGAAGCTATTATTGAAAATCCACAACGGATCTTTTACATCGAAATAGAAATAATGGACATCAATGATAACGCCCCCCATTTCCGAAGGGACACCATTAACTTGGATATTTCAGAAGCGACACAGGGCGGTGAACGATTTTCTGTTAACAATGCAGTGGATCCTGACGTTGGTTCGAACTCAGTGAAAACATACCTATTGAGCGAAAATGAGCACTTTACCATCGAAATTCAGACCGGAAGAGACGGGTCAAAATTCGCTGATTTGATACTGAAAAGGGTGTTAGACCGAGAGGAGCAGGCGGTTCATAATCTAATACTCACCGCTGTAGACGGTGGAGTCCCTGCCCGCTCTGGGACAGCCAGCATAGTTGTTCGGGTTTTGGATACAAATGACAACGCCCCTAAGTTTAATAAAGACACGTACAAAATCGATATAATGGAAAACTCTCCAATTGGAAGCCTTGTTGTTAAATTGAACGCAACAGACTTAGATGAAGGGACCAATTCGGAAATATTATATTCGTACAGCCTGTATACATCAGAGAAAACACAACAAACGTTCCATTTAAACCCCAATAACGGTGAGATCACGGTGAAGGAAATGATCAATTATGAGGATTTCAGGATCTATGATATGGAAGTAATTGCAACGGATAAGGGGTCCAATTCATTGACAGGTCAGTGTAAATTAACCATTTTAGTTACAGATATGAATGACAATCACCCTGAGATATCAATTAAATCGTTTCAAAGCCCTGTTAAGGAGGATATTACAGTAGACAGTGTGATAGCAGTGGTGAGTGTCAGCGATAAAGATTCCGGTGAAAATGGGATAGTTGATATTCGTATTGCTGATACATTACCTTTTGCACTGAGAGAGTCTTCTGATAACTATTATGAGTTGGTAGTTTCAGAGCCTCTGGATCGTGAGAAGGTTCCAGAATATGACATCACTTTTACCGTAACAGATAGGGGATCCCCTCCACTATCTGACAACGAAACTATGACTTTAGAGCTACTAGACGTTAACGACAACGTTCCACAGTTCTCCCAGTCGTTCTACACTATACCCGTTATGGAGAATAACGCGCCTGGGGCCTTGCTAAGTTCCCTCACTGCGTTTGATCCAGACCTCCATGAAAACCAGTACCTAGTTTATTTCATCATAGAGAAGGAGATAGTGAACACCTCCATGTCAATGCTGTTCTCCATCAATCCGGAGAACGGTAATCTTTACGCACTAAAGACGTTTGACTATGAGATAGAGAAGGAGTTCCTTTTCCACATTGAGGCCAGAGACTCTGGTGTTCCTCCGCTCAGCAGTAACGTGACTGTCCACATAGTTATTGTGGACCAGAACGACAATCCCCCGGTCATAGTGTCTCCGTGGCGCGCGCACGGCTCCGTGGTGGAGGAGAAGATCCCCAGATCCACCGATAAAGGATCCCTGGTCTCCAAGGTGATAGCCATAGACACGGACTCGGTCCAGAACTCTCGGATTACATACCAGTTTCTACAGGTTACTGACGCCACCTTATTCAGTCTGGACCAATACAACGGAGAGATACGTACTATGAGAATGTTCAGTTACAGAGATCCGCGTCATCAACGGCTGGTTGTTATCGCCAAGGACAACGGGGATCCTGCTCTCTCTGCTACAGTTACCATAAAGCTCTCAACAGTGGAGACTGCCGTTAAAGCCTACTCTGACATGACGGAAGTGCCTCTAGAATATGACATATTTTCAGATTTAAACCTGTATTTGGTGATCGGCCTGGGCTCCGTGTCCTTTCTGTTATTGATCACCATATTGGTCACCTGTGTGCTGAAGTGTCAGAAACCAAAGCCCAGTAAAGCGGCTCCTCCCAGTAGGAACAGCGTGATCAGCGAGAGGAACTCAACCATCGCAGATTCCACCCTGGTCTCCAACGATGCCTACTGGTACAGTCTGTTTCTAGCGGAGACAAGGAAAGGAAAGCTGGTAGTCAGACAGCCTGTGCCGAAGGCGGGTTCCAGATACATCGTGTCCAGTCTACCAAGGAGCACCGGCCTGACAGAGACCAGCGACTCAGCGGCCTCTACTCTGCAGGTAAGAATAAACTCTTCATTTCTGATAAGAAAACTATTTTACTGTAGTCTGTTGTCCATGTATGACTCTTCACCTATTCACGTAGTGCGTAAATGTCTATACATGTGTTGATATTCAAGAGAAAACAACTAACCAACATAATGTTGCTCTATGACAAGTTCTACAATAGAAATGTCTGGCAAAAAACGGGGATCACATATCGACTTTCTTGGTCTTTTAGGTAATTATGCTTCACACATTTACATACATCTATCTAGAATTACTGTAGATATAATATTCAGACATAGTCCAACAAAGTAGAAGGGAGAACAGATGTGCAAGCTTGTTATATGCACAAAGCGTCGCTGTTCACCAGCTGAACACACTCGCTTGTGATGCAATAATCGCCATGACAGTTCGTCATAGTTATTAAGGCAGTGTACGCAACGCAATGGACAGCTCCCGGTGCTGAAACCATCAAAAAAGGACATTATTCTGCTCGGCTCGACATAAACGCCAAAGGAGTTGAGCTATTCTCTTGTAAATATTTGTATTCTCCTTGTTCATGTTGTGTTTGACCTGACTGTTCAGTAACCAGGACATACAAATATAACAATGGAGGCGCACAGAAGCGCAGAGCACTGGAGAAGGTACGTTTCGGTCTTTCTTCTTTTCTCTTCCGCCCTGAACACGGTGTCTGCGGTTACTCACTATTCTATTCCGGAGGAATTGAAGGAAGGCTCTGTCGTCGCCAATTTAGCTGCTGATCTGGGACTAGACGTGCAGGAACTAAGTAGACGAAAAATGCGGTTAGATGTCATTGCCAATAAGAAATATTTGGATGTGAACAAAGAGACAGGAGAGCTGTACATTGTTGAGAAAATTGACAGAGAATATCTTTGCATATCAAAAACAACATGCTTTCTCAAATTGGATGCAACAATTGAAAACCCAGTAAGAATGTTCAACATTGAATTGGAGATACTGGACATTAACGACAATGCGCCTCATTTTCGGAGAGACACAATGCACTTGGACATAGCGGAGTCTGCTGCTGCGGGCGAAAGGTTCTCATTGAACAATGCAGTGGACCCAGATATTGGTACGAATTCAATTAAAACATACTATCTGAGTGAAAGTGAACATTTCAATATAGAAATCCAGACCGGAAGAGACGGGTCTAAATTTACAAATTTGATTCTGAAAAAGGCTTTAGACCGAGAGGAGCAGTCGGTTCATAATCTAATACTCACCGCTGTAGACGGAGGTGTCCCTTCACGCACAGGCACAGCGAATATCATTGTCCGTGTCCTGGATACCAATGACAACGCCCCTAAATTTGATAGGGACAGCTACAACATAGATATAATGGAGAATTCTCCAATTGGAAGTTTAGTAGTGAAACTGAATGCAACTGATTTGGACGAGGGTTCCAATTCGGAAATAGTATACTCATATAGTCTTTATACATCAGAGAAAACGCAAGAAACGTTCAGTTTAAACACGAACACCGGTGAAATAACAGTAAAGGACATTATAAATTATGAAGATTTTAGGATATATGATATGGAAGTTATAGCAACGGACAAAGGAACAAATTTTTTGTCTGGACATTGCAAACTAACTATCTTAGTGACAGATATGAATGATAATCATCCCGAATTATCGATCAAATCCTTTCAAAGTCCAGTCAAGGAGGACATAGCAGTAGACACGGTGATAGCAGTGGTGAGTGTCAGCGATAAAGATTCAGGAGAAAATGGAAAAGTCGATATTCATATTGCTGATACATTACCTTTTGCACTGAGAGAGTCTTCTGATAACTATTATGAGTTGGTAGTTTCAGAGCCTCTGGATCGTGAGAAGGTTCCAGAATATGACATCACTTTTACGGTAACAGACAGGGGATCCCCTTCACTATCTGACAACGAAACAATGACTTTAGAGCTACTAGACGTTAACGACAACGTTCCACAGTTCTCCCAGTCGTTCTACACTATACCCGTTATGGAGAATAACGCGCCTGGGGCCTTGCTAAGTTCCCTCACTGCGTTTGATCCAGACCTCCATGAAAACCAATATCTAGTTTATTTCATCATAGAGAAGGAGATAGTGAACACCTCCATGTCAATGCTGTTCTCCATCAATCCGGAGAACGGTAATCTTTACGCACTAAAGACGTTTGACTATGAGATAGAGAAGGAGTTCCTTTTCCACATTGAGACCAGAGACTCTGGTGTTCCTCCGCTCAGCAGTAACGTGACTGTCCACATCATTATTGTGGACCAGAACGACAATCCCCCGGTCATAGTGTCTCCGTGGCGCGCGCACGGCTCCGTGGTGGAGGAGAAGATCCCCAGATCCACCGATAAAGGATCCCTGGTCTCCAAGGTGATAGCCATAGACACGGACTCGGTCCAGAACTCTCGGATTACATACCAGTTTCTACAGGTTACTGACGCCACCTTATTCAGTCTGGACCAATACAATGGAGATATCCGGACCATGAGAATGTTCAGTTACAGAGATCCGCGTCATCAACGGCTGGTTGTCATCGCCAAGGACAACGGGGATCCTGCTCTCTCTGCTACAGTTACCATAAAGCTCTCAACAGTGGAGACTGCCGTTAAAGCCTACTCTGACATGACGGAAGTGCCTCTAGAATATGACATATTTTCAGATTTAAACCTGTATTTGGTGATCGGCCTGGGCTCCGTGTCCTTTCTGTTATTGATCACCATATTGGTCACCTGTGTGCTGAAGTGTCAGAAACCAAAGCCCAGTAAAGCGGCTCCTCCCAGTAGGAACAGCGTGATCAGCGAGAGGAACTCGACCATCGCAGATTCCACCCTGGTCTCCAACGATGCCTACTGGTACAGTCTGTTTCTAGCGGAGACAAGGAAAGGAAAGCTGGTAGTCAGACAGCCTGTGCCGAAGGCGGGTTCCAGATACATCGTGTCCAGTCTACCAAGGAGCACCGGCCTGACAGAGACCAGCGACTCAGCGGCCTCTACTCTGCAGGTAAGAATAAAACTCTTCATTTCAAATCTGCAAAATGTTGTTTTACTGTAGCCTACTGTCCGAGTTTGAGTCTGTATGCGTTCGCCTCGCGCGTAAATGTTTATCTATCAGTACGTACTTTAATATTCAATGGAAGACACTCAGTGTCAAAACATGATAATCAATCAACAACAGATAGGTCTACAACAACTTTTAAAAGATAAATATATTGGGTAAAACCACTTCACCATTCTAATAATGACTGGACAGCGCGTAATCCACTGGAACTGGGTAAAACTGGGTAAAGCCAAAGAAATAACATATGGGCTACCCAAATCGTTTTTCATTATTTACGTGGATTAAAATCTTGCAGCTAATGGTGCTACAAACGTTTGGATGCTTGTGTTTAGTTTTAGTTCTATTTTTCAAGTATAGTCCGCCTAAATGCAAAGAGAAATGTCTACAAACTCGTTACATGCACAAAGCGTCGCTGTTGACCTGCTAGCAAAACCGACTCGCTTGAGATGCAATGGTCGCCATAACAGCACGTCATAATGAAGGCGGTGTAGCCTACAAACGCAGTGGACAGCTCCCGGTGCAAAATACCTTCCAAAAGGACATTATTTTTCCCTGCTCCTTCTAAAACGCCAACGGAGTTCTGAAGTATTATTTTACATATTGTCTTCGGCTGGCTCACGTTGTTTTACCTGACTGCGTAGCAACCAGAGTCTACAAATATAACAATGGAGGCGCATATCAGCGCACCACACTGGGGAAGGTACGTCTCAGTCTTTCTTCTTTTTAGTGCCGTCCTGAACACTGCGTCTGCCGTCACTCACTATTCTATTCCCGAGGAAATGGAAGAAGGTTCCGTTGTTGCTGATTTAGCTGCTGATTTGGGTCTGGATGTAAAAACGTTGAGTAAAAGGAGGATTCGATTAGATGTCATAGCGAATAAGAAATATCTGGACGTGAACAAAGAAACGGGGCAGCTGTATATCGCAGAGAGGATTGACAGAGAATTCATTTGCACTACTAAGACATCTACATCTTGTTTTCTAAAAATGGAGGCTATTGTCGAAAACCCACAGCGGATATTTTATATCGAATTAGAGATAATGGACATCAATGATAATGCACCAAATTTTCGAAGGGACACCATAAACTTAGATCTTTCTGAAGCAACGCAGGCCGGTGAAAGGTTCTCTGTCAATAATGCAGTGGACCTTGATGTTGGGGCTAATTCAGTGAAAACCTACCATCTAAGTGACAGTGACCATTTCAATATAGAAATTCAGACCGGAAGAGACGGGTCAAAGTTTGCTGATTTGATATTGAAAAAGGCTTTAGACAGAGAGCAGCAGGCGGTTCATAATCTAATACTCACCGCGGTAGATGGCGGGGTACCCACGCGTTCCGGGACAGCCAGCATTACTGTTCGTGTGCTTGATACGAATGACAACGCCCCTAAGTTTGACAAAGACAATTACAAAATCGATATAATGGAAAACTCTCCAATTGGAAGCCTTGTTGTTAAATTGAACGCAACAGACTTAGATGAGGGGACCAATTCGGAAATATTATATTCGTACAGCCTGTATACATCAGAGAAAACACAACAAACGTTCCATTTAAACCCCAATAACGGTGAGATCACGGTGAAGGAAATGATCAATTACGAAGATTTCAGGATCTATGATATGGAAGTCATAGCAACAGATAAGGGACCCAATTCCTTAACAGGTCAGTGTAAATTAACCATTTTGGTCACAGATATGAATGACAATCACCCTGAGATATCAATTAAATCGTTTCAAAGTCCAGTCAAGGAGGATATTCAAGTAGACAGTGTGATAGCAGTGGTGAGTGTCAGCGATAAAGATTCAGGTGAAAATGGGATAGTTGATATTCGTATTGCTGATACATTACCTTTTGCACTGAGAGAGTCTTCTGATAACTATTATGAGTTGGTAGTTTCAGAGCCTCTGGATCGTGAGAAGGTTCCAGAATATGACATCACTTTTACCGTAACAGACAGGGGATCCCCTCCACTATCTGACAACGAAACTATGACTTTAGAGCTACTAGACGTTAACGACAACGTTCCACAGTTCTCCCAGTCGTTCTACACTATACCCGTTATGGAGAATAACGCGCCTGGGGCCTTGCTAAGTTCCCTCACTGCGTTTGATCCAGACCTCCATGAAAACCAGTACCTAGTTTATTTCATCATAGAGAAGGAGATAGTGAACACCTCCATGTCAATGCTGTTCTCCATCAATCCGGAGAACGGTAATCTTTACGCACTAAAGACGTTTGACTATGAGATAGAGAAGGAGTTCCTTTTCCACATTGAGGCCAGAGACTCTGGTGTTCCTCCGCTCAGCAGTAACGTGACTGTCCACATAGTTATTGTGGACCAGAACGACAATCCCCCGGTCATAGTGTCTCCGTGGCGCGCGCACGGCTCCGTGGTGGAGGAGAAGATCCCCAGATCCACCGATAAAGGATCCCTGGTCTCCAAGGTGATCGCCATAGACACGGACTCGGTCCAGAACTCTCGGATTACATACCAGTTTCTACAGGTTACTGACGCCACCTTATTCAGTCTGGACCAATACAACGGAGAGATACGTACCATGAGAATGTTCAGTTACAGAGATCCGCGTCATCAACGGCTGGTTGTCATCGCCAAGGACAACGGGGATCCTGCTCTCTCTGCTACAGTTACCATAAAGCTCTCAACAGTGGAGACTGCCGTTAAAGCCTACTCTGACATGACGGAAGTGCCTCTAGAATATGACATATTTTCAGATTTAAACCTGTATTTGGTGATCGGCCTGGGCTCCGTGTCCTTTCTGTTATTGATCACCATATTGGTCACCTGTGTGCTGAAGTGTCAGAAACCAAAGCCCAGTAAAGCGGCTCCTCCCAGTAGGAACAGCGTGATCAGCGAGAGGAACTCGACCATCGCAGATTCCACCCTGGTCTCCAACGATGCCTACTGGTACAGTCTGTTTCTAGCGGAGACAAGGAAAGGAAAGCTGGTAGTCAGACAGCCTGCGCCGAAGGCGGGTTCCAGATACATCGTGTCCAGTCTACCAAGGAGCACCGGCCTGACAGAGACCAGCGACTCAGCAGCCTCTACTCTGCAGGTAAGCCAAAACCCACCATCTGATTTGACCAAATAACCCTCAATCCCTTTGATAAACAAGTGCTGGCTGCCTGTGCGTAAAAGTAGTCAATCTCGGGTGAAACGTTCATGCATATAGGCATACATTTATGAGTAGTGAACAAACAAGTATGACCACGAGAAACAAAAAAAACATTTAGAACTATTGTTTCTATTATACCTATTTGAATCAATTAAATGTTCCTTAGCCCGGTTTTAATTCTATGGTGTGAATGCTGGTAAAATGCGCAAAGCGTCGCTGCTCACCAGTAAAACGAACTCTTCTGTGATGTAACCAGTCGCCATGACAGTTCGTCACAGTGAAGAGAGCGATGCAATTTGTGGACATCCCGTTGTTCCTGAATCCTTCGCTGTGAAAAGGGTGATCTAAAATACATCTCGGTACAACGGCCGACTCGTTGGGCTTCTCATACCACCATCAAAAGGTATCGTTTTCTGTAGCCCATCATTCACGGATCAAAACAAATCAAACAATGGAGGCATATTGCATCCTTCAACCCTGGACAAGGTACGTGTCGGTTTTTATTTTATTCTCTGCCACCATGAACACGTTGTCCGCCGTTACCCATTATTCTATTCCCGAAGAAATGGAGGAAGGCTCCGTTGTTGCTAATCTAGCCGCGGATTTGGGATTGGACGTGAAAACACTGAGTAGACGGAAGATGCGGTTAGACATCATTGCCAATAAGAAATACTTGGATGTGAACAAAGAAACAGGCGAACTGTACATTGTTGAGAAGATAGATCGAGAATATCTCTGCGCTTCGAAAACAGCCACAACTTGTTTTCTCAAATTGGACGCAACAATCGAAAACCCAATACGAATATTCAACATCGAATTGGAAATAATGGATATCAATGACAATGCGCCACACTTTCGACGAGATTCCATACATCTGGACATATCTGAATCGACGCCAACTGGGGAACGATTCTCGTTAAACAACGCAGTGGATTCTGATGTCGGTACAAACTCAGTTAAAACCTACTATCTCAGTGAAAGTGAGCATTTTAATATTGAAGTTCAGACTGGGAGAGACGGGTCAAAGTTTGCTGATCTAATTTTGAAAAAGGCTTTAGACCGAGAGGAGCAGGCGGTTCATAATCTAATACTCACCGCTGTAGACGGCGGTGTCCCGGCGCGGTCTGGCACAGCCAGCATCATTGTTCGCGTGCTGGACACGAATGACAACGCCCCTCAATTTGAAAAGGATAATTACAATATAAACATAATGGAGAACTATCCATTTGGAAGTCTTGTGGTTAAATTGAACGCAACTGATATAGATGATGGTACTAATTCGGACATTGTCTATTCATTTAGTTTGTATACATCAGAAAAGGCTCAAGGAACCTTCAGTTTGAACCCAACTAACGGAGAAATCAGAGTAAAAGAAATGATTAATTATGAAGATTTTAGAATCTATGATATGGAAGTCATAGCAACAGACAAGGGGACCAATTCCTTATCAGGACAGTGTAAGTTAACTATTCTAGTAACAGATATGAATGATAATCATCCAGAAATCTCCATCAAATCATTTCAAAGTCCAGTCAAGGAGGACATAGCAGTAGACAGTGTGATAGCAGTGGTGAGTGTCAGCGATAAAGATTCAGGTGACAATGGAAAAGTCGATATTCACATTGCTGATACATTACCTTTTGCACTGAGAGAGTCTTCTGATAACTATTATGAGTTGGTAGTTTCAGAGCCTCTGGACCGTGAGAAGGTTCCAGAATATGAAATCACTTTTACGGTAACAGACAGGGGATCCCCTCCACTATCTGACAACGAAACGATGACTTTAGAGCTACTAGACGTTAACGACAACGTTCCACTCTTCCCCCAGTCGTTCTACACTATACCCGTTATGGAGAATAACGCGCCTGGGGCCTTGCTAAGTTCCCTCACTGCGTTTGATCCAGACCTCCATGAAAACCAGTATCTAGTTTATTTCATCATAGAGAAGGAGATAGTGAACACCTCCATGTCAATGCTGTTCTCCATCAATCCGGAGAACGGTAATCTTTACGCACTAAAGACGTTTGACTATGAGATAGAGAAGGAGTTCCTTTTCCACATTGAGTCCAGAGACTCTGGTGTTCCTCCGCTCAGCAGTAACGTGACTGTCCACGTCATTATTGTGGACCAGAACGACAATCCCCCGGTCATAGTGTCTCCGTGGCGCGCGCACGGCTCCGTGGTGGAGGAGAAGATCCCCAGATCCACCGATAAAGGATCCCTGGTCTCCAAGGTGATCGCCATAGACACGGACTCGGTCCAGAACTCTCGAATTACATACCAGTTTCTACAGGTTACTGACGCCACCTTATTCAGTCTGGACCAATACAACGGAGAGATACGTACTATGAGAATGTTCAGTTACAGAGATCCGCGTCATCAACGGCTGGTTGTCATCGCCAAGGACAACGGGGATCCTGCTCTCTCTGCTACAGTTACCATAAAGCTCTCAACAGTGGAGACTGCCGTTAAAGCCTACTCTGACATGACGGAAGTGCCTCTAGAATATGACATATTTTCAGATTTAAACCTGTATTTGGTGATCGGCCTGGGCTCCGTGTCCTTTCTGTTATTGATCACCATATTGGTCACCTGTGTGCTGAAGTGTCAGAAACCAAAGCCCAGCAAAGCGGCTCCTCCCAGTAGGAACAGCGTGATCAGCGAGAGGAACTCAACCATCGCAGATTCCACCCTGGTCTCCAACGATGCCTACTGGTACAGTCTGTTTCTAGCGGAGACAAGGAAAGGAAAGCTGGTAGTCAGACAGCCTGTGCCGAAGGCGGGTTCCAGATACATCGTGTCCAGTCTACCAAGGAGCACCGGCCTGACAGAGACCAGCGACTCAGCGGCTTCTACTCTGCAGGTAATACTAAACTCTTAATATATTATAACATAATGAAATGCTATGCTATATTAACAGTTGCTGTAGTCCCGTGCGTAAAACCAGAGCACAAATAAATACAGGTAATTAATGAAAGTTGTATGTAAAAAAATATATATGGACATATATATTTGCTTAATCCAACAGTTAGTCTCACCAGAAAGTTGAACATATTTCCAATTCTAAGGTGGTCTGGTAAAATGCGCAAAGCGTCGCTGCTCACCAATAAAACCCACTATTCTGTGATGTAACAGTCGCCATGACAGTTGGTCACTAGGAAGACAGTAAGGCAATTTCATGTGAACAGCTCCCTGGTCCTGAATCCGTCGTTGACAAATGGTCATTTAAATTGCATAGCATTACAACGCCGGAATTGTCCTCGACTCGTCTTCTCATATTCAAAAAGGTCCCATTTTGTTGCATTGCGCAAAACAGTCAAACGATGGCCGAACATCGCACCGTTCAGCCCTGTAAAAGGTACGTCTCGATCTTTCTTCTTTTCTCTGCCACCTTGAACACGGTGTCTGCGGTTACTCACTATTCTGTTCCCGAGGAAATGGAGGAAGGCTCCGTTATTGCTAATCTGGCCTCTGATTTGGGGCTGAACACGAACAGCCTCAGTAAGCGCAAGATGCGCTTGGATGTTATCGCCAACAAAAAATATCTGGACGTTAACAAAGAGACTGGCGAGCTGTATATCGTCGAAAGGTTGGACAGGGAATCTCTTTGTACAACTAAGACAGCAACGTCATGTTTTCTTAAAATGGATGCAACAATTGAAAATCCAATAAGGATGTTCAATATAGAATTAGAAATCATGGATATAAACGACAACGCGCCACATTTTCGACGGGACACAATGGATTTGGATATATCAGAGTCTACTCCCGTGGGTGAGCGATTCTCTCTGAACAATGCAGTGGACCCGGACGTTGGTAGCAACACTGTTAAAACCTACCACCTAAGCGAGAGTGAACATTTCAATATCGAAATACAGACCGGTAGAGATGGAGCCAAATTCGCTGATTTGATACTGAAAAAGGCTTTAGACCGAGAGGAGCAGGCGGTTCATAATCTAATACTCACCGCTGTAGACGGTGGAGTTCCTGCCCGCTCTGGGACAGCCAGCATCATTGTTCGGGTTTTGGATACAAATGACAACGCCCCTAAGTTTAATAAAGACACGTACAAAATCGATATAATGGAAAACTCTCCAATTGGAAGTCTTGTTGTTAAATTGAATGCCACAGACTTTGACGAGGGCACCAATTCGGAAATAACATATTCATATAGTTTGTATACATCGGAGAAAACGCAAGGCACTTTCAGTTTAAACGCTAACAGTGGAGAAATAACGGTAAAAGAAATGATAAATTATGAAGATTTCAGGATTTATGACATGGAAGTCATAGCAACAGATAAGGGAATGAATTCCTTGTCAAGTCAGTGTAAATTAACAATTTTAGTTACAGATATGAATGACAATCATCCAGAAATGTCCATAAAATCGTTTCAAAGTCCTATAAAGGAAAATGTAGCCATAGACAGTGTGATAGCAGTTGTGAGTGTCAGCGATAAAGATTCAGGTGAAAATGGGATAGTTGATATTCGTATTGCTGATACATTACCTTTTGCACTGAGAGAGTCTTCTGATAACTATTATGAGTTGGTAGTTTCAGAGCCTCTGGATCGTGAGAAGGTTCCAGAATATGAAATCACTTTTACGGTAACAGACAGGGGATCCCCTCCACTATCTGACAACGAAACTATGACTTTAGAGCTACTAGACGTTAACGACAACGTTCCACAGTTCTCCCAGTCGTTCTACACTATACCCGTTATGGAGAATAACGCGCCTGGGGCCTTGCTAAGTTCCCTCACTGCGTTTGATCCAGACCTCCATGAAAACCAGTATCTAGTTTATTTCATCATAGAGAAGGAGATAGTTAACACCTCCATGTCAATGTTGTTCTCCATCAATCCGGAGAACGGTAATCTTTACGCACTAAAGACGTTTGACTATGAGATAGAGAAGGAGTTCCTTTTCCACATTGAGACCAGAGACTCTGGTGTTCCTCCGCTCAGCAGTAACGTGACTGTCCACGTCATTATTGTGGACCAGAACGACAATCCCCCGGTCATAGTGTCTCCGTGGCGCGCGCACGGCTCCGTGGTGGAGGAGAAGATCCCCAGATCCACCGATAAAGGATCCCTGGTCTCCAAGGTGATAGCCATAGATACGGACTCGGTCCAGAACTCTCGGATTACATACCAGTTTCTACAGGTTACTGACGCCACCCTATTCAGTCTGGACCAATACAACGGAGAGATACGTACTATGAGAATGTTCAGTTACAGAGATCCGCGTCATCAACGGCTGGTTGTCATCGCCAAGGACAACGGGGACCCTGCTCTCTCTGCTACAGTTACCATAAAGCTCTCAACAGTGGAGACTGCCGTTAAAGCCTACTCTGACATGACGGAAGTGCCTCTAGAATATGACATATTTTCAGATTTAAACCTGTATTTGGTGATCGGCCTGGGCTCCGTGTCCTTTCTGTTATTGATCACCATATTGGTCACCTGTGTGCTGAAGTGTCAGAAACCAAAGCCCAGTAAAGCGGCTCCTCCCAGTAGGAACAGCGTGATCAGCGAGAGAAACTCGACCATCGCAGATTCCACCCTGGTCTCCAACGATGCCTACTGGTACAGTCTGTTTCTAGCGGAGACAAGGAAAGGAAAGCTGGTAGTCAGACAGCCTGTGCCGAAGGCGGGTTCCAGATACATCGTGTCCAGTCTACCAAGGAGCACCGGCCTGACAGAGACCAGCGACTCAGCGGCCTCTACTCTGCAGGTAAGACTGACCTGAACCCATTCTTTAATATAAACATCAAACATTTGATAGAGTTGATTTCTTCAGTGCACAATTATCGTGCGTAAAATTGATGAATAGGTTGATTGCACATTTTTTTTAAATCAACAGTTCCAGGTCCACATTCATTGTAATTATATGCTACCAAATGATTCAGTTCACAAGTGGAAAAGTCACTGTTGTCCCGTTGCAACTGTTTTCACAGAGTACTTAAACTTTCATCGTACTAATAATACAACCAAAACGTTTGCAATGTTTGATATTCAGAGCTGCATAGGCTGGCAAAATGCGCAAAGTGTCACTGTTCACCAATAAAACGCACTATTCTGTGATGTAATCGTCGCCATGACAGTTCGTCATAGTGATAGACGCAGTGCCTGTTGTGTGTGGACATTTTCCGGTCCTGAATTTCGATGCTTTCGATATCATTTTTGTCCATCTTCAAAACGTTACAAGGTCGTCTCGTTTTCTTGACGTAAATTCAACACGACTTAATATTTTCGTTGTGGTGCATTACGCACAGAGATAAGCAATACAACAATGGAGACGCACATCAGTGCACAGCAGTGGAGAAGGTACGTCTCGGTATTTCTTATTTTCTCTACCGCCATGAACACAGCGTGTGCGGTTACTCACTATTCTATTCCCGAAGAAATGGAGGAAGGCTCTATTGTTGCTAATTTGGCTGCTGATTTGGGTCTTGATGCGAAAACCTTAGTGAAGCGTAAAGTACGGTTGGATGTTATCGCCAATAAGAGGTATCTGGAGATAAACAAAGAGACGGGAGAGCTATTCATCGCGGAGAAGATTGACAGAGAACACCTATGCAACAGCAAAAATCCATCTTGTTTCCTCAAAATGGATGTTTCGATTGAAGAACCAATACGAATGTTTAATATTGAAGTGGAGATAATGGACATAAATGACAACGTGCCCCATTTCCGCAGGGACACCATGCACTTGGATATATCAGAATCCACCCCAGCAGGTGAACGATTCTCGTTAAACAATGCAGTTGACCCAGATTTCGGTACAAACTCTGTAAAGTCGTATCACTTAAGTGATGAAGAGCATTTCAGTATAGAGATTCAAACCGGGAGAGACGGGTCAAAGTTTGCTGATTTGGTTCTAAAAAATGCTTTAGACCGAGAAGAGCAGGCGGTCCATAACCTAATACTCACCGCTGTAGATGGTGGAGTCCCCTCACGCTCCGGTACAGCCAACATCATTGTTCGCGTTCTAGATACGAATGACAACGCCCCTAAGTTTGATAAAGAAAGCTACAACATTAATGTGATGGAAAACTCTCCAATTGGAAGCCTTGTTGTTAAATTGAATGCAACCGACTTAGACGAGGGAACCAATTCGGAAATAATGTATTCATATAGCCTTTATACATCAGAGAAAACTCAAGCAATTTTCGGCTTGAATTCTAATAGTGGTGAAATCAGAGTAAAAGAAATGATTAATTATGAAGATTTCAGGATTTATGACATGGAAGTCATAGCAACGGACAAGGGACCCAATTCCTTGGCAGGGCAGTGTAAATTAACTATTTTAGTTACAGATATGAATGACAATCATCCAGAAATGTCCATAAAATCGTTTCAAAGTCCTATAAAGGAAAATGTAGCCATAGACACTGTGATAGCAATTGTTAGTGTCAGCGATAAAGATTCAGGTGAAAATGGGATAGTTGATATTCGTATTGCTGATACATTACCTTTTGCACTGAGAGAGTCTTCTGATAACTATTATGAGTTAGTAGTTTCAGAGCCTCTGGATCGTGAGAAGGTTCCAGAATATGAAATCACTTTTACCGTAACAGACAGGGGATCCCCTCCACTATCTGACAACGAAACTATGACTTTAGAGCTACTAGACGTTAACGACAACGTTCCACTCTTCCCCCAGTCGTTCTACACTATACCCGTTATGGAGAATAACGCGCCTGGGGCCTTGCTAAGTTCCCTCACTGCGTTTGATCCAGACCTCCATGAAAACCAGTATCTAGTTTATTTCATCATAGAGAAGGAGATAGTGAACACCTCCATGTCAATGCTGTTCTCCATCAATCCGGAGAACGGTAATCTTTACGCACTAAAGACGTTTGACTATGAGATAGAGAAGGAGTTCCTTTTCCACATTGAGTCCAGAGACTCTGGTGTTCCTCCGCTCAACAGTAACATGACTGTCCACATAGTTATTGTGGACCAGAACGACAATCCCCCGGTCATAGTGTCTCCGTGGCGCGCGCACGGCTCCGTGGTGGAGGAGAAGATCCCCAGATCCACCGATAAAGGATCCCTGGTCTCCAAGGTGATAGCCATAGACACGGACTCGGTCCAGAACTCTCGGATTACATACCAGTTTCTACAGGTTACTGACGCCACCTTATTCAGTCTGGACCAATACAACGGAGAGATACGCACTATGAGAATGTTCAGTTACAGAGATCCGCGTCATCAACGGCTGGTTGTCATCGCCAAGGACAACGGGGATCCTGCTCTCTCTGCTACAGTTACCATAAAGCTCTCAACAGTGGAGACTGCCGTTAAAGCCTACTCTGACATGACGGAAGTGCCTCTAGAATATGACATATTTTCAGATTTAAACCTGTATTTGGTGATCGGCCTGGGCTCCGTGTCCTTTCTGTTATTGATCACCATATTGGTCACCTGTGTGCTGAAGTGTCAGAAACCAAAGCCCAGTAAAGCGGCTCCTCCCAGTAGGAACAGCGTGATCAGCGAGAGAAACTCGACCATCGCAGATTCCACCCTGGTCTCCAACGATGCCTACTGGTACAGTCTGTTTCTAGCGGAGACAAGGAAAGGAAAGCTGGTAGTCAGACAGCCTGTGCCGAAGGCGGGTTCCAGATACATCGTGTCCAGTCTACCAAGGAGCACCGGCCTGACAGAGACCAGCGACTCAGCGGCCTCTACTCTGCAGGTAAGAAATACGATGCCTACTGGTACAGTCTGTTTCTAGCGGAGACTTGGAAAGGAAAGCTGTTTGTCAGACAGCCTGTTCGAAAGGCGGGCTCCAGATACACCGTGTCCACTAGCCTCCAGTAGCCTCTACTCCGAGTCGCTGCTCTGAGCCTCTACCCCAGGGATCGTCAACTAGATTCAGTCATGGACCAATTTTGTTATTGAGTGCATGGTCGTGGGAACGGAACATAATTGCAAATCATTTGTAGACTGCAAATTGACTGCAAGAAGCCCAAACAGATATAATGTTTGACTAAAACAATAATTTTAAACTTTACCTACATTTGTATACCACCACGTTTCTCACTATTACGCATGGGAAGACTTGGTAACAGATTTCTTAAATTAAAATCTCTTGGAGCTGATTTCCTGGTGTTTTTACAGTCTTATGCTCAGAACACTTTTGGGGGCCAAATAAAACCACGGGCCAAATTCGTCCCGCGGTCCTGTTCTACTCTGACTCAACTGGTTTGAGGTAATGTGCAACAACTTTACGTCTGGGTTCTCTACACTACGCAGTTGCCATGCGTAAAATGGATAAACACGTTGGCTAAAGTTCTACCATCATTTGGAAGTGTTTACAATAACAACAACCATTTTACTTTCACATCCCATTCGTTTACCATTGAACAATCAGTTCACCTCGAACAGTTAGATTACTAATATTTCTGTCCACAACGGCTGGTATTGTTACCAGAAGTAATCACAATTACCCAATACTAGGCCTAAATAAAGCAATGTTCATAATGTATTCTTTACCTCACATTCTAGCAATATTATTGTGTGTCGTCTTTTTTCGTCACATAAATAATATCACCAAAAAGTGTGTAATAAACCTGTATTAAATTCAACGTTGCAAGGGCTGTTAAAATGCGCAAAGGGTCGCTGCTCGCCAATAAAACGCACTCTTCTGTCATGGAATGGTAGCCATGACAGTTCACCATAGCGATAAAGGCAATGCGTATTCTGTATGGACAGCTCGCGGGTGCTGACATTTATCTGCTTTTGGGAAGGTCGTTTTTGTCTATATCTTCAAAAGGTTACATATCTAATTTTCTTTACACAAATTCTACACCAACGTAACGTGCAGTATGAGACACATCCCAACAATGGAGGTGCATATTAGTGGAGAGCCCTGGAGAAGGTACGTCGCGGTCTTTCTTCTTCTCTCTGCCGTCTTGAACACGACATCTGCGGTTACTCACTATTCCATTCCTGAAGAGATCGAGGAAGGCTCCGTTGTGGCTAATTTAGCTGCTGATTTGGGTTTGGATGCTAAAATCATGGCTAGGCGTAAAATACGGTTGGATGTTATCGCCAATAAGAGGTATCTGGAGATAAACAAAGACACAGGGGAGCTACTGATAGCGGAGAAGATTGATAGAGAATACTTATGCAACGTTAAGACATCTTCTTGTTTCCTCAAAATGGATGTTACCATCGAAAACCCAATTAGACTATTTAATATTGAAGTTGAAATAATGGACATAAATGACAACTCGCCCCAATTTCGCCGGGACACCATGCACCTGGATATATCTGAATCCACCGCTGCAGGAGAACGATTCTCGCTACCCAATGCAGTAGACCCAGATTTTGGTGCAAACTCTATCAATACGTATCACTTAAGCGAGAGTGAGCATTTCAGTATAGAGATTCAGACCGGAAGAGACGGGTCAAAGTTTGCTGATTTGACTCTTAAAAAGGTTTTAAACCGAGAGGAGCAGGCGGTTCATAATCTAATACTCACCGCTGTAGATGGTGGAGTCCCCACGCGCTCCGGTACAGCCAACATCATTGTTCGCGTTATAGATACGAATGACAACGCCCCTCAATTTGATAAAGAAAGCTACAACATTAATGTGATGGAAAACTCTCCAATTGGAAGCCTTGTTGTTAAATTGAATGCAACTGACTTAGACGAGGGAACCAATTCGGAAATAATGTATTCATATAGCCTTTATACATCAGAGAAAACCCAACAAACTTTTAGTTTGAATTCCAAAAATGGTGAAATCAGAGTCAAAGAAATGATAAATTATGAAGATTTCAGGATTTATGACATGGAAGTCATAGCAACTGATAAGGGGCCTAATTCATTGACAGGGCAGAGCAAATTAACTATTTTGGTCACAGATATGAATGACAATCACCCTGAGATATCAATTAAATCGTTTCAAAGCCCAGTCAAGGAGGATATTACAGTAGACAGTGTGATAGCAGTGGTGAGTGTCAGCGATAAAGATTCAGGTGAAAATGGGATAGTTGATATTCATATTGCTGATACATTACCTTTTGCACTGAGAGAGTCTTCTGATAACTATTATGAGTTGGTAGTTTCAGAGCCTCTGGATCGTGAGAAGGTTCCAGAATATGACATCACTTTTACGGTAACAGACAGGGGATCCCCTCCACTATCTGACAACGAAACTATGACTTTAGAACTACTAGACGTTAACGACAACGTTCCACTCTTCCCCCAGTCGTTCTACACTATACCCGTTATGGAGAATAACGCACCTGGGGCCTTGCTAAGTTCCCTCACTGCGTTTGATCCAGACCTCCATGAAAACCAGTATCTAGTTTATTTCATCATAGAGAAGGAGATAGTTAACACCTCCATGTCAATGTTGTTCTCCATCAATCCGGAGAACGGTAATCTTTACGCACTAAAGACGTTTGACTATGAGATAGAGAAGGAGTTCCTTTTCCACATTGAGTCCAGAGACTCTGGTGTTCCTCCGCTCAGCAGTAACGTGACTGTCCACGTCATTATTGTGGACCAGAACGACAATCCCCCGGTCATAGTGTCTCCGTGGCGCGCGCACGGCTCCGTGGTGGAGGAGAAGATCCCCAGATCCACCGATAAAGGATCCCTGGTCTCCAAGGTGATAGCCATAGACACGGACTCGGTCCAGAACTCTCGGATTACATACCAGTTTCTACAGGTTACTGACGCCACCTTATTCAGTCTGGACCAATACAACGGAGAGATACGTACTATGAGAATGTTCAGTTACAGAGATCCACGTCATCAACGGCTGGTTGTCATCGCCAAGGACAACGGGGATCCTGCTCTCTCTGCTACAGTTACCATAAAGCTCTCAACAGTGGAGACTGCCGTTAAAGCCTACTCTGACATGACGGAAGTGCCTCTAGAATATGACATATTTTCAGATTTAAACCTGTATTTGGTGATCGGCCTGGGCTCCGTGTCCTTTCTGTTATTGATCACCATATTGGTCACCTGTGTGCTGAAGTGTCAGAAACCAAAGCCCAGTAAAGCGGCTCCTCCCAGTAGGAACAGCGTGATCAGCGAGAGGAACTCAACCATCGCAGATTCCACCCTGGTCTCCAACGATGCCTACTGGTACAGTCTGTTTCTAGCGGAGACAAGGAAAGGAAAGCTGGTAGTCAGACAGCCTGTGCCGAAGGCGGGTTCCAGATACATCGTGTCCAGTCTACCAAGGAGCACCGGCCTGACAGAGACCAGCGATTCAGCGGCCTCTACTCTGCAGGTAAGAATACCTACACCTCCGCTTCTAGGAAAACAAACCCTTACAGCAAATCAACCTGAAACAATCAGAGGACGACGCTAAACCTCAGACCAAGTAGGCCTTAACACACACCTCGCAGCAGCTGTCTCAATACCTTTGTGGGTTATCGTCCTATTTGTATGTGTTTCTTTAAGTTGTGTTCTTCAGAGGTATGTGCAGGTCTAATTGTGACCCAAACAGACGAAAATAGCACACCAGCCTTTGCTCACCTCAAACATCTCTTCAAATACAGTCAGTAGCTTGCCCCTTGACTAAGAACATCACAATGCCAGTTCATGACACTTGAGGTCATTTGGGTCAATGGGATCACTAGGAGAGAAGGTCTTGATTCACACCTCGAGCAGCGGTTTAAGTACCTGTGTGGGTTAAAGGCCTACTTATATAATTCTCCAGAAGTTTTGATCGTCATCGGCCATGTTTTGGACGACAAATAGCCTAGTTGTTAGAGTGTTGGGCCAGTAATCGAAAGGTTACTGGATCGAATCCCTGAGCCGACAAGGTAAAAATCTGCCATTCTGCCCCTGAGCAAGGCAGTTAACCCACTGTTCCCCGGGCGCCGAAAACGTTGATGTTGATTAAGGCAGCCCCCCCACACCTCTCTGATTCAGAGGGGTTGGGTTAAACGAGGAAGACACATTTCAGATGAAGGCATTCAGTTGTACAACTGACTAGGTTTCCCCCTTTCATACGTCAAACTCAGTGGGTGGCTTGCCCCTTGACTCAGAGTACCACAGTGTAAAGGTTGAGACAGCCGAGGGCATCTCGGTCAATGGGATCACTATGAAGGATGAGCTTAGCGTCTGCTGATATTGTCAGGAGCTTCTCTCGCAGGCAACATACTGTACTTGTTCCTGAATGGCTGAGTCTCATGTTTTCTGCCTGGAGTAATCTGTCTTTCCTGTTTGAACTGTAAGAGAAACTAAGAGTGCATCTCAATGGTCCAAAGTGACATGCTCTCCTTAAAGGCCCAGTGCAGTCCAAAACATTATTTCCAGCATTTTATACATATTTCCACACTATGAGTTTGGAATAGTACTGTGAAATTGTGAAAATCATATAAAATGTAATAAGTCACATGTGCCGAATACAACCCTTGAATTAATACTTACGAGCCATTAAAACCTGTTGAGGACAGACGTTCCGCTAGTGGAACGCCTAGCCAACATCCAACGGAACAGCAGGGCGCGAAATACAAAACATCAAAAATCTAATAATTTCAATTTCTCAAACATACGACTATTTTACACCATTTTAAAGATACACTTCTCCTTAATGTAACCACATTGTCCGATTTCAAAAAGGCTTTACAGCGAAAGCAAAACATTAGATTATGTTAGGACAGTACATAGGCAAACAATAACCACACAGCCATTTTCCAAGCAAGGAGATGTGTCACAGAAACCCAAAAAACAGCTAAAATGAAGCACTAACCTTTGACGATCTTCATCAGATGACACTCCTAGGACATCATGTTACACAATATATGTATGTTTTGTTCGATCAAGTTCATATTTATATCCAAAAACAGCATTTTACATTGGCACGTGATGTTCAGAAAATGTTTGCCTCCAAAACTTCCGGTGAAAGTGCACATCAATTTACAAAAATACTCATCATAAACGTTGACAAAATATATAACAGTTATTTAAAGAATTAAAGATACACTACTCCTTGATGCAACCGCTGTGTCAGATTTCAAAATAACTTTACGGAGAAATATTCTGAGTACATAGCTCAACCATCAAAGCAAGCTATACAGCTACCCGCCAAGTTCTGGCATCAACAAAACTCTGAATTAGTGTTATAAATCATTCCTTACCTTTGCTGATCTTCGGCGGAATGCACTCTGAGGACTCCTACTTCCACAAGAAATGTTATTTTAGTTCGAAATACTCCATATTTATGTCCAAATACGTCCGTTTTGTTTGCGCGTTCACTAGATCACTATCCAAAGGCATAATGCGCGAGCGTAAATTGAGACATGAAAGTCAAAATGTTCCATTACCGTTCGTAGAAACATGTCAAACGTTGTTTACAATCAATCTTTAGGGTATTTTTAACATAAAATGCGATAATATTCCAACCGGACAATAGCGTATTCATTCCAGAAGAAAAAGAAGGAACGGCAGTCCACTCAATGACTGAGCTCTATTTTCTGCCCAGTAACATGAGAATGATGATAAAAGTTTCTAAAGGCTGTTGACAGCCAATGGAAGCCTTAGGAAGTGCAATGTGACCCAACAGACACTGTAGTTTCGATAGGGATTCAAAAGAAGAACTACAATTCTCAGATTTCCCTCTTCCTGGTTGGATTTTCCTCAGGTTTTTGCCTGCCATATGAGTTCTGCTATACTCACAGACATCATTCAAACAGTTTTAGAGTGTTTTCTATCCAAATCTATTAATAGTATGCATATTCTAGTTTCTGGGCCCGAGTAGTAGGCAGTTTAATTTGGGTACATTTTTCATCCGGCCGTGAAAATACTGCCCCCTATCCTCAACAGGTTTTCAACCAACAATGCAGTTTTAAGAAAACAAGAGTTAAGAAAATATCTACTGAATAAACTAAAGTTAAAAAAAGTAACACAATGAAATAACAATAGTGAGGCTATATACAGAGGGTACCAGTACTGAGTCAATGTGCAGGGGTACAGGTTAGTCGAGGTAATTGAGGTAATATGTACATGTAGGTAGGGGTAAAGTGACTTGGCGCTCTGGTACTGCTTGCCGTGCGGTAGCAGAGAGAACAGATTATGACTTTGGTGGCTGGAGTCGTTGACAATTTTTGGGGCCTTCCTCTGACATCGTCTAGTATAGAGGTCCTGGATGGCAGGAAGCTTGGCCCCAGTGATGTACTGGGCCGTACTAACTATCCTCTGTAGCGCGTTAAGGTCAGATGCCAAGCAGTTGCCATACCAGGTGCAGCTGTATAACTTTGAGGATCTGGGGACCCATGCCAAATCTTTTCAGTCTCCTGAGGGGGAATAGGCGTTGTTGTGCCCTCTTCATGACTGTCTTGGTGTATTTGGATCATGTTAGTTTGTTGTTGATGTGGACACCAAGGAACTTGAAGCTTTCGACCTGCTCCACTACAGCCCTGTCGATGTGAATGGGGGTGTGTTCGGACCTCCTTTTCCTGTAGTCCACAATCAGCTCCTTGGCCTTGCTCACATTGAGGGAGAGGTTGTTGTCCTGGCACCACACTGCCAGGTCTCTGACCTCCTTCCTATAGACTATCTCATCGTTGTCACTGATCAAGCCTACCACTCTCTTGTCGTCGGCAAACTTAATGATGGTGTTGGAGTCATGCTTAGGAGTACAAGAGGGGACTAACCACGCACCCTTGAGGGGTCCCTGTGCTGAGGATCAGCGTGGCAGATGTGTTGTTTCCTACCCTTACCACCTGGGGGCGGTGCATCAGGAAGTCTAGGATCCAGTTGCAGAGGGAGGTGTTTAGTCCCAAGGTCCTTAGCTTAGTGATGAGCTTTGTGGGCGCTATGTGTTGAATGCTGAACTGTAGTCAATGAACAGCATTCTCACATAGGTGCTCCTTTTGTCCAGGTGGGAAAGGGCAGTGTGGAGTGAAATTGAGATTGCGTCATCTGGGCATCTGTTGGAGTGGTATGTGAATTGGAGTGGGTCTAGGGTTTCCGGGTTGATGGTGTTGATGTGAGCCATGACCAGCCTTTCAAAGCACTTCATGGCTACAAATGCCAGTGCTATGGGGCGGTAGTCATTTAGGCAGGTTACCTTGGTGTTCTTGGGCACAGGGACTATGGTGGTCTGTTTGAAACATGTAGGTATTACAGACTCGGCCAGGGAGAGGTTGAAAATGTCAGTGAAGACACTCGCCAGTTGGTCCGTGCATGCTCTGAGTACACATCCAGGTAATCCGTCTGGCCCAGCGGCCTTATGAATGTTGACCTGTTTAAAGGTCTTAGTCACATCGGCTACGGAGAGGATGATCACACATTCGTCCAGAACAGCTGGTGCTCTCATGCATGCTTCAGTGTTGCTTGTCTCGAAGCGAGCAAAGAAGGCATTTAGCTTGTCTGGTAGGCTCGCGTCTCTCAGAAGTTTGCGGCTGAGTTTCCCTTTGTAATCCGTAATAGTTTGCAAGCCCTGCCACATCCGACAAGCGTCAGTGCCAGTGTAGTAGGATTCAATCTTAGTCCTGTGTTGATGCTTTGCCTTTTTGATGGTTCATCTGAGGGCATAGCGTGATTTTTTTTTATAAGCGTCCGGATTAGTGTCCTGCTTCTTGAAAGCAGCAGCTCTAGCCTTTAGCGCAGTGCAGATGTTGCCTGTATCCATGGCTTCTGGTGGGGATATGCACGTACAGTCACTGTGGGGACGACGTCATCGATGCACTTATGGATGAAGCTGGTGATTGATGTGGTATACTCCTCAATGCCATAGGATGAATCCCGGAACATATTCCTGTCTGTGCTGGCAAAACAGTCCTATAGCTTAGCCTCTCTTGGGCGCGGGACACACTATTCAACAGCCAGTGAAAAATCAGAGCGCCAAATTCAAAACAACAAAATGTCATAATTCAAAGTTCTCAAACATACGACTATTTTACACTTCTCCTTAATGTAACCACATTATCCGATTTCAAAAAGGCTTTACGGCGAAAGCATAAAGTTAGATTATGTTAGGACAGGTACAACACAAGAAAAACCACACAGCCATTTTGCAAGCAGGAGAGGGGTCACAAATACCAGAAATTCAGCTAAAATTAAGCACTAACCTTTGACGATCTTCATCAGATGACACTCCTAGGACTCAATGTTAGACAATACATCTATGTTTTGTTCGATAAAGTTGATATTTATATCCAAAAACAGCATTTTACATTGGCGCGTGATGTTCAGAAAATATTTTGCCTCCAATACTGCCGGTGAAGCAGCACAACAATTTACAAAAATACTCATCATAAAAGTTGATAAAATATTAAACTGTTATTCAAAGAATTTTAGATAACCATCTCCTTTATGCAACCGCTGTGACAGATTTCAAAAAAGCTTCACGGGGAAAGCACACTTTGCAATAATCTGAGTACGGCGCTCAGAAACATACACTAGGCAATACAGATACCCGCCATTTTGGAGTCATCTAAAATCATAAATAGCATTATAAATGTTCACTTACCTTTGATGATCTTCATCAGAAGGCACTTCCAGGAATCCCAGGTCCACAATAAATGTTGTTTTGTTCGATAAAGTCCATCATTTATGTCCATGTAATGCTTTCGTTAGAAGAAGTATCGGAGTCAGGCGCAGGACACAGGGATGAGTGCAAACAAAAACGTGTTTACTCAAAATCATAATAAAACTTCTTCCACAGCAAAAATACAGGGTTTGGAGAAACACCTCCAACAACCACAAAACTGTAAACAATCACGGACAAGACAAACAGGGAAGCCAGAGGGTTAAATAATGAACATAATCAGGGAATCATAAACAGGTGTGTATAATTAAAACAAAAGCAAACGAACAGGGAAACACAGATCGGTGGTAACTAGTAAGCCGGTGACGTCGACCGCCGAACGCCGAACGCCGCCCGAACAAGGAGTGGGGCTGACTTCGGCGGAAGTCGTGACAGTCCAAATACCTCCTTGTTGTTTGCGCGTTCAGTAAGCTACTCCAAATGTAGGAAGTGCGCCGAAAATTTCACGACAAAAAGTTTAAAAAAAGTTCTATTTACGTTCGTTGAAACATGTCAAACGTTGTATAGCATCAATCATTAGGGCCTTTTTAACATAGAACTTCAATAATATTCCAACCGGACGATTCCAATGTCTTGAAAAACGTTTTGGAACACAGCTACCTCATCACGTGAATGCGCGCCAATGAACTCATGTCCTTCCCTGAGTCACCAACTCCCCGGCCTTCTTGTTCGCTCTCTGTTCACTGCAAAAGCCTGAAACTAGGTTCTAAAGACTGTTGACATCTAGTGGAAGCCTTAGGAAGTGCAAAATGAACCCTAAGTCACTGTGTGTTGGATAGGCAATGACTTGAAAAGACTACAAGCTCCAGATTTCCCACTTCCTGGTTAGATTTTTCTCAGGTTTTTGCCTGCCATATGAGTTCTCTTATACTCACAGACATCATTCAAACAGTTTTAGAAACTTCAGAGTGTTTTCTATCCAAATCTACTAATAATATGCATATTCTAGTTTCTGGGCCCCAGTAGTAGGCCGTTTTATTTGGGTACGTTTTTCATCCGGCCGTGAAAATACTGCCCCCTACCCTAGAGAAGTTAGCATCCACGTCATTTGATCACTTCCGTATTGAGCGAGTCACTGGTACTTCCTGCTTTAGTTTTTGCTTGTAAGCAGGAATCAGGAGGATATAATTATGGTCAGATTTGCCAAATGGAGGGCGAGGCAGAGCTTTGTATGCATCTCTGTGTGTGGAGTAAAAGTGTTCTAGAGTTTTTTTCTCCCCCTCTGGTTGGACTGTGACATGAGGTAAACAGATTTAACTTTTCCTGCATTATAGTCCCCGGCCACTAGGAGCGCCGCTTTGGATGACCATTTTCTTGTTTGCTTATGGCCTTATACAGCTCGTTGAGTGCAGTGGTCTTAGTGCCAGCATCGGTTTTTGGTGGTAAACAGACAGCTACGAAAAATATAGATGAAAACTCTCTTGCTAGATAGTGTGGATAGTGTGGAAAATGTAGTGCAAGAGCTGTTTGAAAAGACCGCCGGAAGTTTCAGCCTGTTTTGGTGGGATGGATTTCACCAGGTAGTAAATTACTGTAGTTAATAGACCAATAAGAACGAGAGTTCCAAACCTCTCTGCCAATAACAGCTCGTAGTCTGTTTTCTGTTCCCCACTCAGACCACTCCCAGACAGTCCTAGCAAAATTCTCGCTTGAGAAATTCCTCTTTGCTTAGAAGCAATTTTTGGTTTCATTTTGACCATTTTAACTTAAAACAATCACAGTAAGGTACTTCATTGTTACCCAGAAATGTTTTGATGTTGAAAAAAAAACGTCTGCGTTGGACCTTTAAGACTGTTGAGGGTTATCGAAAGTTAGAGCTGTGTGCTGATACATTCAAATGACAGCTTGGTTGGCCATCCTCACGAAGCCATTTTCATAACCTCTATTACGGAGTCGTAATTTGGGAAACCAGGCCAATTCAGACCCTGATAATCTAATCCTAGTTCCCAAAGAGATACAGTGAAACAATGCTGTATGGTTTCAGAGTGCATAGCCCATATATTTTGTGGGAAGCTTCCTGTGGGGATGATTCTCATCGCGTGAAACATGATGCATTATTGTCTAATACAATTCTAATAGTTATTAACGTAGGCCACCTTGTGAACATCGCAAGCAGAACGGCTGAACCAACAAGTGGCTTGTTAACAATGCAATGTTTTGTAGCCAAAGGATGTTAATGCTATTCTAATAAAGCTAGACCTATTTTGAAGTGTGCCTTGCATAACTCCTCAATTTCAATTCGCTCACTGGCATGGTCATCAAAAATAACAAATTGAAGCAGTGTTCCAGTTCCAGAATAAGCAAAGCAACATGGACTCAGAGAAGTTGGTTGGAAGTTACCGTAATATATCCAATGAGAGTGCATCACCAAATGTACATTAAAAACATATTACTGTGCCATAACAACAGGCAACTACAGGTAAAACCAAGATGGCATCACGAATGACCAAGATGGCGTCATGAAAAAACCAAGATGGCATCATGAAAAACCAAGATGGCATCATGAAAAACCAAGATGGCATCATGAATAACAGAAATATAACACTTTAGTGGAAAGTTTATTTCTGAGAAGAAGCAATGATTTAATATGATATTGTTTGATATCAGCAACCTGGCAAATTACTGAAAAGAAAAGTGTAACACTTTGTTTTCTTTTTGGCATCACATAAACTACAAAAAAACAAAGAAAGTCACACAGTCTAAAATAACAGAAACTATTCCCAGAAACATATTGCATACTGTTTACCCAGATACACAGTGTATAGAAAGTGTCAGGTGCAGAGGGGAGGTGTAACATTTCCACTTTCCACCTCATTGCCAGTCTAAAAACAGGTCACCTTCTGGCGTTGCAGGGTAATCCTTATGACAGGCCTAGTTCCTTTCTCTCTAGAAATCGTTCACCTGTTATTCATTCATATCACTTCCATCTAGCATCTCAGTAAACAGCTGCAGCACCTGCTGTGGGGAAAAAAGCCTTCTAATTTGGTCTGACAGGTTGAGTGGTGTGTTGCTGTGTGGCATGTGGCCTGTATTCCACTGCACTGACTGTGCCTGCATACTGCAGCCATTTAGAGGAATACTGCATCCTTTTTCGAGGTAACACAGTGATGAACATTACACAGTGCCAGAAGCAATTTTATTTATGTATGGTCTACTAGTAGTTCATCACCCCCATGTTGTATTTGGCTCAGTTGCTAGAGCATGGTGTTTGCAACGCCAGGGTTGTGGGTTTGATTCCCACGGGGGGGCCGGTCCAAAAAAAAATAAAAAAATGCATGAAATGAAATGTATGCATTCACTACTGTAAGTCGCTCTGGATAAGAGCGTCTGCTAAATGACAAAAACGTACTAGAATATGAGGAGTCAGAAACCCCTTGAGCTTTCAAAACAGACCAGATATGGTTTCACATTAGATGAACATTAGATGAACCTATTATTAGTCTAGAAGCATCCGCTCATCATTGACGTCATAGGTTCTTATTTCCTGTTTTGAATGCTTGTTGACTTCCTTTGTCAAATATATTCAACTGCAGCTGTACATGCATTCGAATAAACCCTTCTCTCTCCCACAGTGAGCCCAGTCAAGCTGAAAGCCTTAGCTTTGTGTGAAGCTTTTCAGTGCAGCCACTCCCCCTCTATGCTGCAGAGGTTATCTCTCCTCCTCTTACATCACTCAGTAAGGGAAGGGGAGCAGGGAGGAGAGCTGCAGTAAGAGATGGGTCAGGGTTGTTGTGTTGCTTGTTTTGCTACGCACCTCTCACTCTATACCAGCGGTCATGGCCTTTCCAGGTGTTCTGCAAGATCTGTTCTCCTGCTATTACACATTTGCACACTCATTACAATGTACAGCGTATTCGGAAAGTATTCAGACCTCTTGACTTTTTCCACATTTTGTCACGTCCTGACCAGTAAAGGGGTTATTTGTTATTATAGTTTGGTCAGGATGTGGCAGGGGTTATTTGTTTTATATGGTTTGGGGTGTGTGTGTATGTAGAGGGGTGTTTGATTTATGTATTCTGGGGTTTTGGTCATTGTTCTATGTTTGTATATTTCTATGTCTGTTCTAGGGTGTTTAGATCTGTGTTTAGGTAATTGGGATTGGGGCCTTCAATTGGAGGCAGCTGTCTATCGTTGCCTCTGATTGAAGGTCCTATAATTAGGAATGTGTTTGTCATGGGAATTGTGGGAGGTTGTTCTTTGTACTGCTGTGTGAGCCTACAAGACTGTTCGTTCGTTTATTGTTTTGTTTATTAGTCGTGTTCACAATAAAAGTTAAGATGAGCACTCAACCCGCTGCGCCTTGGTCCAATTACTATGATGACCGTTACACATTTTGTTACCTTAGAGCATTCAACTTAGAATAAGGCTGTAACGTAACAAAATGTGGAAAAAGTCAAGGGGTCTGAATACTTTCCGAAGACACTGTATTAACAAATGTTTTCCTTGATCAAGGCTAGTTCTTGTTAAAAGGTAAGTTTTACAGAAGAAGTGATTGTGTGCTGTCTTGTGTGCGAGGGTGAATGTGTTTGTGTGTGTATGGATTGCTGAAAACTGTCATTTTCCTAACTAACTCATGTTACCCTTTTCAGACTGTCATGCAATTTTTCCTGCTATGCTGCTTTGTCTGTTTTATCTTAAGCATCTTCTGTTTTGGGCTATACTATTCAAAGTTCAGACTGTTTTTCAGACGTATAAGATAATCTCTTTCGTAGAAATGCAATGATTAATACGAAAAATGGGAGATTGTAGCCATAGGCCATAACCATGCATACAGAAAGAGTTCCTCTTCTTCTGTTCTGCAATGTCTTGACCATTGAAACGCTTCTTTCTTTTCTCCCTGTTCTTAAGTACCCTAAGTGAGGGAAGTCCACTCTGCAGCTGGAGGTACGCAGGAGTCTCACCCCCCCCCCCCCCCCCCCCCCCCCGGAACCCCTTTTTGAATGACCTAACAGAAATGATGTGTTTTGTTTTTTTTGTGTTCTTTTTTTGTTGTTTTCAGTGGAAATCCTGTTCTCTTGTCGTTGTTTTCTTCCTCTTGGAGGAGGAGCTATGGTTTTGATGGCAAAAACATCACTTGGCCAAGTCGATACCAATACCCCGTCCCCCCTGACCTGTTCCCCATGGCTTAATTGAGTCTGGCCTGCGCCGACCTTTTGTCCCGTTTAACTGAAAACAAACCACCGCTGCACATATTAGACTCTCACCCTCAAGGCCTATTGAGCCTGTCTCAGCTCTAGAAATGCTACTTTTATGATGCTGATGTCTAGGTCATACTGACCTAGTTTCCTAACTATACAGTACATTGGGTCTTTCTCCTCTGCCAGAACAGTGACTTTTGGGTGCTTTCCTGTCAGGGGAAAAAAAAACAAATGGCATTGATTGACCTCAGAGGACATCAGACAGCGACGGAGTAATAATCATAACGCTGCTGATAGTAATAATCTGTGATCGATTTGGCAGAAGCTCTGGCTTTAGTTGTAACCCAGATTAAAGAGGGGTATAGACGGGTAGGTCCTCTCTACTGCAATCGCCTTTTGGTTTTTTCGGGCACACACCTGTCTGTCACACCTGACTGAAGCCAGTCACTGAGCCCTAAGCCCAGCACCTGGGGCCGCAGAATGACAGCCCAAAAATAATGAAAAACTTAAACATGTCCTGCTTACACTCACCCACAACTATGGACTCGCTTGACTGATGCATCTTACAGTATCCTGCCAGGCCCTCCCTGAATCCCCCACAGAGGCTCTCTAACCAGGCTGTCATACATTTTTTTTTTACATGAACAGAACTATACAGCTAACAGGCTTTGACACAGTCCTCTGCATGGGATATTAATTTGTGTTCATCTCCTTCAGTCCCATCACTAAAGCAGATCAGGCACATCCTCTACCGCATCTGACTGTTTGTTTGGTGGATTGGACTGTGGTGTTTTTGGTGTGATTGGTTGACTGTTTGATTGTTTGACTGACTGTTGATGAGTTCACAACACGATGACCCTTGTGAATTCCTGTTTACTGGGATGTGACATGTGACCTAATTCTTTGTGCAGAGGGACGGGAAATGAAACTAATCGCCCAGTTACTTAGCAACCACTCTCTCTCCCTCACATAATCTTGGAGCATGGTATTCATTAATAGCCCCCCCCCTCCCACCCTCCCTCCCACCCACCCACCCCCACCACCACCACCACTACATGTCCCACTCTGTCGTTCTGCCTGATGCCCTGTCTGACTGACAGACCTCGGCTGCATGAGACATGTCAGAGTTTGGCCAATCATAAGGCTGTGAATGTCCCAGATGACTCCCACTTTTGTCTAATTCTCTCCTCTCATTTGCAGGGGTCGACCACCACTGGCAGCAGTTCCTCGTAAGGTTCCATCCCCATTGGTCCGCTGAAGTGACATTAAGAGGAATCCCCGTCCACTGAAGAAAGGAACCCCCATCCTTACCCTACTCAGCCCCCTCCCCTAAACGCCCAGCCCCTCAGTGACACTCCAACTGCACCCCCTTGGCCCCACAATAACTGTACCCCAAGGACCAAAAGGACACTATAGTGACCCCCCCCCCCACCTGCCCCGCCCCCTTGCCATGCCCCAATCTATTTTTAAGCACACACTAGCCCCAATCAACTTCACAAGTCTTTCAACATCCATTCAACACGCATGATTCTGCATGGCTATGGCCCATCACTGAGGGCCCTTGGTATTTCAAGAGAAAAGGCACTAGAGACACAGAATGAACAAGGAGAGGTACCACTGGACATACAAAAGGAGTTCAAAATAGCCACTATGAACTAACAGAGACGGACATGGGAATGTGGAGTTGCCTTCAAAGACAGTAACCCATCTCAGAAAAAGAAAAATCTTGGATGTTAGGCTTTTACTTAAGTATTTCTTCTTGTTCTGGCAGCGCAAAGGTGTGGAAATGTATAGTCAAGCAAACAAAAAAACATGAAAACAAATATGTCAGATAGCTAAGTAGCTACAGAGGATTAACAGTATAGGACTAAAGGGAATTAGTGTTGTGTGAGGTAATGTGACGTAGTAGTAGGTCATTTAGTCGTTTTCTGTAGTGTACAACGACCTTGTGCTACATGTGAGTGAGAGACTCTTTAGAAACTTTTATCAACCAATTTATCAAACAAGAAAAAGTGAGTCCTTCTTTATCATTACATGTACGAAAAGTTAATTTGCATGGAGATTTCAATCAAAGTGCTTTGTAAGGAATAGTGTAGATTTGGTCTGGATATTTTGAGTGACTCATGGTGTCTACCAAGGTCTCACTCTCCAATCACTGTTTAATACTATGAGCCACGATGATGACTTCACAATGGTAAAGACCCTTATGACATCACAAACACTGCTGGTCTGGAGGAGGGGTCAAAGGTCATGGACCTATGCTCTCTCCCTAACCAGAGAGGAAGAGGCGAAGCAAGAGGGTTTACTCCGCCCACATTAAGCAGATCATTAATTATTAAGCAAGTGAGGAGTGTTTGTATGGGGGGGCAATGAGAGAGTGTTGAATTTAGGCAAAATAAAAATAAATTGCTATTTTGATACGGGAGGCTAATTAGAAATGTCATAATGCTTAGGTTGTTACGAGTGTACTGATTTAAGTGTGACGCACCTAATCCCGGCAACTTTGAGAGAAAAAAAACCACACTTCACGTTCCTTTTCATTTCTTATTTTTCCAACTTTGTACAAAATGTGACTGCTAAACAAAATGAAACGCCAATATTTACAGTACTACGGTAACTACTATTATCTCTGCTTTAAGTTATGATCAAGGCAAGTCTATAATTAGTGCTTTGTGTAGCCTATATTATCTGTCGATGGTGCAATGTGTTCTCATTCATTTTTATGTATTGTACTGTATCCTATGGTGATTTGTTCTATATAATACCATTACATCCATGATGAATTATCTATTTTTGTCTGTGAATTACTGGTTATTTTAGCTTTCCGAGGAGGGCCCGCTCATCCTTAGCCACCAAGACATCAAAAATGCCCATAACCACTGATACAAGGTCAGATCATTGTCAGCGCTCTAATGGTTCAACACTAGTTAGTCGGGTATCTGATGATCCTAGAGCTGTTGTTTAGGAGGAACGTCTACGGTAGGCTAAGTCTAGGGCGCCTGACCAGTTCATGCTCCACAGCAGCTCGTTGGTTGACATGCTAGCTAACGTAGCTTCTGTAGCTGTAGCTACGGTAATCAATTTGACTTTAGATGCAGCTGCTCATTATCAAGTTTTACCTGTTGTTGGAAGTGGGTGATCCGTGAAACGGAAGCAGAAACATCAAAATGATAATCGGAAACGAGTCATTTTAAGTGATAGACAATGAATCTCCTTGGTTAACTCTTGGCTTATTGTTGGTAGATGAGAGGTCTGTATCATACAGTCATAGGTGGATATTGAAGGTGTGTAACGTCATGCAAATCTCACTGGTATTGTAACTGTAGAACTTCTGTAATCCTCATTAGGAATGGTTTATGCACGCAATAAGTTGAAATGGGAACGATACCTGCTGGATATTAACTTAGTGATTAATTGAACTGTGAGTTCGGCCATATGAGGAGAACAACACGTTTTTACTGCAAAGGTAAGCAAGAACGTCGTTCAATTAGGCCTACAGTGACCAATTCAATGTTGTTTTGAATCGTAAATTAGCTTAACTCAGCGCAGAGTATATGAGGGAGTTCTATTAACCTGAGTCCCGGTGCACCAGGCTATGGCCCGTGACGTGAACGGGCAAACGCGATGAGGGAGTAGCGCCCTTCTCAAATCGAACCGTAATGCAAACCACTCAGCCATGTTGTCAACAAGGCAGAATCGTGCATGAATTGTCCAGAAAAATACATCAAATCAAATGTTATTTGTCACATGTGCCGAACACAACAGGTATTACTGTGAAGTGCTTACTTACAAGCCCTTAACTCTATTACTTGAACTGCGTTGTTGGTTAAGAAAATATTTACTAAATAAACTAAAGAGTAACACAATAAAAGTAAAAGTAACACAATAAAATAAAACTACCGAGGCCATATAAAGGGGGTACCGGCACCGAGTCAATGTGCTGGGGTACAGGTTAGTCGAGGTCATTTGTATATGTAGGTAGTGGTAAAGTGAATATGCACAAATAATTAACACTGAGTAGCAGCAGTGTAAAATCAAAGGCATGACTTGGGTGACTGGAGTCTTTGACAATTTTTGGGCCTTCCTCTGACACCGCCTAGTATATAGGTCCTGGGTGGCAGGAAGCTTGGCCCCAGTGATGTACTGGGCCATACGCACTACCCTCTGTAGCGCCTTACGGTCGGATGCCGAGCAGTTGCCATACCAGGCGGTGATGCAACCGGTCAGGATGCTCTCGATGGTGCAGCTGAATACATTTTTGAGGATCTGGGGTCCCATGCCAAGTCTTTTCAGTCTCCTGAGGGGGAAAAGGTGTCATTGTGCCCTCTTCATGATAGTTTGTTGGTGATGTGGACACCAACGAACTTGAAACTCTCGACCTGCTCCACTACAGCCCCATCGATGTGAATGGGGGCCTGTTCAGCCCTCCTTTTCCTGTAGTCCACAATCAGCTCCTTTGTCTTGCTCAAGTTGAGGGAAAGGTTGTTGTCCTGGCACCTCACTGCCAGGTCTCTGACCTCCTCCCTATAGGCTGTGTCATCATTGTTGGTGATCAGGCCTACCACTGTTGTGTCATCAGTAAACTTAATGATGGTGTTGGAGTCATGCTTGACCACGCAGTCATGGGTGAACAGGGAGTACAGGAGGGGACTAAGCACACACCTTTGAAGGGCCCCAGTGTTGAGGATCAGCATGGCAGATGTGATGTTGCCTACCCTTATCACCTGGGAGCGGCCGTCAGGAAGTCCAGGATCCAGTTGCAGAGGGAGGTGTTTAGTCCCAGGGTCCTTAGCTTAGTGATGAGCTTTGTGGGCACTATGGTGTTGAACGCTGAGCTGGGGTCAATGAACAGCATTCTCACATCTCTTTCTGTTACGTGAATTAAGTTATCAATGTTCTTAAACCAAACTTCAATTTAACTACTCAGTGTGTATACCAGAAGGTGTAAGGTTCCGGTTGAAAGAAACAGACTGAGACCCAGCTAACAATGGTCAGGACGTTTATTTACGAGAGCTCTGAAATCCATACAATGCACACAGCCTTTTATATTACACATTTCGTCATACAAATGCCCCTCCTCTTCTCTAACATTGTCAATGCTGCTCCAATACATACATTGCTTATCATATCCTGCCCCATGTTACATAATCTACTGCAAGCCTAATGGTTTCTCCCCCTCCCTGGGTGGGGAGACCTCTTACCTGTTTTTAGTTTCACAGTGTGCACAAGTTGTCTGTCACAAGCTGTCTGTTAACAGTTCCTCTTCTCCTTGAATGTCTCAGCTTTTCCTATGCACACACAGTTATAGAATTAGTATGATAATCACTCAGTTATACATTTTCAGGGTGGAATCATTTAGTCAAAACCTTAAACATATAAATTATTTTATCACTTTCCCATATGAAAACACAGAATCCTACTCCTCATTCCACTTGCTTATCCTAGCCTAGGCTACGTCTCTTTTGATGTGAGCCGACATCTGCCCTGGGCTTTGAACGGTGAACCTGGCTCACACCCACGAGGCAGCCTGGTTCCAAAACAAATGCAATCGCTTTTCACTGGATACAAACTCCTCCCACCCGGGTAACCCGGGCCAGATAATCGAATCCCCTTACTGTCAACAATGCATGCATGGTGATGTTTGCTGTGCTCTGAGAAGGCTGGGCCTATTTCTGCAAATAGCAAAACGAGTGGTTAGCTAGCTTGCTATTTATTTCATTGATGTTTATTCTGCTATTCACCACATAGTGGCAGGGTAGATTTAGAGTGAGAGAGACAGGTCAAGACCATACAGTATGCGACCCTGTCCTTGACTCCTTTCCAAGATGGCCAGAGTGGTCCTGATGCTGCTTGTGTTGGTGCTGTGCAGGACGAATGTTTATGTGCATCCACACAAATAGTGTAGCGAATACTATTACGGTAATGCGGTTGGACAAAGAGAGAGGTGTGTGTGATTATGTGTGTGTTACTGGCCTACGTGGCCAATAGTAACGACACAGAGAGGGTAGCTACATAACAGACTGCTGAGAGTAGGACGTTACGTCCCCTTGACTGTGGGGTATAGAGACATCCATGGTTCAGGTAGATCAACAGCACTATGCTTCAGAACAGAGTGCATGTCTCCTCCTCACAGGCCCCTGGCCCGCTGCTGGTTTAAGGTGCTGACTGAGGAGGACATAACTTTTATGTAGGGCACTTACCCACTGCTGATGAAACGCCCAGTTATTCATGTCAGGAAGAAAAACATGCCTGTGGGAGGAACGGAATGCTCGCGCCTATTTTTAACTAAACCTTCCTTTCTCAGACAGGGTAGGACAGAGCTGTCTCCTTCTTTTTAGTCTTAGAGATGCCACTGATATAGGTGTGTGTGTGTGTGTGTGTGTGTGTGTGTGTGTGTGTGTGTGTGTGTGTGTGTGTGTGTGTGTGTGTGTGCGTGCGTGTGTGTGCGTGTGTGTGTGTCTGTTTCCGTGTTTGTGTTTTCACAGGCTGGTGAGTAAGAGTATCAACCTGATTCTGTTGAATCTAATGACTCCTAATGCCCAGTTAGCGTAGTGACGGTAGCATGCTAGCCAATCTGCTCTCCCCTGGCTGCCGAGGCCATGGTCTCCGTTTCTGACTTAATTAAAACATCACATCTGGGGCCCGCCTCGAGGAAGGCTAATTGTACTGTGAGTGCTCCAGCTGTTAACATGTCTGTGCGTTGTAATCGCTGTTCTACATGTGAGAAAAACAAACAAGCAAAGGAAACAACGGGAACCCGTAACCCGTATCTTTACGCTCTACAGGAGAAACGTAATGTTATCAGTGGTATCAAATCGTGATCCTGTCATGTGGAAGGCCTGTATAATAAAGCTAGAATTACATCATTGTGCTGCAATAGTGACGTGCATGTTCATACGCTAAGACAGGATGAGTGCAAAGGGCTTACAGATAATGTAAAGGGAAATATCATGAGAAAGTTTTATTCACAGAGGATATTTACAGCAAGCTGAACTGTATTAGCCTGAACTCTGGCAGAGCCAATGACACTTAGGCTCGTGTTCCTGTGCTGTGTTTTTGAACAACGACATGGGGTCACGGTACTGTGTCTTGGGTTTTCACTTGATTGGTGTTAATACGACTCATTCCTATGGGTCAACAAACAGGATGTCTCTCCAAGGTCAAAGGGCATGTGGTTATGTGATTGACAGAAACGTCTCTGTTTTCTGGGTTATAGAGAGTCTTGAGTGACAGAGTCATCTCATGACCTGGTTTATATTCTCCCGCTGCTGCCTTTGTTTGCACGGGGTTTCTACTTTTGGTTTAAGTGCATTTGCGTGTATTTGGGTGTCTAGTTGCACGTGTGTCTCTAGGTGTTGGTGAGTCTAGGTGTGTTTATGTGTTTGGGTGGACAGGGATGCCTGTGAGATGAGATCATTCCTACTGAGAGATGAGGTCACGCGTGACCTATAGGACAGACTCGACAGCGCGTGAGACACTTAGCTTTTTTTTTATTCCTTTAAAAAAAAAAAAAAAAATTATGTGATGTTACTACTAAATGTCCTGATAAATCATTTATCTGTGTCTGGATGTTCGGCTTGTGAAATGTGAATAAAAGCTATGAAAGGAGCTGCTTTTGAGTTGGTGTTAACTGGTGCGGTGTGAATGAGTGGCTTGAGTTGGTGTTAACTGGTGCGGTGTGAATGAGTGGCTTGAGTTGGTGTTAACTGGTGCGGTGTGAATGAGTGGCTTGAGTTGGTGTTAACTGGTGCGGTGTGAATGAGTGGCTTGAGTTGGTGTTAACTGGTGCGGTGTGAATGAGTGGCTTGAGTTGGTGTTAACTGGTGCGGTATGAATGAGTGGCTTGAGTTGGTGTTAACTGGTGCAGTGTGAATGGCTTGAGAAGGTTGCCACTTAGGGCTGTATTCCACAGTGTTCCGTCTCCCTCCTCCTGACCCAGATGGATACTCTGTCACGAGAATTTTTATCCCAATGTTGTGAACTCAACTATCACTTAAGCTTTGAATAATTCCCAGGGGTTGTAAATCCCTGGTTAATGAAGAATTAGACAAAGTCCCAGTCTGCAATAGGCCAGAAATTTGTTCAGAGAACGTTCTGAAAATCATCCTATGCACACAGCCTTTTATACCTAACATTTGGTCATAACATATGTCATACCCCTTACAAATGCCCCTCCTCTTCTTTAACACTGTCAATGCTTATTTACAAGTCTTCTCCATCACATACATTGCTTATCATATCCTGCCCCATGTTACATAATTTACTGCAAACCTAAAGATTTCTCCCCTCCCTCGGTGGGGAGACCTCTTTCCTGTTTTTAGTTTCACAGTGGTCACAAGTTGTCTGTCACAAGCTGTCTGTTAACAGTTGCTCTTTTCCTTGAATGTCTTACTTACATTGCTAAATAGTAAAGTTTTAGCTTGTCCTATGCACACACAGTTATAGAATTAGTATGATAATCACTCAGTTATACATTTTCAGGGTGGAAACATTTAGTCAAAACCTTAAACATATACATTCTTTTATCATACTCCCACCCTGCCTATGCTGCCTATATACCGCTACACTGCTGCTGTGTTGCTGTGAACCACTAACACGCTAAGAACACACAACCAGCAGCAAAGATCACAGGCTAATTGCAGAATACCTCACTTTGAGCGTCTCTCCTCACTCTACATGAGCCTGTGTGATTCTCCTCTTACTCAACCAAACTAGACGGTAATCCTTCATACACTAAATATACAAAAGTATATTTCAAATGAGTGGATTTGGCTATTTCAACCACACGCTGGCAAATCAAATCAAATGTATTTATATAGCCCTTCTTACATCAGCTGATATCTCAAAGTGCTGTACAGAAACCCAGCCTAAAACCCCAAATAGCAAGCAATGCAGGTGTAGAAGCACGGTGGCTATGAAAAACTCCCTAGAACGGCCAAAACCTAGGAAGAAACCTAGAGAGGAACCAGGCTATGAGGGGTGGCCAGTCCTCTTCTGGCTGTGCCGGGTGGAGATTATAACAGCACATGGCCTAGATGTTCAAATGTTCATAAATGACCAGCATTGTCAAATAATAATAATCATAGTAGTTGTCGAGGGTGCAACAAGTCAGTAACACAAGAGTAAGTGTCAGTTGGCTTTTTCATAGCCGATCTTTGAGAGTATCTCTACCACTCCTGCAGTCTCTAGAGAGTTGAAAACAGCAGGTCTGGGACAGGTAGCACGTCCGGTGAATAGGTCAGGGTTCCAGCAGGTCTGGGACAACAGGTCTGGGACAGGTAGCACGTCCGGTGAACAGGTCAGGGTTCCATAGCTGCAGGCAGAACAGTTGGAACTGGAGCAGCAGCACAGCCAGGTGAACTGGGGACAGCAAGGAGTCATCAAGCCAGGTAGTCCTGAGGCATGGTCCTAGGGCTCAGGTCCTCTGAGAGAGAGAAAGAAAGAAAGAGAAAGAGAGAATTAGAGAGAGCATATTTAAATTCACACAGGACACCGGAAAAGACAAGAGAAATACTCCAGATGTGACAGACTGACCCTAGCCCCCCGACACATAAACTACTGCAGCATAAATACTGGAGGCTGAGACAGGAGGGGTCAGGAGACACTGTGGCCCCATCCGAGGTGCATAAAATCCCATCCGATCCCATTCATGTGGCCCCATCCGAGGTGTATAAAATCGAGCACACAGCTAAGCAATCTCCATAGACAAACATTGACAGTGCCTTACTGAAGAGCTCAGTCACTTTCAACGTGGCACCATCACAGGATGCCACCTTTCCAATAAATTCGTCAAATTTCTGCCCTACTAGAGCTGCCCTGGCCAAATGTAAGTGCTGTTATTCTGAAGTGGAAAAGTCTAGGAGCAACAACGGCTCAGCCTCGAAGTGGTAGGCCACACAAGCTCACACTGTTTGTCGGGAGCTTCATGAAATGGGTTTCCATGGCCGAGTAGCCTCACACAAGCCGTAGATCACCATGCGCAATGCCAAGCGTTGGCTGGAGTGGCGTAAAGCTCAACGCCATTGGACTCTGGAGCAGTGGAAACGCGTTCTCTTGAGTGATGAATCACGCTTCACCATCTTGCAGTCTGATGGACGAATCTGGGTTTGGCGTATGCCAGGAGAACGTTACCTGCCTGAATGCATAGTGCCAACTGTAAAGTTTGGTGGAGGAGGAATAATAGTCTTGGGCTGTTTTTCATGATTCAGGCTAGGCCCCTTAGTTGCTGTGAAGGGAAATCTTAATGCCACAGCATACAATGATATTCTAGACGATTCTGTGCTTCCAACTTTGTGACAACAGTTTGGGGAAGGCCCTTTCCTGTTTCAGAATGACAATGCCACCGTGCACAAAGTGAGGTCCATACAGAAATGGTTTGTCGAGATCGGTGTGGAATAACTTGACTGGCCTGCACAGAACTCTGACCTTGACCCCATCGAACACCTTTGGGATGAATTTGAACGCCGACTGTGAGCCAGGTCTAATCGCCCAACACCAGTAACCGTCGTCCAAATGCAAGTCCCCGCAGCAATGTTCCCACTTCTAGTGGAAAGCCTTCCCAGAAGAGTGGAGGCTGTTATAGCAGCAAAGGGGTGGACCAACTCCATATTAATGCCCATGATTTTGGAACGAGTAGGTGTCCACATACATAGTAATTTAAAGCCTCTTCAAGCACACCAAACACTAGTCAATATCCTTGTGTTCTATCCTCTGTGACATCAACACACAGCAGGCCCACGGTGCCTCCATCCACACTGCCTCTGTATCTGCCTCCTGATTGGCACATATGAGCCTTCACACACAGGGGAGGGCTTGATGCTTAGGACAGGGATCGAGTGACAGAGGGGGAAGGGAAGGTGGGGTAGTGCAGGATAGAACCACAGGTCCCAGAATGGTGCGTTATGGGGGTTTATGGTAAGTCTCTGGTAGATTGGGAAGGTCGTGTGTGGTTTTAGATTCATACATGAATAGCAAGGCCATCAAACATCTAGGCCTATACTGTGCTGAAACCTTGCATTGAGTTACAGAAGCACATATTTATCTTCCCTGGGCCAAACAATAGCGGGATTCATTCTCCCTTATCCAGGCGACGGCAGTATGTCTCTTAATGTGCAAAATCTAAGCGGAGAGGAGGGGGGGGGGGGATATAAGAGAGTGGACAATTGAGGAATATTTTACACAAACCTTGTAACATAAATGAGGACAAATTAGGAGAAGCGCGAAAGAGAAAACATACCCGTAGATTTCATTGTCTACCGCAGGCATTGCCCCTTCATCCCTCTCCCTTTTTTCTCCCCCCCCCCCCCGGGCCTGCTTTCTTTCAGCACCAAGGACAGCGATCTGCCTCTCGGAGCTCAGTTGCCAGGGCAACGAGCTGCAGGGGCTGGTGGTGCGCTTTGAAGCAGCCTGTAATTTGATATTGTGACAAGCCTCAGCTCGCGATGCAGCATCCGGGTAACGCATATATCATCTGCGGAGCTTTCAGTGCAGTGACTTAACATTTCAATTCAGCAGTGTTGTTGAAAAGAAGGATACAATCGTTAACTGGCCCTTTCAGAATAGCAGAATACATACGTCATTGCAGTACTCTTCGAAATGGCAGTGTTGGAGAGAAATGCAGACACCACTGTGTGTGTGTGTGTGTGTGTGTGTGTGTGTGTGTGTGTGTGTGTGTGTGTGTGTGTGTGTGTGTGTGTGTGTGTGTGTGTGTGTGTGTGTGTGTGTGTGTGTGTGTGTGTGTGTCTGCGTGTGCGTGTGCGTGTGTGTCGGGGTCATTCTGTCCGTGAATTTGGGTTGTTCAGACTCCTATGGTCTTGTCAGTATTTAGCATTTAGTGTTCAGCCATGCAGCCAGTTACCATACTATCACACATGTGACGGGCAGGAAGACACAGTCAATTGGCTCTACTGAACCTACCACTCTCAGCCACAGGGTGTCGCTGTGTACCCTTGCAAAAGCGGCACATGACAGGTGGCGCTAACAGCCCTGTCTAGAACAACACAACACAAACCTAGGGAAGTTAAGAGACATTACAGCGATTGTAACATTGTGACTTACTGACTATATTTCTTGTCATATGACATTTAGATGTTATTTTGGCTATTATTTGAATTTTAAGAACAGTGATTGACTTCTTAAAGTCGTGGTATAAAGAGGCTACCCTCTACTCAAAGTATAAAATAAATCATGTATATTGTAAGAAGTGGTACAATTAGGTTGATCTGTAATGGAAAGCTTGTTCGATTCAATTCTAAAGTACTTCCAAGCCAGGGCATGCGATCCACGACAGGGCATGCGATCCACGACAGGGCATGCGATCCACGACAGGGCATGCGATCCACGACAGGGCATGCGATCCACGACAGGGCATCATGACATCAGACACCCTGATGAAGGCGTTAGCCGATACTCGTCAGTGTATTTTAACAATGGCTTTAGCCCATACAATAAATACTTTTTAACTTTCAAACCCACACGAGTGCCTGGACTTTGATTTTTTTTTTATGCCACTTAGTAGGCTAACCATTTGTGGTTATAATGTTTTTCCTTTTGCTTTTAAATTACAATTCCCCTCTAAGAGCACCTGTGGTTGTTTTGGAATACACGAAGAGCTCCTTTTACTTCATAATATGTTGGCCTACAGGTTATTGAACATTCAGAACCACACCGTGGCCCAGACGCACGGTGGCGCTTTTACATCATGAGCGCGTTATAGAGGCGCGTGATAACACGGTGAGCGGTGAGGTATTCAGTAGCTGCCAAGACACAGCAGCTTTGAGACGGATGTTAATAAATAGCGCTATTAAATGGCTAAACCATGGAAATAACAAACAGTTATAGTGGGATCCTATGAAACGGAAATCATTTGTGTTATTTAAGATCTTGTCAGTTCTGCGTTCTGCTTATAGTTTTTCTGCCAAACAATGGCGATGCAAAACCAGAGAAGACGATGGCTAAGCGGATGGGCATTTTGTAATGTTGCTCTTATTTTTCTTCATTTGAAAGGAATCTCCGCGCAGATACGATACTCCATTCAAGAGGAATTAAAAGTCGGAACGGCAGTTGGGAATATAGCTAACGACCTGGGATTCGACACATCGAGATTAGCGGACCGGAATCTTCGTATCGTGTCTGGAACAAAGCAGGACCTCTTCCAGGTAAACCAGAGAGATGGCGCTTTGCTAGTGAACCACAGAGTAGACCGAGAGGAACTGTGCGTAAAATCCACGCCGTGTTTCATCAACTTGAAAGCGGTGATAGAGAATCCGCTAGAAATGCACCAAGTCACGGTCGAGATAATGGATGTAAATGATAACTCCCCTACCTTTCCAGATGAAACATATAACTTAGAGATACTAGAGTCTGCTACCACTGGAGCCCGACTCCAGTTGGAAGGAGCTCACGACCCAGACACTGGCGTATATTCTTTGCAATCTTATAAATTAAGCCAGAATCAATATTTTCGAGTAGAAATTGAGGACTTTGGCGAGGATGGCAAAATTCCGTTTTTGATTTTACAAAGACCTTTGGACAGGGAACACACGGCCCGATATGATTTGACGTTAACGGCCTTAGATGGAGGCAAGCCACCGAAATCGGGAACTCTTAATGTTACAGTTACTGTGTCTGATATAAACGACAATACTCCTGTGTGTGATAAGCAGAAATATACCGTAACAGTAAAAGAAAACGTACCTAAAGGTACATTTCTATTGCGAGTTAATGCCTCTGATTCGGATGAAGGCATAAATGGCGAGGTGGAGTATTCATTGCGAAGTAAATTCAGAGGTATGGCTGCTGAGCCCTTTGAGTTGGACAGCAAAACAGGGGAGCTAAAAGTGAAGGGAGGCCTGGATTTCGAGGAGAGGCAGGTGTATGAGATGAAGATATTGGCCTCGGACAAGGGAGCGGTATCTCTCTCCACACACTGCAACGTGCTCGTCAGAGTGGAAGACGTGAACGACAACAGGCCTGAGATTGACGTCACCTCTCTGTCGAGCCGGATACCAGAGGACGCAACTCCCGGAACAGTGGTGGCTCTGATGGGGATGAACGACCTGGACTCCGGTGTAAACGGACAAGTAGTCTGTTCATTACCGAATGATTTGCCGTTTGTTCTGAAGCCTTCTCTTGATGGAAATTTCTTTTCGTTAGTCACCAGTGATCACCTTGATAAAGAGTCGGTGCCTCGGTATGATATTACAATCACGGCTAAAGACTTAGGAATCCCTCCTCTGGCGTCAACTAAAGTCATTCAAGTGGAGGTAGTAGATGTTAACGACAATAGTCCGCTATTCACTGAAAATCCATATGCATTTTATGTCGTTGAAAACAATAAGCCCGGTATGCCCGTGTTCTCAGTTAGCGCGTCTGATGTTGATGATGGTGAAAATGCAGCAATTTTATATTCACTGGACCGTGGGAGCACTGGACAAAGCGTGACATCCTTCCTAAACATGAACGAAGGCAACGGTACCATTTACGCACTAAAGAGCTTTGACTTTGAAACCCTCAAAACGTTCCAGTTCTGCGTCATTGCCAAAGACTCTGGAACTCCGTCTCTAAGCACCAACGTCACAGTGAACGTGTTCATTCTGGATCAGAACGACAACGCTCCAGTGATCTTGTATCCAGTCAGCACTAACGGTTCCGCTGAAGGTGTGGAGGAGATTCCCCGCAATGTGAACGCAGGCCATTTGGTGACTAAAGTGAGAGCCTATGACGCTGATATAGGATATAACGGCTGGTTATTATTTTCACTGCAGGAAGTTACTGACCACAGTCTCTTTGCTTTGGACCGCTATACAGGACAGATAAGGACACTTCGGTCATTCACAGAGACAGACGAGGCTGAGCATAAACTGGTCATACTGGTAAAAGACAATGGGAACGTTTCACTGTCAGCAACAGCTACTGTTATTATCAACGTTGTGGAACCCAAAGAGGCTTTTGCAGCTTCTGATGTTAAAAGTTCAGTAAAAGACGAGGAGGAGAACAGCGTTACATTTTATTTGATCATTACTTTGGGGTCAGTTTCAACGCTTTTTCTCATCAGCATCGTCGTGTTGATTGTAATGCAGTGCTCCAAACCCACAGACTATTCCTCCAAGTATTTACAAGATACGAATAACGACGGGACACTGTGCCACAGCATCCAGTACAGATCCGGAGACAAACGGTACATGTTAGTTGGACCCAGAATGAGTATAGGTTCGACTATAGTCCCGGGAAGCAATGGGAATACTCTAGTGGTTCCCTCAGAACACAGGAATAGAGCTTCTGCAGAGGTAAGAACTCGCTCTCTATTCTTTACTGCCTATTAAGTCGCATAAAGAGAGATGTTTTGGATGAATTTGTTGCTTGTTGTTTTGTCTCCGCATAATGTCCGAGTGTGCATACTCGCTGTGGTGGTCGCTGTCCACGGTGCCGAATTATCACAAACTCACTGCTTAGCATGCTAGGCTACTACCTCGGGTTTATTATCTGTTATTTTGCGGTGTAACTCCTTCAATTCAGTTTCTTCCTCCACCTCCCATATCTATCCATCTTCACCTTTATTCGTTCTTACGATGGTCAATTTGGATTGTAATTGGTATATTTATCGGGTTTGATGCAACACGTAAACAACGAGTATCGCTCCCTTGGAGCGTATGTAGTGTTTGTGAATACCAGAATCCCGAACCACAGGGTGTCAGTGTAAGACAAGGAGAATGTCTGGTACTTTTTAGACTAGTCCCCTCTCTGGTCTGTTTTGTTCCACACATACAGAGAGAATTGCGGAGATCAGAACAAGACGTGATGTGATAGCCAGAGAATAGTTGTATTCCTTTATAGTGCTGAAACGTTGGATTCGTTACGGATTATTATGAGTTGGTCATCTGATGATTAAGATATTGTTTTTTTCATTGAGGATTTTGCTTAATTTTCTGTCTAACGATGGGAGGAGGAGGACAAAGGCGCAGATGGGAGTACTGGTGGGTTGTTCTGCGTTTCTCTTTGCTGCTGTGCTTCGGAGAGAAGGTTTCAGCACAGATAAGGTACTCTATTCCAGAGGAGGTGAAAGAGGGATCCGTTGTTGGAAATGTTGCTAAGGATTTGGGTCTTGACGTGAGTACTTTTGTGGAGAGACGGTTTCGTATCGTTTCTGGATCTAAGGACGCTCTTTTCCAGGTAAATCAGAACAATGGCGTCTTGTATGTTCAGAAAAAAATCGACAGAGAGGAGCTCTGTGATGGTAATAGCGCCTGCTTGATAAACCTGAAAATGGTTGTTGAAAACCCTCTAGAAATCCATTACGTTGGTGTAGAAATTACCGATGTGAATGATAATTCTCCCAGTTTCCCAGAGATAGCAAAAGGGCTGGACATTTCGGAGAGCACACACGCTGGATCGCATTTCCAACTGCCAGCTGCGCGTGATCTTGACTCTGGGATGAATTCCATTCGCTTGTACAAGTTAAGTCAAAACGCTCATTTTGAATTGGAAGTTCGAGATAGAGGAGATGAAAAGGTACCCTTTTTAGTCCTACAGAAAACGCTGGATAGAGAGCAGAAATGTGAGCACAGATTATTACTGACAGCAATCGATGGAGGGAATCCGCCGAGATCAGCCAATCTTAATTTGACGGTCACAGTGCTAGACATAAACGACAACCGACCTGTATTTAGTCAGGAGGTGTACACTGTAACGCTGGAGGAAAACGTATCTATCAACACTGTTGTGATACAAGTAAAAGCTATTGACTTGGACGAGGGTGTCAATGGTGATGTTGAATATACTCTTGGCAGAGATCTTAACCGTAAAGTTTACGAGGTGTTTCATTTAGACGGTGTCACTGGAGAAATTCGAGTCAAAGGAGAGGTCGACTTTGAATCGACAGAAGTTTATAGACTTGACGTGCAGGCTTCGGATAAAGGACAGCCTCCCATGACTGTGAGCTGTAGAGTTATCATTAAGATAACAGATGTAAATGACAACAAACCAGATATAGAGGTGACATCCCTCTCTAATTTAGTTCCGGAAGATGCAAAACCTGGAACTGTTGTTTCTCTTATTAGTGTGACAGATAAGGACTCGGGTATAAATGGAAAGGTGTTGTGTAGTCTGTCAGATACTGTACCGTTTGAGTTAAAACCCTCATACCAAGATAATATGTATTCTTTAGTGACCAAGCAGCGTTTAGACAGAGAACTCGTGTCCCATTATGACGTCACAATAACAGCCACTGACTGTGGTCAGCCTCCTCTGTCCACATTCAAAACTCTGAGCGTCCAGATATCAGATGTGAACGACAACAGTCCAGAATTCTCCCAAACCCATCTTCAGCTGTACTTACTGGAAAATAACGCCCCGGGTGCTTCGATATTCTCTGTAAGCGCCACTGATAAAGACTTGAATGAAAATGCTGTGATTTCATATCACATAGTTAGAGGTGAAGGGACACAGAATGATATGGCATCTTTCCTCAATATCAATTCGGATAATGGAGATATTTCCGCGCTAAAAAGCTTTGATTTTGAATCCCTCAAAACGTTTCAATTCCAAGTTGTAGCTACAGACTCTGGAACTCCGTCACTCAGCACCAACGTCACAGTGAACGTGTTCATTCTGGATCAGAACGACAACGCTCCAGTGATCTTGTATCCAGTCAGCACTAACGGTTCCGCTGAAGGTGTGGAGGAGATTCCCCGCAATGTGAACGCAGGCCATTTGGTGACTAAAGTGAGAGCCTATGACGCTGATATAGGATATAACGGCTGGTTATTATTTTCACTGCAGGAAGTTACTGACCACAGTCTCTTTGCTTTGGACCGCTATACGGGACAGATAAGGACACTTCGGTCATTCACAGAGACAGACGAGGCTGAGCATAAACTGGTCATACTGGTAAAAGACAATGGGAACGTTTCACTGTCAGCAACAGCTACTGTTATTATCAAGGTTGTGGAACCCAAAGAGGCTTTTGCTGCTTCTGATGTTAAAAGTTCAGTAAAAGACGAGGAGGAGAACAGCGTTACATTTTATTTGATCATTACTTTGGGGTCAGTTTCAACGCTTTTTCTCATCAGCATCATCGTGTTGATTGTAATGCAGTGCTCCAAACCCACAGACTATTCCTCCAAGTATTTACAAGATACGAATAACGACGGGACACTGTGCCACAGCATCCAGTACAGATCCGGAGACAAACGGTACATGTTAGTTGGACCCAGAATGAGTATAGGTTCTACTATAGTCCCGGGCAGCAATGGGAATACTCTAGTGATACCTGAACACAGGAGCAGAGCTTCTGGAGAGGTAAGAGCTGTCTCTATCATTTTCTGCCTGTTAAGTCAGATAAAGAGACATGTTTTGAGGGAATTTGTTCTTTGTTATCATGTTTTGTCTGTGCGTAATGTCCGAGTGTGCAAACCAGCCGTGTCAGTCGGTGTCCATGGTGCTGAATTATCACAAACTCGCTGCTTAGCATGCTAGGCTACAACCTCGGGTTTATTATCTGTTCTTTTGCTGTGTACTCCTTCAATTCAGTTTCTTCCTCCCCATCCCATATCTATCCATCTTCACCTTTATTCGTTCTTTGGTGGTTCATTTGTGCTGGAATGTTGAATTTTTATTGGTTTGGATCCAAAACGTAAACAATGATAGCAACTCTCGGGGGTTATGTAGTTGTTGTGAATACCCGAATCCCGGACCACGGGGTGTCAGTGTAAGACAAGGAGAATGTCTGGTACTTTTTAGACTAGTCCCCTCTCTGGTCTGTTTTGTTCCACACATACAGAGAGAGAATTGCGGAGATCGGAACAAGACGTGATGTGATTAGATTGTTGTTTAAATTGTTCGCTGCCTAAACATTAGATTCTGTATGGATGATTACGAGTTGGCCATCTGATCCTCGGGACTACATTCTTTCATTATTGATCGTGCTTATTTTTGTTCTGTTTAACGATGGGAGGAGGAGGACAAAGGCGCAAATGGGAGTGCTGGTGGGTTGCTATGTGTTTCTCTCTGCTGCTGTGCTTCGGAGAGCAGGTTTCAGCACAGATAAGGTACTCTATTCCAGAGGAGGTGAAAGAGGGATCCGTTGTTGGAAATGTTGCTAAGGATTTGGGTCTTGACGTCAGTACTTTGGTGGAGAGACGGTTTCGTATCGTTTCTGGATCTAAAGAAGATATTTTCCAGGTAAATCAGAACAATGGCGTCTTGTATGTCCATAAAAAAATCGACAGAGAGGAGCTCTGTGATGGTAATATTGCATGTTTGATAAACCTGAAAATGGTTGTTGAAAATCCGTTAGAAATACATTACGCCGGAATAGAAATCACGGATGTTAATGATAACTCGCCCAATTTCCAAGAGAAAGACAAACTAGTTGATATTTCGGAATCTACTCTTTCTGGCAAACGACTCCAGTTACCAGCCGCGCGTGATCCTGATGTTGGCGTTAATGCAGTACGTGTCTATAAATTGAGTCACAATGGACATTTTGATTTGCAAATAAGAGAAAGAGGAGAAGATAAAATTCCATTCTTAGTTTTACAAAAACCCTTGGATAGAGAGAAACAATCTGAACACAGACTAGTTTTAACTGCAGTCGATGGTGGAAGTCCACAGAGGTCAGGGACTCTTAATGTCACTATCACTGTTCTCGATTCGAATGACAACAATCCTGTATTTAGTCATGAGGTATACTCGGTCACATTGCCTGAAAATGTCCAACCCGGAACTATTGTACTCAACGTTAAGGCAACAGATTTGGACGACGGTTCCAATGGTGACGTTGAATATTTCTTTGGTAGTGAACTTCTTCCCAAGATATACGATGTATTTAGTTTAGATAAAGCTACAGGTGCAATTCGTGTTAAAGGTTACGTTGACTTCGAGGACATTGATACTTATAAACTAGACGTCCATGCCACTGACAAAGGGCAGCCCCCAATGAGTACGGATTGCAGAGTCATTATAAAGATACTCGATTTAAACGACAATAAACCCGAAATAGAGGTGACGTCCCTCTCTAGTATGGTGTCAGAAGATTCAAAACCAGGAAGTATTATTTCTCTAATTAGTGTGACAGACAAAGACTCTGGTATTAATTGTAAAGTGTTGTGCGGTCTTTCAGACGATGTACCTTTCGAATTAAAGCCCTCATACCAAGATAATATGTATTCTTTAGTGACCAAGCAACGTTTAGATCGAGAACTCGTGTCCCATTATGACGTCACAATAACAGCCACTGACTGTGGTCAGCCTCCTCTGTCCACATTCAAAACGCTGAGCATCCAGATATCAGATGTGAACGACAACAGTCCAGAATTCTCCCCAAAACATCTTGAGCTCTACTTAGTGGAAAATAACGCCCCGGGTGCATCGATATTCTCTGTAAGCGCTTCTGATAAAGACTTGAATGAAAACGCAGTGATTTCATATCACATAGTTAGAGGTGAAGGGACACAGAATGATATGGCATCTTTTTTAAATATCAATTCTGATAATGGACATATCTCCGCGCTCAAAACCTTTGACTTTGAAACTTTGAAAACATTCAAATTCCAAGTTGTAGCTACAGACTCTGGAACTCCGTCACTAAGCACCAACGTCACAGTGAACGTGTTCATTCTGGATCAGAACGACAACGCTCCAGTGATCTTGTATCCAGTCAGCACTAACGGTTCCGCTGAAGGTGTGGAGGAGATTCCCCGCAATGTGAACGCAGGCCATTTGGTGACTAAAGTGAGAGCCTATGACGCTGATATAGGATATAACGGCTGGTTATTATTTTCACTGCAGGAAGTTACTGACCACAGTCTCTTTGCTTTGGACCGCTATACAGGACAGATAAGGACACTTCGGTCATTCACAGAGACAGACGAGGCTGAGCATAAACTGGTCATACTGGTAAAAGACAATGGGAACGTTTCACTGTCAGCAACAGCTACTGTTATTATCAAGGTTGTGGAACCCAAAGAGGCTTTTGCAGTTTCTGATGTTAAAAGTTCAGTAAAAGACGAGGAGGAGAACAGCGTTACATTTTATTTGATCATTACTTTGGGGTCAGTTTCAACGCTTTTTCTCATCAGCATCGTCGTGTTGATTGTAATGCAGTGCTCCAAACCCACAGACTATTCCTCCAAGTATTTACAAGATGTGAATAACGACGGGACACTGTGCCACAGCATCCAGTACAGATCCGGAGACAAACGGTACATGTTAGTTGGACCCAGAATGAGTATAGGTTCTACTATAGTCCCGGGCAGCAATGGGAATACTCTAGTGATACCTGAACATAGGAGGAGAGCTTCTGGAGAGGTAAGAGCTGTTTCTATCATTTTCTGCCTGTTAAGTCAGATAAAGAGACATGTTTTGAGGGAATTTGTTCTTTGTTATCATGTTTTGTCTGTGCGTAATGTCCGAGTGTGCAAACCAGCCGTGCCACAGCATCCAGTACAGATCCGGAGACAAACGGTACATGTTAGTTGGACCCAGAATGAGTATAGGTTCGACTATAGTCCCGGGAATCAATGGGAATACTCTAGTGGTTCCCCCAGAACAAAGGAGAGCTTCTGGAGAGGTAAGAGCTGTCTCTAAACCATTGCACCTCATAATATATGTATTAGCATGTTTTGGCCGTGGCTAACGCAACCTCTTTGCAGCAGCGGATGCTGGCCATGTTGCTAAACTACCAGCTCACCGATTAGTTTAGCTGGTGAGAGCATTATACTGCTAGGCTAACTACTGTACCTCAGGTGTATTATATGTTCTTCTGCTGTAGTCCTTCAATTCAGTCTCTATCTCTTCTGCTCACATCTACGCACCTTCATCTTCATACTAGACCTTCTTAAAGATAATTTACTGGAGTTGGTGTTTTTGTTGGTTTGGATGCAAAACGTACGTTGATAAATCTCTCGGTGCCTATCTAGTTGTTGTCGATAACAGAATCCCGGACCACATGGTGTCAGTGTAACACAAGGTTACTGGTGCTTTGTAGATTAGGCCCTTCCCTTCTCTGGTCTGTTTTGTTCCACACATACAGAGAGAGTGGTGCGGACGTCAGAACAAGACGTGTATGTTAGAGAGAATCGTATTTTCTTTCGGTGCTGAAGCATTGAACTCCGTATGGATGAGAACGACTTGGCCGTATGATCATTAGGATTGTGTTTTTTCATTGAGGATTGTGCTTACTTTTCTGTCTAACGATGGGAGATGGAAGACAAAGGCGCAGATGGGAGTACTGGTGGGTTGTTCTGCGTTTCTCTCTGCTGTTGTGCTTCGGAGAGAAGGTTTCAGCACAGATAAGGTACTCTATTCCAGAGGAGGTGAAAGAGGGATCCGTTGTTGGAAATGTTGCTAAGGATTTGGGTCTTGACGTCAGTACTTTGGTGGAGAGACGGTTTCGTATCGTTTCTGGATCTAAGGACGCTCTTTTCCAGGTAAATCAGAACAATGGCGTCTTGTATGTTCACAAGACTATCGACAGAGAGGGGATTTGTAACGGCAAGGTAGCTTGCGCGATAGACCTGAAAATCGTCGTTGAAAACCCGCTTGAAGTCCACTATGTAGGTTTAGAGATAACGGACATAAATGACCACTCGCCAAGTTTCTCTGAGAAATATCTACACATAGAGATAGCTGAAAATAAACCCCCAGGAGCTCGATTTGAACTCCAGCCTGCGCGTGATTTCGACTCTGGAATTAATTCTATACGTTCCTATAAGTTAAATCAAAATGAACATTTCGATTTAGAACTGAGAGATAGTGGGGAAGGGGATACAATCCCGTTTTTAATTTTGCAGAAAGCCTTGGACAGGGAACAGAAGACCAAACATTCATTACTATTGACAGCATTGGATGGGGGGAATCCACCTAGATCAGGTACTCTGAACATAACTGTCACAGTCCTTGACGCAAATGATAATCAGCCTGTATGTAGTCAGGACGTCTATTCCGTTACATTACAAGAAAATGCTAATATCGGCAGGTTTGTAGTTAGAATTAATGCAACCGATGCAGACCATGGGTCAAATGGCGTGGTGGAATATACTCTCGGTAGAAATTTAAAGCGGAGAGTACATGATATTTTCCAATTGGATAGCATTACTGGGGAAATGAAAGTGAAAGGCCCGGTAGATTTTGAAGAAAATGAGATGTACAGTCTAAATGTACAGGCTTCTGATAAGGGCCAGCCTCCAATGACAACTGATTGCAGAGTTATTGTAAAGATACAAGACGTGAACGACAACAGACCACAAATAGAGGTTACCTCACTCTCTAATACGGTTTCTGAAGATTCTAAACCTGGAACTGTTATATCTCTCATCAGTGTGACAGATCAAGACTCTGGTATTAACGGAAAAGTTATTTCCAGTATAACAGACAACGTGCCATTTGAATTAAAACCCTCATATAAGGATAACGGGTTTTCTATCGTCACAAAGGGACGTTTAGATCGAGAACTCGTGTCCTATTATGACGTCACAATAACAGCCACTGACTGTGGTCAGCCTCCTCTGTCCACATTCAAAACTCTGAGCGTCCAGATATCAGATGTGAACGACAACAGTCCAGAATTCTCCCAAAACCCCTTTGAGCTGTACTTAGTGGAAAATAACGCCCCGGGTGCTTCCATATTCTCTGTAAGCGCCACTGATAAAGACTTGAATGAAAATGCTGCGATTTCATATCACATAGTTAGAGGAGAAGGGACGCAGAGTGATATGGCATCTTTTCTGAATTTAAATTCTGATAATGGTCATATTTCCGCGCTGAAAAGCTTTGACTTCGAAATCCTCAAAACTTTCCAATTCCAAGTTGTAGCTACAGACTCTGGAACTCCGTCACTAAGCACCAACGTCACAGTGAACGTGTTCATTCTGGATCAGAACGACAACGCTCCAGTGATCTTGTATCCAGTCAGCACTAACGGTTCCGCTGAAGGTGTGGAGGAGATTCCCCGCAATGTGAACGCAGGTCATTTGGTGACTAAAGTGAGAGCCTATGACGCTGATATAGGATATAACGGCTGGTTATTATTTTCACTGCAGGAAGTTACTGACCACAGTCTCTTTGCTTTGGACCGCTATACAGGACAGATAAGGACACTTCGGTCATTCACAGAGACAGACGAGGCTGAGCATAAACTGGTCATACTGGTAAAAGACAATGGGAACGTTTCACTGTCAGCAACAGCTACTGTTATTATCAAGGTTGTGGAACCCAAAGAGGCTTTTGCAGTTTCTGATGTTAAAAGTTCAGTAAAAGACGAGGAGGAGAACAGCGTTACATTTTATTTGATCATTACTTTGGGGTCAGTTTCAACGCTTTTTCTCATCAGCATCGTCGTGTTGATTGTAATGCAGTGCTCCAAACCCACAGACTATTCCTCCAAGTATTTACAAGATACGAATAACGACGGGACACTGTGCCACAGCATCCAGTACAGATCCGGAGACAAACGGTACATGTTAGTTGGACCCAGAATGAGTATAGGTTCTACTATAGTCCCGGGCAGCAATGGAAATACTCTAGTGATACCTGAACACAGGAGGAGAACTTCTGGAGAGGTAAGAACTGTTTCTAAGCATTAAAGTTTGAAAGCATATTGCTGGTTATTTTTAAGAATTGATCGTGCGTAATGGCATGTGTGACTGATGATGAAGCTGTTGCTGTCGACCCTGGTTCGTGCTTAATATCTTGCGTTTGTTTTTGGGTTCTATATGCATGAGTTATGATGACATCTCTCAAACAGGTGGATAGTCATAGACCAGGCCCCCAACAAGACTCATTAGTGTAATTCCCCTGTCTACAAACTGATTCTCTGTGCGTAATGGAGAAATGAACACGTTCAATGCGGTTGCTGTCCACTCTTGTGGTGCTGATTTACAAAGTGAATTGCTTTTCCTTGCAATCGAGGTATTTACTATGTCAGTCTTTTACATATGTAGTCATCCAATCCATTTATTCATAATCCCTCTCCATTTACTCCCCCTCAACCTTTCCTCATCCCACGCCTGTAACTATAATATTGCGCTGGTACTTTTTCTGATGCTAATACTGTAATGTACAATCATTCTAGAGCCTTGTGTGCTCGTGGCAGGCAGTAGTTCGGTCCGCGTGGTGTCGGTGTCACACAAGGAGACTGACTGACTGTCTGGTGTTTTGTATATTAGGCCCTGCCCCTCTCTGGGTTGTTTTGTCCCCAAATGTAGAGAGAGCTGTGCGGACATCAGAACAGGACGTGCTATGATAGTCAGAGAATAATTGTATTACTTTTCTGTGCTGAAACATTGCATTTCGTTATGGATCATCATGAGTTGGTCATCTGATCATTAGGATTGTGTTTTTTCATTGAGGATTGTGCTTACTTTTCTGTCTAACGATGGGAGATGGAAGACAAAGGCGCAGATGGGAGTACTGGTGGGTTGCTGTGCGTTTCTCTCTGCTGCTGTGCTTCGGAGAGCAGGTTTCAGCACAGATAAGGTACTCTATTCCAGAGGAGGTGAAAGAGGGATCCGTTGTTGGAAATGTTGCTAAGGATTTGGGTCTCGACGTCAGTACTTTGGTGGAGAGACGGTTTCGTATCGTTTCTGGATCTAAGGACGCTCTTTTCCACGTAAATCAGAACAATGGCGTCTTGTATGTTCATAAAAATATCGACAGAGAGGAGCTCTGTGATGGCAACATTGCATGTTTGATAAACCTGAAAATGGTTGTTGAAAACCCTTTGGAAATTCATTATGTTGGTGTCGAAATCACCGACGTCAATGATCACTCTCCTATTTTTCCTGGAAATGAGCAGTATTTGGAAATAGCGGAACAAACCATGCTAGGGACGCGCTTCCAAATCCAGGCTGCACGGGATCCAGATATAGCGTTGAACTCTGTCCGTTCGTATAAATTAAGTCCCAACGATCATTTTGAAATTGAGATTAGAGACGATGAAGACAAAATACCTTTCTTAGTCTTGAAAAAAGCTTTGGATAGGGAGCTCAAAACCAAACACAGATTACTTGTTACTGCAGTTGATGGAGGTAGTCCACAAAGATTAGGGACTGTCAACGTCACTATTAATGTGCTTGATTCGAATGACAACCGTCCTGTTTGTAGTCAAGACCCCTATTCAGTGAGACTACGGGAAAATGCCGCACTTGGTACTGTGGTTGTTCGGGTAAATGCAACTGATCTAGATGAGGGTTCAAACGGTGAGTTGGAGTACACGTTAGGCAGAAACCTAAAGCGTAAAGTATATGATATTTTTGAACTGGATAGCCTGACTGGAGAAATTAAAGTTAAAGGTGAGGTGGACTTCGAGGACACAGAAGTTTATAAACTAGATGTACAGGCTTCAGACAAAGGACAACCTCCCTTAACTGTGGAATGCAGAGCAATTGTAAAGATAATTGATGTTAATGATAACCAACCAGAAGTAGAGGTGACGTCACTGTCCAATGTCGTTTCAGAAGATTCAAAACCAGGAACAGTTATTTCGCTCATTAGTGTGACAGATAAAGACTCAGGTATTAACGGTAAAGTTGTGTGTAGCATCTCCAACAATGTACCGTTTGAGTTAAAACCGTCATATGAAGATAATATGTATTCCTTAGTGACCAAACAGCCTTTAGATCGAGAGCTAGTGTCTGGTTATGACATCACAATAACAGCCACTGACTGTGGTCAGCCTCCTCTGTCCACATTCAAAACTCTGAGCGTCCAGATATCAGATGTGAACGATAACAGTCCAGAATTCTCCCAAAACCCCCTTGAGCTGTACTTAGCGGAAAATAACGCTCCTGGTGCATCGATATTCTCTGTAAGCGCCACTGATAAAGACTTGAATGAAAATGCTGCGATTTCATATCACATAGTTAGAGGTGAAGGGACACAGAATGATATGGCATCTTTCCTCAATATCAATGCTGATAGTGGAGATATTGCCGCGCTCAAAATCTTTAATTTTGAATCCCTCAAAACTTTCCAATTCCAAGTTGTAGCTACAGACTCTGGAACTCCGTCACTAAGCACCAACGTCACAGTGAACGTGTTCATTCTGGATCAGAACGACAACGCTCCAGTGATCTTGTATCCAGTCAGCGCTAACGGTTCCGCTGAAGGTGTGGAGGAGATTCCCCGCAATGTGAACGCAGGCCATTTGGTGACTAAAGTGAGAGCCTATGACGCTGATATAGGATATAACGGCTGGTTATTATTTTCACTGCAGGAAGTTACTGACCACAGTCTCTTTGCTTTGGACCGCTATACAGGACAGATAAGGACACTTCGGTCATTCACAGAGACAGACGAGGCTGAGCATAAACTGGTCATACTGGTAAAAGACAATGGGAACGTTTCACTGTCAGCAACAGCTACTGTTATTATCAACGTTGTGGATCCCAAAGAGGCTTTTGCAGCTTCTGATGTTAAAAGTTCAGTAAAAGACGAGGAGGAGAACAGCGTTACATTTTATTTGATCATTACTTTGGGGTCAGTTTCAACGCTTTTTCTCATCAGTATCATCGTGTTGATTGTAATGCAGTGCTCCAAACCCACAGACTATTCCTCCAAGTATTTACAAGATACGAATAACGACGGGACACTGTGCCACAGCATCCAGTACAGATCCGGAGACAAACGGTACATGTTAGTTGGACCCAGAATGAGTATAGGTTCTACTATAGTCCCGGGCAGCAATGGGAATACTCTAGTGTTACCTGAACACAGCAGCAGAGCTTCTGGAGAGGTAAGAACTGTTTCTAAGAATTTAAACATTTGACATTTCCTGTATGTAAGTATCTTTTTGGTCATTCGATTATAATTGTTTTCTGGTTCATTGGAATGTCTTTAACGTGCTTAATAGAAGTGAGGTTGTTGAAGCGGTCGCTGTCCACTTCGGTGTTGCTGAATCACCAGCTCATTTGCTGTATTTATCTTCGCTTAAGTGTATAAGTCCATTTATCTCTCCTATGTTTTACATGTTCTCATTCTTTCATTGCTGCTACGTAGTTATGGCAACTGGAAAACAGATAATATAACTACAAGTTCATCTGGTCATGGAAAACCGAATCCCTAACCACATGGTGTCGGTATAATACTAGGAGACTATTTCTATAGGTCAGGCCCTGCCCCTCTCTGCGCTGTTTTGTTCCACACAGACGATAGCAGTGCGGACATACGAGCAGGACGTGTTCTGTTGGACAGATCATTACTGTGTTCGTTTTTGGCGCTGAGGCATTGAATCAGTATGGATCATTTCGACTTTGTAATCTGAGCGGTAGGATTGTGTTTATTTCGTTGAGGACCGTGTTTTGTTGTGTGTTTAATAACGATGGGAGACCGAGGACAAAGGCGCAGATGGGAGTATTGGTGGGTTGCTGTGCGTTTCTCTCTGCTGCTGTGCTTCGGAGAGCAGGTTTCAGCACAGATAAGGTACTCTATTCCAGAGGAGGTGAAAGAGGGATCCGTTGTTGGAAATGTTGCTAAGGATTTGGGTCTCGACGTCAGTACTTTGGTGGAGAGACGGTTTCGTATTGTTTCTGGATCTAAGGACGCTCTTTTCCAGGTAAATCAGAACAATGGCCTCTTGTATGTTCACAAGAATATCGACAGAGAGGAGCTCTGCGGTGGCAATGGCGCTTGCTTGATGGACCTGAAAATCGTTGTTGAAAATCCTCTAGAAATTCACTATATCGGGGTCGAAATCATGGATGTTAATGACCACTCGCCCAGTTTTGCTGAAAAAGACGTACAGTTAGAAATAGCTGAGAATACCCTCATGGGGGCACGCTTTGAACTCCAGACAGCGCGTGACTTTGACATTGAAACCAATGCTGTCCGTGTGTACAGGTTGAGCCAGAATGATCATTTTGATTTAGAGGTGAAAGACAATGGGGAGGAGGACAAACTTCTGTTTTTAGTTTTAAGAAAGCCACTTGACAGAGAGCAAAGTTGCAAGCATGAATTGTTGTTGACTGCAGTCGACGGAGGTAATCCACCGAAGTCAGGTTTACTTAATGTAACTGTCACAGTTCTAGACACCAATGATAATCGACCTGTTTTTAATCAAGACATATATTCCGTTTCTTTAAAGGAGAATTCCCCAATTGGCACAATTGTTACCACTGTTAATGCGTCTGATGCTGATGCCGGTTTAAATGGAGCGATAGAATACTCCCTGGGAAGAGCGGTGAAACGTAAAGTATATGACATTTTCCAGTTGGACAGCATTACTGGTGAGATTAAAGTGAAAGGTGAAGTTGACTTTGAGGAAAATGAGGTTTACCGGTTAAATGTACAGGCGTCTGATAAAGGCCAGCCTCCTCTGACTGTTGACTGTAGAGTTATTATAAAGGTAGTAGATGTGAACGATAATAACCCAGAGATTGATGTAACATCCCTCTCCAATACAATAGCTGAAGATTCAAAACCAGGAACTGTTATTTCTCTAGTTAGTGTGACAGATAAAGATTCTGGTATTAATGGTAATGTCATAGCTACAATAACAGACAACGTGCCATTTGAATTAAAACCTTCATTTCAGGACAATGTGTTTTCTATCGTCACAAAGGGACGTTTAGACAGAGAACTCGTGTCCCATTATGACGTCACAATAACAGCCACTGACTGTGGTCAGCCTCCTCTGTCCACATTCAAAACTCTGAGCGTCCAGATATCAGATGTGAACGATAACCGTCCAGAATTCACCCAAAACCCTCTTGAGCTGTACTTAGTGGAAAATAACGCCCCTGGCAGGGCAATATTCTCTGTAAGCGCCTCTGATAAAGACTTAAATGAAAATGCTGCGATTTCATATCACATAGTTAGAGGAGAAGAAACTCATAATGATATGGCATCTTTTCTGAACATCAATTCTGATAATGGTCATATTTCCGCGCTGAAAAGCTTTGACTTTGAAACACTTAAAACATTCAAATTCCAAGTTGTAGCTACAGACTCTGGAACTCCGTCACAAAGAATCAACGTCACAGTGAACGTGTTCATTCTGGATCAGAACGACAACGCTCCAATTGTCTTGTATCCAGTCAGCGCTAACGGTTCCGCTGAAGGTGTGGAGGAGATTCCCCGCAATGTGAACGCAGGCCATTTGGTGACTAAAGTGAGAGCCTATGACGCTGATATAGGATATAACGGCTGGTTATTATTTTCACTGCAGGAAGTTACTGACCACAGTCTCTTTGCTTTGGACCGCTATACAGGACAGATAAGGACACTTCGGTCATTCACAGAGACAGACGAGGCTGAGCATAAACTGGTCATACTGGTAAAAGACAATGGGAACGTTTCACTGTCAGCAACAGCTACTGTTATTATCAAGGTTGTGGAGCCCAAAGAGGCTTTTGCTGCTTCTGATGTTAAAAGTTCAGTAAAAGACGAGGAGGAGAACAGCGTTACATTTTATTTGATCATTACTTTGGGGTCAGTTTCAACGCTTTTTCTCATCAGCATCGTCGTGTTGATTGTAATGCAGTGCTCCAAACCACAAGACTATTCCTCCAAGTATTTACAAGATACGAATAACGACGGGACACTGTGCCACAGCATCCAGTACAGATCCGGAGACAAACGGTACATGTTAGTTGGACCCAGAATGAGTATAGGTTCTACTATAGTCCCGGGCAGCAATGGGAATACTCTAGTGTTACCTGAACACAGCAGCAGAGCTTCTGGAGAGGTAAGAACTGTTTCTAAGAATTTCAACATTTGACATTTCCTGTATGTAAGTATCTTTTTGGTCATTCGATTATAATTGTTTTCTGGTTCATTGGAATGTCTTTAACGTGCTTAATAGAAGTGAGGTTGTTGAAGCGGTCGCTGTCCACTTCGGTGTTGCTGAATCACCAGCTCATTTGCTGTATTTATCTTCGCTTAAGTGTATAAGTCCATTTATCTCTCCTATGTTTTACATGTTCTCATTCTTTCATTGCTGCTACGTAGTTATGGCAACTGGAAAACAGATAATATAACTACAAGTTCATCTGGTCATGGAAAACCGAATCCCTAACCACATGGTGTCGGTATAATACTAGGAGACTATTTCTATAGGTCAGGCCCTGCCCCTCTCTGCGCTGTTTTGTTCCACACAGACGATAGCAGTGCGGACATACGAGCAGGACGTGTTCTGTTGGACAGATCATTACTGTGTTCGTTTTTGGCGCTGAGGCATTGAATCAGTATGGATCATTTCGACTTTGTAATCTGAGCGGTAGGATTGTGTTTATTTCGTTGAGGACCGTGTTTTGTTGTGTGTTTAATAACGATGGGAGACCGAGGACAAAGGCGCAGATGGGAGTATTGGTGGGTTGCTGTGCGTTTCTCTCTGCTGCTGTGCTTCGGAGAGCAGGTTTCAGCACAGATAAGGTACTCTATTCCAGAGGAGGTGAAAGAGGGATCCGTTGTTGGAAATGTTGCTAAGGATTTGGGTCTCGACGTCAGTACTTTGGTGGAGAGACGGTTTCGTATTGTTTCTGGATCTAAGGACGCTCTTTTCCAGGTAAATCAGAACAATGGCCTCTTGTATGTTCACAAGAATATCGACAGAGAGGAGCTCTGCGGTGGCAATGGCGCTTGCTTGATGGACCTGAAAATCGTTGTTGAAAATCCTCTAGAAATTCACTATATCGGGGTCGAAATCATGGATGTTAATGACCACTCGCCCAGTTTTGCTGAAAAAGACGTACAGTTAGAAATAGCTGAGAATACCCTCATGGGGGCACGCTTTGAACTCCAGACAGCGCGTGACTTTGACATTGAAACCAATGCTGTCCGTGTGTACAGGTTGAGCCAGAATGATCATTTTGATTTAGAGGTGAAAGACAATGGGGAGGAGGACAAACTTCTGTTTTTAGTTTTAAGAAAGCCACTTGACAGAGAGCAAAGTTGCAAGCATGAATTGTTGTTGACTGCAGTCGACGGAGGTAATCCACCGAAGTCAGGTTTACTTAATGTAACTGTCACAGTTCTAGACACCAATGATAATCGACCTGTTTTTAATCAAGACATATATTCCGTTTCTTTAAAGGAGAATTCCCCAATTGGCACAATTGTTACCACTGTTAATGCGTCTGATGCTGATGCCGGTTTAAATGGAGCGATAGAATACTCCCTGGGAAGAGCGGTGAAACGTAAAGTATATGACATTTTCCAGTTGGACAGCATTACTGGTGAGATTAAAGTGAAAGGTGAAGTTGACTTTGAGGAAAATGAGGTTTACCGGTTAAATGTACAGGCGTCTGATAAAGGCCAGCCTCCTCTGACTGTTGACTGTAGAGTTATTATAAAGGTAGTAGATGTGAACGATAATAACCCAGAGATTGATGTAACATCCCTCTCCAATACAATAGCTGAAGATTCAAAACCAGGAACTGTTATTTCTCTAGTTAGTGTGACAGATAAAGATTCTGGTATTAATGGTAATGTCATAGCTACAATAACAGACAACGTGCCATTTGAATTAAAACCTTCATTTCAGGACAATGTGTTTTCTATCGTCACAAAGGGACGTTTAGACAGAGAACTCGTGTCCCATTATGACGTCACAATAACAGCCACTGACTGTGGTCAGCCTCCTCTGTCCACATTCAAAACTCTGAGCGTCCAGATATCAGATGTGAACGATAACCGTCCAGAATTCACCCAAAACCCTCTTGAGCTGTACTTAGTGGAAAATAACGCCCCTGGCAGGGCAATATTCTCTGTAAGCGCCTCTGATAAAGACTTAAATGAAAATGCTGCGATTTCATATCACATAGTTAGAGGAGAAGAAACTCATAATGATATGGCATCTTTTCTGAATATAAATTCTGATAATGGTCATATTTCCGCGCTGAAAAGCTTTGACTTTGAAACACTTAAAACATTCAAATTCCAAGTTGTAGCTACAGACTCTGGAACTCCGTCTCTAAGCACCAACGTCACAGTGAACGTGTTCATTCTGGATCAGAACGACAACGCTCCAGTGATCTTGTATCCAGTCAGCACTAACGGTTCCGCTGAAGGTGTGGAGGAGATTCCCCGCAATGTGAACGCAGGCCATTTGGTGACTAAAGTGAGAGCCTATGACGCTGATATAGGATATAACGGCTGGTTATTATTTTCACTGCAGGAAGTTACTGACCACAGTCTCTTTGCTTTGGACCGCTATACAGGACAGATAAGGACACTTCGGTCATTCACAGAGACAGACGAAGCTGAACATAAACTGGTCATACTGGTAAAAGACAATGGGAACGTTTCACTGTCAGCAACAGCTACTGTTATTATCAAGGTTGTGGAACCCAAAGAGGCTTTTGCTGCTTCTGATGTTAAAAGTTCAGTAAAAGACGAGGAGGAGAACAGCGTTACATTTTATTTGATCATTACTTTGGGGTCAGTTTCAACGCTTTTTCTCATCAGCATCATCGTGTTGATTGTAATGCAGTGCTCCAAACCCACAGACTATTCCTCCAAGTATTTACAAGATACGAATAACGACGGGACACTGTGCCACAGCATCCAGTACAGATCCGGAGACAAACGGTACATGTTAGTTGGACCCAGAATGAGTATAGGTTCTACTATAGTCCCGGGCAGCAATGGAAATACTCTAGTGATACCTGAACACAGAAAAGCTTCTGGAGAGGTAAGAGCGGTTTCAATGCATTTCATTTTGAACGATTATAGATTGTGATTTGATTGTCTCCAGTGCTTAAGTAAAGATTTTATGACTGACGATGAAACAGTTGCTGTCCACCCCGATGGTGCTGAATCGGTGCTTAACATCCTATTTGTGTCGTTGGCAGATAGGCTCGTGTTTAACATTTTTTAAATATGTGTGACTTGCCATAACCAGGTCCCAACAAGACTCATTGTTGTACGTGATTCTGTTGTTGTACGCCTTTTCTGTGCATAATGAAGAACTGAACTCTCTCTGATGCGGTAGCTGTCCACCCTTGCGCTGTTTAATTACAAGCGTATTGTTTGATTTGAATAGCGTAGTATCTACTTTCTCAGTCGTCTACATTCATGCTTCCCATGAACATATTAGTCTTGTTCCATGTCCCCTTTACTCTCTCTCAACCTTTTCTCCACGAGTGTTAATGATACCGTGCTGGTACTTTTTCTGATGCTAATACTGTAATGTACAATCATTCTAGAGCCTTGTGTGCTCGTGGTAGGCAGTAGTTCGGTCCGCATGGTGTCGGTGTCACACAAGGAGACTGACGGACTGTCTGGTGCTTTGTATATTAGGCCCTGCCCCTCTCTGGGTTGTTTTGTCCCCAAATGCAGAGAGAGCTGTGCGGACATCAGAACAGGACGTGCTATGATAGTCAGAGAATAATTGTATTATTTTTCTGTGCTGAAACATTGCATTTCGTTATGGATCATCATGAGTTGGTCATCTGACCATTAGGATTGTGTTTTTTCATTGAGGATTGTTCTTACTTTTCTGTCTAACGATGGGAGGAGGAGGACAAAGGCGCAGATGGGAGTACTGGTGGGTTGTTCTGCGTTTCTCTCTGCTGCTGTGCTTCGGAGAGCAGGTTTCAGCACAGATAAGGTACTCTATTCCAGAGGAGGTGAAAGAGGGATCCGTTGTTGGAAATGTTGCTAAGGATTTGGGTCTCGACGTCAGTACTTTGGTGGAGAGACGGTTTCGTATTGTTTCTGAATCTGATGAAGCTCTTTTCCAGGCAAATCAGAACAATGGCGTCTTGTACGTTCGTAAGAATATCGATAGAGAGGAGCTTTGTGATGGCAATGGCGTGTGTTCGATAGACTTAAAAGTCGTTGTTGAAAACCCCTTAGAAGTCCATTATGTGGGTATAGAAATAACGGATGTAAATGACCACTCGCCTAGTTTTGCTGAGAAATATCTACATTTAGACATAGCAGAAAATACCCTTTCTGGGACGCGCTTTGAACTCCAGACTGCACGTGATGCAGATGTCGGTTTGAATTCTGTGCGCATTTACAAGTTAAGTAGTAATGCTCATTTTGAATTGGAGTTAATTGATAATGGAGACGAAGACAAAGTTCCATTTTTAATCACAAGGAAGGCCATTGACAGAGAACAAAATGCAATGCATTCGTTCATTTTGACAGCTATAGATGGAGGCAACCCCCCAAGATCAGGTACTTTAAATGTCACAGTAACTATTCTTGATACAAATGACAATCGTCCAATTTGTGGGAAAGATCTTTACACTGTAACAATCCAGGAAAATGCACCCATTGGAGCACCTGTATTAACCATAAACGCCACTGATACAGATGAGGGACAAAATGGCGAAATTGAATATGCACTTGGTCGAAACATTAAGCGCAAAGTTCATGACACGTTTAATTTGAACAGTCTTACTGGTGAAATTCGTGTCATAGGTCCAGTAGACTTTGAAGAGAATGAGTTTTACAAACTAACAGTGCAAGCCTCTGATAAAGGACAACCCCCATTATCAGTTGACTGTAGAGTTGTCATCACGATAACGGATGTAAATGATAATAAACCAGAAATAGGGGTGACGTCATTGTCTAACATGATATCTGAGGATTCGAAGCCTGGAACGGTCATATCTCTAATTAGTTTAACGGATAGAGACTCTGGTAACAACGGTAAAGTCCTACTGAAAATATCGGAGAATATCCCTTTTGAGTTAAAACCCTCGTTTAAGGAGAATGTCTATTCCTTCGTCACAAAGGGGCATTTAAATCGAGAACTTTTTTCCCATTATGACGTCACAATAACAGCCACTGACTGTGGTCAGCCTCCTCTGTCCACATTCAAAACTCTGAGCGTCCAGATATCAGATGTGAACGATAACCGTCCAGAATTCAACCAAAACCCTCTTGAGCTCTACTTAGTGGAAAATAACGCCCCTGGCAGGGCAATATTCTCTGTAAGCGCCTCTGATAAAGACTTGAATGAAAATGCTGCGATTTCATATCACATAGTTAGAGGTGAAGGGACACAAAATGATATGGCATCTTTTCTGAACATCAATTCTGATAACGGACATATTTCAGCTCTAAAAAGCTTTGACTTTGAAACGTTAAAAACATTCCAATTCCAAGTTGTAGCTACAGACTCTGGAACTCCGTCTCTAAGCACCAACGTCACAGTGAACGTGTTCATTCTGGATCAGAACGACAACGCTCCAGTGATCTTGTATCCAGTCAGCGCTAACGGTTCCGCTGAAGGTGTGGAGGAGATTCCCCGCAATGTGAACGCAGGCCATTTGGTGACTAAAGTGAGAGCCTATGACGCTGATATAGGATATAACGGCTGGTTATTATTTTCACTGCAGGAAGTTACTGACCACAGTCTCTTTGCTTTGGACCGCTATACAGGACAGATAAGGACACTTCGGTCATTCACAGAGACAGACGAGGCTGAGCATAAACTGGTCATACTGGTAAAAGACAATGGGAACGTTTCACTGTCAGCAACAGCTACTGTTATTATCAAGGTTGTGGAGCCCAAAGAGGCTTTTGCTGCTTCTGATGTTAAAAGTTCAGTAAAAGACGAGGAGGAGAACAGCGTTACATTTTATTTGATCATTACTTTGGGGTCAGTTTCAACGCTTTTTCTCATCAGCATCATCGTGTTGATTGTAATGCAGTGCTCCAAACCCACAGACTATTCCTCCAAGTGTTTACAAGATACGAATAACGACGGGACACTGTGCCACAGCATCCAGTACAGATCCGGAGACAAACGGTACATGTTAGTTGGACCCAGAATGAGTATAGGTTCTACTATAGTCCCGGGCAGCAATGGGAATACTCTAGTGATACCTGAACACAGGAGGAGAACTTCTGGAGAGGTAAGAACTGTTTTAAGAGTTGCTCTTTCAAGCTTTCACAAGTATGATATATTGTCTGTTTTTTTTGTTCTGTCCTACCTTATATCAGTAAAGATGAGTCATTTGTTGAAATGGCTCCCATGTTTATTGGAATGCTTTGTCCGTGCGTAATGGGGAAGGTTATTTGAAAATATCCGGGGAAAAGTAGCTGTCCACTGCAGTGGTGCTGAATTCTAGTCGGGGGTTTTCACGTTGGTGAAGTCATCCACTACCGTTGCCTAAATATGTTTGTTCTTTTTGCCATATAGACTTCGGTCTTAGCGAGGAAATACCATTGGTTTTTCCCATTCATCCATTCGCATTGTTTAGCTGGTACTACAAGTATAAGTGGCAGTGTTTTTACATGTCTTCACATGGAATCTCTTAACAGTTAAATCTTCATGTAGATGTGGTAACCAGAACCTAGGTACGCAGGGTGTCAGTGTAACACAAGGAGACTGACGTTATGGTATTCTGTAGAATAGGCCTTGCCCCTCTCTGGGCTGGTTTGTTCGACGCATACAGAGAGAGTGGTGCGGACATCAGAACAAGACGTGCTATGCTGAACAAAGATGATTTTGTATTGTTTTCTTGCTGAAGAATGTGTTTGAGTATGGATCATAACGAGTTGGCCGTCCGATCATAAGGATTGTAAATTTGGGGATCGTGTTTGGTTGTTTTTACAATGGGAGACGGAGGACAAAGGCGCAGATGGGAGTACTGGTGGGTTGTTCTGCGTTTCTCTCTGCTGCTGTGCTTCGGAGAGCAGGTTTCAGCACAGATAAGGTACTCTATTCCAGAGGAGGTGAAAGAGGGATCCGTTGTTGGAAATGTTGCTAAGGATTTGGGTGTCGACGTCAGTACTTTGGTGGAGAGACGGTTTCGTATCGTTTCAGGATCTAAGGACGCTCTTTTCCACGTAAATCAGAACAATGGCGTCTTGTATGTTCATAAAAAAATCGACAGAGAGGAGCTCTGTGATGGCAATAATGCATGTTTGATAAACCTCAAATTCGCAGTTGAAAATCCGCTTGAAATACACTACGTCAGCGTAGAAATAACGGATATAAATGATCACTCTCCTATTTTCCCTGAAAAAGATCAGTATCTAGAAATGCCAGAAAATACCTTCACAGGTGCGCGATTCGAACTCCAGACTGCGCGAGACGTAGACGTTGGACTCAATTCTGTTCATTTGTATAAGTTAGGTCAAAATGCACATTTTGAATTACAGTTCATTGATAGTGGTGAAGGTGACAAAATACCATTTTTAATTTTGCAGAAGCCATTGGATAGAGAGCAAAACACCAAACATATGCTATTACTTACAGCGCTAGACGGAGGGAATCCACCTAAGTCAGGCACCTTGAATATCACTGTTACGGTTCTTGATGTAAATGACAACCGTCCCATCTGCACCCAAGACGAATATTCAGTGGCATTGCCTGAAAACGCTCTAAATGGAACGATTGTCATCAGAGTAAACGCCACAGATGCTGACGAAGGCCAAAATGGAGCAGTTGAATACACACTAGGCAGAACTATAAAGCGTAAAGTACATGACATCTTTGAATTAGATCACGTAACTGGTGAAATTCAAGTCAAAGGCCAGGTGGATTTTGAAGAAAAGGAGGTTTACAGGTTAAATGTACAGGCGTCTGATAGGGGACAACCTCCAACAAGTGTTGATTGTCGAGTTATTATTAAAATAGTAGATGTTAATGATAACCAACCAGAAATAGATGTGACGTCCCTCTCGAACACGGTGTCTGAAGAGTCTAACCCAGGAACTGTTATTTCTCTCATCAGTGTAACAGATAAAGATTCCGGTGTTAATGGTAAAGTCATTGCTAGTATATCTGAAGACATACCATTTGAATTAAAACCTTCATTTCAGGAGAATGTGTTTTCTATCGTCACAAAGGGGCGCTTAGATCGAGAACTCGTGTCCCATTATGACGTCACAATAACAGCCACTGACTGTGGTCAGCCTCCTCTGTCCACATTCAAAACTCTGAGCGTCCAGATATCAGATGTGAACGACAACAGTCCAGAATTTACCCAAAACCCTCTTGAGCTGTACTTAGTGGAAAATAACGCCCCTGGCAGGGCAATATTCTCTGTAAGCGCCTCTGATAAAGACTTGAAAGAAAATGCTGCGATTTCATATCACATAGTTAGAGGTGAAGGGACACAAAATGATATGGCATTTTTTCTGAACATCAATTCTGAAAACGGACATATTTCAGCTCTAAAAAGCTTTGACTTTGAAATCCTCAAAACTTTCCAATTCCAAGTTGTAGCTACAGACTCTGGAACTCCGTCTCTAAGCACCAACGTCACAGTGAACGTGTTCATTCTGGATCAGAACGACAACGCTCCAGTGATCTTGTATCCAGTCAGCACTAACGGTTCCGCTGAAGGTGTGGAGGAGATTCCCCGCAATGTGAACGCAGGCCATTTGGTGACTAAAGTGAGAGCCTATGACGCTGATATAGGATATAACGGCTGGTTATTATTTTCACTGCAGGAAGTTACTGACCACAGTCTCTTTGCTTTGGACCGCTATACAGGACAGATAAGGACACTTCGGTCATTCACAGAGACAGACGAAGCTGAACATAAACTGGTCATACTGGTAAAAGACAATGGGAACGTTTCACTGTCAGCAACAGCTACTGTGATTATCAAGGTTGTGGAACCCAAAGAGGCTTTTGCAGCTTCTGATGTTAAAAGTTCAGTAAAAGACGAGGAGGAGAACAGCGTTACATTTTATTTGATCATTACTTTGGGGTCAGTTTCAACGCTTTTTCTCATCAGCATCATCGTGTTGATTGTAATGCAGTGCTCCAAACCCACAGACTATTCCTCCAAGTGTTTACAAGATGTGAATAACGACGGGACACTGTGCCACAGCATCCAGTACAGATCCGGAGACAAACGGTACATGTTAGTTGGACCCAGAATGAGTATAGGTTCTACTATAGTCCCGGGCAGCAATGGAAATACTCTAGTGATACCTGAACACAGGAGGAGAACTTCTGGAGAGGTAAGAACTATACGTTTTGTAACTGCATAGCTCTTATGTTTGTATGTTCCGAATGAATTTAATTCTATTTTAGTCTGTCTAATATGTTGCTTCGGTCGGAGTATGGTTGTGGCATTAACAACCGTACTCTATTAGGGTTTCTCATAGGGGTAGCTCATCACTGCTTTTGTAAGTGATCGCTGTCCACTACAGTGGTGCTGAAACACTGAACAGTTCAACGTGCTGTTTGAGTTGTTGCAAATGTTGTGCGCACGGTGTCGCCGCTCTTCAGTGTTAGAAACATGCATTTGGTTTAAATCCCTCCCTCTCTTTGTCCTGTTGGCTCATTGAAAATCATATGAGTCTAGTGAAATGGGCACTGGCTTTCTGGAAGGGAGAATACCAGCCACACGAAAGGTTGCTTGGATATGTTTTGTGGGTAACCTTGTCATCTTGATTTTTTCTGGATAAAGCGGACTGTAATGGTTCCAAAATAACAGGACTTGTCAAAATGGTAGACGGACAGAGAAGAGCGGCGCCTCTCCGGGCGATGCTGTTGTTTCTATTGTCGTTGTGCTTTTGCCGTGGAGCTTATTGTCAAATACGCTATTCTATCGCGGAGGAGTCGAAACAAGGTGCTTATGTGGGAGACGTGGCAAAGGATTTGGGGTTCAGTGTGGATAAACTGGTGGAACGAAGGTTTCGGATTGTATCGGGCTCCAAGGAAGGTTTTTTGCAGATAAACCAAGACAATGGCGTGTTGTATGTGGACAGAACCATCGACAGGGAGGAGCTGTGTGAGAAAAGCATTGTGTGCTTGATAAATCTAAAAACCGTTGCCGAGAATCCGTTGGAGATACATTATGTTGAGGTAGAAATTACAGACATAAATGATCATTCTCCTAAATTCCCGGAAAAGGTGAAACATTTGGAAATATCCGAGAGCGTTATGCTCCAGGGGACGCGCTTTCCCCTGGATGCTGCGCGTGACCCCGATGTCGGAGCGAACAGTCTCCGTAAGTACACACTCAGTCCTAACGAGAACTTTGAGTTAGATGTTAAAACTCGCGGCGAGGATAAAATCCCCTTTTTGACGTTGAAAAAGCCGCTAGACAGAGAGCAGAAGTCTGAAATATTGTTAACCTTGACTGCGTATGACGGAGGTAAACCAGAGAGATCTGGCTCTGTCAACATAACCGTAAAAGTTATCGATGTGAATGATAATGTTCCCGTTTTCGAACGACAGGTGTATACGGTAACTTTAGATGAAAATGCTCCCTTAGGTACCTCTGTTTTGAGGCTGCGCGCCACGGATCTAGATGATGGCGCAAACGGACAGGTTATATACACGTTTGATAACAGTCTTAAAAACAGAGCGTTCGATTATTTCGAGATAGATGCGGTTACAGGGGAAATTACAATCAAGGGGTTAGTAGACTTTGAAGAGCAGAGTGTTTACGAAATTGACGTGCAGGCCTCTGACAAGGGCCAAGTTACATTGACTGGTCACTGCAGTGTCGTTATCAACGTGAAAGACGTAAATGACAACGCACCTGAGATGGACGTAACGTCTCTGTCAGGCCAAGTCCCCGAGGACGCACGACCCGGTACAGCTGTAGCTCTGATCAGTGTGTCTGACACGGACTCTGGGGAAAACGGCTTGGTTATATGTTCACTCTCGGACAACATCCCTTTCCAATTAAAACCGTCTTTTCAGAAAAATATGTATTCTTTGATTACTAAAAGTGGATTGGACAGAGAGTCGGAGCCTATGTACACAGTGACTATAACTGCTACGGACAAAGGAGACCCATCATTGTCTTCCCACAAAACTATCACGGTCCATATCTCAGACGTCAACGACAACAGTCCTGTCTTTTCCCAGAGTCCATATACTTTCTATGTACCAGAAAACAATGTTCCAGGCGAGTCGTTGTTTTCATTGAGTACATCAGATAGAGATCAGGATGACAACGCTCGTGTGTCTTATCATGTTTGGAAAGGCGATGGTGAAACTCCTATTGTATCCTACCTAAATATTCATTCTGATGATGCTAACATTTACGCGCTGAAAAGCTTTGACTTTGAAACGTTAAAAACATTCCAATTCCAAGTTGTAGCTACAGACTCTGGAACTCCGTCACTAAGCACCAACGTCACAGTGAACGTGTTCATTCTGGATCAGAACGACAACGCTCCAGTGATCTTGTATCCAGTCAGCACTAACGGTTCCGCTGAAGGTGTGGAGGAGATTCCCCGCAATGTGAACGCAGGCCATTTGGTGACTAAAGTGAGAGCCTATGACGCTGATATAGGATATAACGGCTGGTTATTATTTTCACTGCAGGAAGTTACTGACCACAGTCTCTTTGCTTTGGACCGCTATACGGGACAGATAAGGACACTTCGGTCATTCACAGAGACAGACGAGGCTGAGCATAAACTGGTCATACTGGTAAAAGACAATGGGAACGTTTCACTGTCAGCAACAGCTACTGTTATTATCAAGGTTGTGGAGCCCAAAGAGGCTTTTGCAGCTTCTGATGTTAAAAGTTCAGTAAAAGACGAGGAGGAGAACAGCGTTACATTTTATTTGATCATTACTTTGGGGTCAGTTTCAACGCTTTTTCTCATCAGCATCATCGTGTTGATTGTAATGCAGTGCTCCAAACCCACAGACTATTCCTCCAAGTATTTACAAGATACGAATAACGACGGGACACTGTGCCACAGCATCCAGTACAGATCCGGAGACAAACGGTACATGTTAGTTGGACCCAGAATGAGTATAGGTTCTACTATAGTCCCGGGCAGCAATGGGAATACTCTAGTGATACCTGAACACAGAAGAGCTTCTGGAGAGGTAAGGAGATTACCAAGTTATTCTTCAAGTTACACATCGTGTATGGTCCTCATAAACTATGTAGCCTTTACTGTACAGTGCATATATTCATTGTCTCAATACAAGCATATGAACGTGGGTATTTTGGAACCTGCATTGCTATTTAGGGGTATGTTCGTTTTAGTTCCATTATCCACAGCGGTTTGAAGGGAATTGTATTGCATTCGTTTTTTTTGTAGTTCTCTAAGTGTCCTTTTAATACCACCAATTGTTACAGAATATGTGTGGAGCATCCTAAATCAATTGAAGTCTAACTCAAAGTTCCATCGCCTTAGAGTTGTCTGTTTCTGCAATGCAGAGTAATGCACTCGTTATGTGTCGCTGTCCATTTGCGTGGTGCAGAAACGCTGTTGATTTGCGGCTCTTCAAAAGAGAATATATCATAGAAACTATGCAATGTGCTTTATTTGATATTTTTGGAAATCTCTATCAGTTGCTGGTAGATACTGTCAGCCTCTATTAGCCTACACATAAAAACCCTACACACAATTTAAATGAATGATTGTTTGTCTCTGTATGTTTTGTTCCTAAACTGGTGCTGGAGTAGCCAATGTGCTTCGCACCACCATACAATGTGTGGTAGAATCGCACGGTGTCATTGCTTTAACTAGAATTATGCTCTTGAAAGAAATCTCCACGTCATACCTTTGATTCCTCCCCTTGGTTGGTTTGTAATTTCGCATCTAGCAGACAAAGGTCGTGAGCTGTTGTGGGGAGATTTAGAACACAATTGAATGCAACTAAAATGCTTCTTTTTTTTGTTGAATAATGAGCAGTGATCATATTTGGGAATGTAATGGGTAAGAGTCGTTGATAATAGAGGCGTACTGTGGATTTTTTTGTTGGATTAAAGATTATACTACAGTCTCGGGCAGCAATGGGAACACTCTAGTGCTGCCCGAACACATTAGCAGAGTTTCTGGAGAGGTAAGAACTATACGTTTTGTAACTGCATAGCACTTGCATAGTTTATTGCCCTGTTCGGTTTGTAAATTCCGTCTGAACTGCATTTTATTTGAGAAGGTCTAATATGTTGTTTCGGGCGGAGTGTGGTTGTGGCACTAACAACCCTACTCCTCTCACAGGTGCCATTAACAAGCGAGGTAAAGTTGGTTTAATGTTCAGACATTTATCAGACATTCAACAGACATTCAACAGACATTCGCTAAAAGCAATTTAAAATGGAAAAATCAGTAACTAATTCATTGATTGTCACAGAGACATTAAACTAGGTATGATTTATTCTAGAAATGCCTAACAAACTTTTACAATCTTTGTTTTGAGGAAAGATTTCTGTTTTGACTTGATAGAAATAAAATCATAAAATCTATAAAGACTGCCATTATTGTAATGTTTGATGTTACAACATTGATGTCTGATACCTTTTTTATCAACGCATACGTTTTTTGCAAATGTATGCCTTTATTACTATGTGATTTATATTGCCTGAATACTCAACGACGATTAACACCTATGTTATGTGTGCTTCTGTCAGGGTTCTGGTCAAATGCATATCATTTAAAGTCAATTTAACAATTTAACAAAAATCCAATTCAATTTGAAAATGTTCCTAATTGCAAAAGCATGTAACAGAATTCGGGTATTCCAGAACTGTAACTTACATGTAAATAAACATAACTCTGTTTTATGTTTTTAATACTGCAGATAGAATGCTCTGTAGGCCAGAGATGGTACCAATCAGCTTCTCTGGGGATGACAAAGAAGGACTTGAACAAAGCCAAAATAGAAAATGATTGGAAGGGGCCTCTGCTGTTCAATTAGAGACATATAAATGAATGACTCTTGTGCCTTGTAACTACTTTAAAATGTGGAACTGTTGCACTAAAAATGCAAACATTGATTTGGCATACACTTTAAGATTGTGAACATTGTCTAACTTCATATAGAACAAATTGCACTTGAAAGGAACATTTCTTTAAAGTTATTGCAAATAAATGCATATTTTTACTTTTTTTCTGCGACAATCACTGAATTAGTTCTTGATTTCTTCATCTTTAATTGCAATATTTGAGATTTTATGTATTTCTATCAAATCAAAACTGGAATTTCTGCTCAAAGCAAAGGTTCTACAAGTATACTAGACATTTATAGAATAAATCATACCTAGTTTGATGTTTCTGTCATAATCAGCGAAAACGTTGATGATTTATGTAGCTTTAAATGGCATCTTATAGATGCTATTTATTTCTATTAAATCAAAACTGGAATTTTTCCTAAAAAAAAGATTTTAAAAGTATGCTAGACATTTATAGAATAAATCATACCTAGTCTGATGTTTCTGTGACAAACGGTGAATTAGTTATTGATTTATACTGCTTTAAATGGCATCTTACATATTTGATGTATTTATATCAAATCAAAAATGGGATTTGTCCTCAAAACAAAGGTTTTGAAAGTATGCTAGATATTTATAGAATACATCATACCTAGTTTGATATCTCTGTGACAAACGGTGAATTAGTTATTGATTTATACCACTTTAAATGGCATTTTATTGATTTTATGTATTTCTATAAAATCAAATATGGAATTTTTTCTCAAAACAAAGGTTGTAAAAGTATGCAAGACATTAATATAATAAATCATACCTAGTTTGATGTTTATGTGACAAACGGTGAATTAGTTATTGATGTATAACGCTTTAAATTGCATTTGATAGATTTTATGTATTTCTCTCAACTCACAACTGGAATTTCTACTCAAAACAAAGGTTTTGAAAGTATGCTAGACATTTATAGAATAAATCATATCTAGTTTGATGGTTCTGTAACAAACAGTGAATTTGTTATTGATTTTACATTTTTAAATGGCTTTTCACGAATGTCTGTTGAATGTCTATTGAATGTCTGTTGAATGTCTGTTGAATGTCTGTTGAATGTCTGTTGAATGTCTGTTGAATGTCTGTTGAATGTCTGTTGAATGTCTGTTGAATGTCTGTTGAATGTCTGTTGAATGTCTGTTGAATGTCTATTGAATGTCTATTGAATGTCTGTTGAATGTCTGTTGAATGTCCGAATGTGTGAATATAAAACCAACTTTACCTTGGCGCATTAACAACCCTACTCCTCTCACGGTGTATCTCATTGAAATCAGCGGCTCATCACTGCTTTTGTAAGTGGTCGCTGTCCATGACAGGGGTGCTGAAACACCATACAGTTCAACGTGCTGTTTGACATGTCACATATTTAGGTTTTAGTTTGAGTTCTTGCGCGTGGTGATGTTGCGCGCACGGTGTCGCTGCTCTTCAGTGTTAGAAACACGTACTTTGTTTAAATCCCTCCCTCTCTTTTGTCGTATTGGCTCATTGAAAATCATATGAGTCTAGTGAAACGGGCACTGGCTTTCTGGAAGGGAGAATACCAGCCACACGAAAGGTTGCTTGGATATGTTTTGTGGGTAACCTTGTCATCTTGATTTTTTCTGGATAAAGCGGACTGTAATGGTTCCAAAATAACAGGACTTGTCAAAATGGTAGACGGACAGAGAAGAGCGGCGCCTCTCCGGGCGATGCTGTTGTTTGTATTTTCGTTGTGCTTTTGCCGTGGAGCTTATTGTCAAATACGCTATTCTATCGCGGAGGAGTCGAAACAAGGTGCTTATGTGGGAGACGTAGCAAAGGATTTGGGGTTCAGTGTGGATAAACTGGTGGAACGAAGGTTTCGGATTGTATCGGGCTCCAAGGAAGGTTTTTTGCAGATAAACCAAGACAATGGCGTGTTGTATGTGGACAGAACCATCGACAGGGAGGAGCTGTGTGAGAAAAGCATTGTGTGTTTACTCAATCTAAAAACCATAGCAGAAAATCCGTTGGAAATACACTATGTTGAGGTAGAAATTACAGACATAAATGATCATTCTCCTAATTTCCCGGAAAAGGTAAAGCTCTTGGAAATAGCAGAGAATCTTGTATCGCAGGGAACGCGCTTTCCTCTGGACGCTGCGCGTGACCCTGATGTTGGAGCGAACAGTCTCCGTAAGTACACACTCAGTCCTAACGAGAACTTTGAGTTAGATGTTAAAACTCGCGGAGAGGATAAAATCCCTTTCTTGATTTTGAAAAAGCCGCTAGACAGAGAGCAGAAGTCTGAAATTATGTTAGTTTTGACTGCGTTTGATGGAGGTAAGCCAGTGAGATCTGGCACAGTCAATATTACAATAACTGTTATTGACGTTAATGACAATGCACCAGTCTTTGAACGACAGGTGTATACGGTAACTTTAGATGAAAATGCTCCCTTAGGTACCTCTGTTTTGAGGCTGCACGCCACGGATCTAGATGATGGCGCAAACGGACAGGTTATATACACGTTTGATAACAGTCTTAAAAACAGAGCGTTCGATTATTTCGAGATAGATGCGGTTACAGGGGAAATTACAATCAAGGGATTAGTAGACTTTGAAGAGCAGAGTGTTTACGAAATTGACGTGCAGGCATCTGACAAGGGCCAAGTTACATTGACTGGTCACTGCAGTGTCGTTATCAACGTGAAAGACGTAAATGACAACGCACCTGAGATGGACGTAACGTCTCTGTCAGGCCAAGTCCCCGAGGACGCACGACCCGGTACAGCTGTAGCTCTGATCAGTGTGTCTGACACGGACTCTGGGGAAAACGGCTTGGTTATATGTTCACTCTCGGACAACATCCCTTTCCAATTAAAACCGTCTTTTCAGAAAAATATGTATTCTTTGATTACTAAAAGTGGATTGGACAGAGAGTCGGAGCCTATGTACACAGTGACTATAACTGCTACGGACAAAGGAGACCCATCATTGTCTTCCCACAAAACTATCACGGTCCATATCTCAGACGTCAACGACAACAGTCCTGTCTTTTCCCAGAGTCCATATACTTTCTATGTACCAGAAAACAATGTTCCAGGCGAGTCGTTGTTTTCATTGAGTACATCAGATAGAGATCAGGATGACAACGCTCGTGTGTCTTATCATGTTTGGAAAGGCGATGGTGAAACTCCTGTTGTATCCTACCTAAATATTCATTCTGATGATGCTAACATTTACGCGCTGAAAAGCTTTGACTTTGAAACGTTAAAAACGTTCCAATTCCAAGTTGTAGCTACAGACTCTGGAACGCCGTCTCTAAGCACCAACGTCACAGTGAACGTGTTCATTCTGGATCAGAACGACAACGCTCCAGTGATCTTGTATCCAGTCAGCACTAACGGTTCCGCTGAAGGTGTGGAGGAGATTCCCCGCAATGTGAACGCAGGCCATTTGGTGACTAAAGTGAGAGCCTATGACGCTGATATAGGATATAACGGCTGGTTATTATTTTCACTGCAGGAAGTTACTGACCACAGTCTCTTTGCTTTGGACCGCTATACAGGACAGATAAGGACACTTCGGTCATTCACAGAGACAGACGAGGCTGAGCATAAACTGGTCATACTGGTAAAAGACAATGGGAACGTTTCACTCTCAGCAACAGCTACTGTTATTATCAAGGTTGTGGAGCCCAAAGAGGCTTTTGCTGCTTCTGATGTTAAAAGTTTAGTAAAAGACGAGGAGGAGAACAGCGTTACATTTTATTTGATCATTACTTTGGGGTCAGTTTCAACGCTTTTTCTCATCAGCATCATCGTGTTGATTGTAATGCAGTGCTCCAAACCCCAAGACTATTCCTCCAAGTATTTACAAGATGCGAATAACGACGGGACACTGTGCCACAGCATCCAGTACAGATCCGGAGACAAACGGTACATGTTAGTTGGACCCAGAATGAGTATAGGTTCTACTATAGTCCCGGGCAGCAATGGGAATACTCTAGTGTTACCTGAACATAGGAGCAGAGCTTCTGGAGAGGTAAGAAGTTAAATACGTTTCTAAATACTAACCGTTTGCTTCTATTTTGATTGAGCTTGGAAATTGCCTATATTATTATTTTATAGTGTATACATGTGTCAAAAATGATGTTGTCTAGTAAAAGGGTTAGCCTATTGGATGAAACATGAGCTCATAAAATCGCTAATCGAATTAGCTTTCCAGCTCATTCGCAGCCACACGCTTGCAGTGCTTGTCGCTGTCCGCGGCTGTGGTGCTGAAAGGCGATTTATTACAATGTGCTGTTTGTCTGGTGAATGTCTGCCAACATGTGATGGTGGTGTACATGCACGTCAAGTAGCTATCCTCTTTATTTATACAAATATTGCTCAATCTTTATTCCTGTCGGGGTGGGACACTTGTTGAATACGTCAGTAAATGATGTCCCAGGCTATGCATCATGGTATGTAGAACTTAATCCACACAATTTCTTGAGTAAGGTTTTCTGTTCGATAATTACTGTGACAAAATACTATGAATCATTTTAAACTACAGTGTAATGTGAGGTATAATCACATGGTGTCAGTACACAACTAGAATAACGCTCCTGATAGACAGCCTCTCGTCATACTTTTGAGTCCACCCCCTTGCTGGTTTCGTAGATTATTCAGTCGCCGGAAGAACACAGTCGTGAGCTTCGTGGGGAGAATAAGATTTCAATTATATATTCTGAAAACACTATTGGATCATGAGCTTTGGTCCTATCCGAATATAATGGATAGACAACTGTCACCAATGGAGGAGTAGTGAAAGTGCTGTGGATTATTGTTATTTATCTTGAAAACATGGAACAAAGAGGATGCGGGGCTTGGCGGGAGCGACGGCAGTGGGTTGTGTTCATGGTTGCTTTGGTTCTCTTTTGGAGCGGGACTTCAGCTCAGATAAGATACTCCACCTCTGAAGAGCTCAAGGGAGGAACTGTCGTGGGGAATATAGCTAAGGATTTGGGAATAGATTTGAGCACATTGAAGGAAAGGGGATTTCGAATCGTGTCTGGCTCGACCGAGTCCCTTTTCCAGGTAAACCAGAATGACGGCATCTTGTATGTGAACCGAAAAATAGACAGAGAGGAGGTGTGTGAACGGAGCAGCGTGTGTTTGATCAACCTGAAAACCGTTCTAGAGAACCCGCTGGAGATCCATTATGTCGCAGTGGAGGTGTTAGACGTTAACGACCATTCTCCTAGCTTTCCCGAGAAAGAGAAACGGTTAGAGATGTCAGAGTCTGCGTTGCAGGGGACGCGATTTCAGCTACACGCTGCAGACGACCCAGACAGTGGCCAATATTCAGTTCAACAATATAAACTGAGTCAGAATGATCATTTCCGTTTGGAAGTTAAAGATAGAGGTGATGACCGCAAAACACCTATTTTGGTTTTACAAAAAACACTGGATAGGGAGGCTATAAAAAGCCATAAGCTAATTCTCACAGCCCTTGACGGTGGGAAACCTCCTAGGACTGGAGAAATGAGATTAACTGTAGACGTATCAGATGTTAACGATAACGCCCCGGTCTTTACAAAGGACGTATACTCAGTATTGCTGAATGAAAACGCTCCTTTAGGCACGACCGTGATACAGGTTAATGCCACTGATTTGGACGAGGGTTCTAATGGTGAAGTGATCTATTCTTTTGCCAATGACGTGCAAGGGAAGGTGCGGAAACGTTTCGATTTAGACCCGACAACTGGTGAAATAATTGTAACGGGAGTTATAGATTATGAAGAAAATAAAATATATGAAATTGATATTCAGGCATCGGACAAGGGGACAGCTGCATTGACAACTGAAAAAAGTGTTATTATCAAAATAGTTGACGTTAATGACAACGCACCTGAGATAGAGGTGACATCATTTGCTAACGCAATCCCTGAAGATTCTAGACCCGGAACTACTGTAGCACTAATCAATGTTAATGACTTGGACTCTGGTCTCAATGGCAAAGTTCTGTCTTCTATAAGTGAGGGCGTTCCGTTCACTCTAACGCCGTCTTTACAGGACAACATGTACTCTGTAGTCACCAAGTCACCACTAGACAGGGAGAAACAGTCTGAGTATGATCTAACAATAGTAGCCAAAGACGCAGGGGAACCGTCCTTGTCATCTGTAAAGACTATCAGCGTTGTTGTATCAGATGTGAATGATAACAGTCCAGAGTTTTCACTGAGTCCCTATAATTTCTATGTCACTGAGAATAACGACCCAGGAGGCTCAGTATTTTCCGTGACTGCCTCAGATCGTGACATAAATGAAAACGCTCTTATTTCATATCATATTATCAGAGACGGTGGCGAAATGAACAAATTGGTATCTTTTCTAAACATAAATCCTGAAAATGGGAACATATTGGCGCTTAAAAGCTTTGACTTTGAAACTTTAAAAACGTTCCAATTCCAAGTTGTAGCTACAGACTCTGGAACTCCGTCACTAAGCACCAACGTCACAGTGAACGTGTTCATTCTGGATCAGAACGACAACGCTCCAGTGATCTTGTATCCAGTCAGCACTAACGGTTCCGCTGAAGGTGTGGAGGAGATTCCCCGCAATGTGAACGCAGGCCATTTGGTGACTAAAGTGAGAGCCTATGACGCTGATATAGGATATAACGGCTGGTTATTATTTTCACTGCAGGAAGTTACTGACCACAATCTTTTTGCTTTGGACCGCTATACAGGACAGATAAGGACACTTCGGTCATTCACAGAGACAGACGAGGCTGAGCATAAACTGGTCATACTGGTAAAAGACAATGGGAACGTTTCACTCTCAGCAACAGCTACTGTGATTATCAAGGTTGTGGAACCCAAAGAGGCTTTTGCTGCTTCTGATGTTAAAAGTTCAGTAAAAGACGAGGAGGAGAACAGCGTTACATTTTATTTGATCATTACTTTGGGGTCAGTTTCAACGCTTTTTCTCATCAGCATCATCGTGTTGATTGTAATGCAGTGCTCCAAACCCACAGACTATTCTTCCAAGTGTTTACAAGATACGAATAACGACGGGACACTGTGCCACAGCATCCAGTACAGATCCGGAGACAAACGGTACATGTTAGTTGGACCCAGAATGAGTATAGGTTCTACTATAGTCCCTGGCAGCAATGGGAATACTCTAGTGTTACCTGAACATAGGAGCAGAGCTTCTGGAGAGGTAAGAAGTTAAATACGTTTCTAAATATTAACCGTTTGCTGGTGCCCTCCCTGAGCTTGGAAATTGTATATGTTATTATTTCATAGTGTATATATGTGTCAAATGACTCATTGTGGTCACTAAAGATCCCATGGCTCTTATCGTAAGAGTACTAACCCGGTGTCGCGGCTAAACTTCCAATATGGCCCTTATACCATAATGGTCACCTAATCATCCCCAGCTTCCAATTGGCTTATTAAGCCTTCCTCCTCTCCCCTGTAACTATTCCCCAGGCCGTTGCTGTCAATGAGAATGTGTTCTCAGTCAACTTACCTGGTAAAATAAACATATATATTTTTTTATGGCAACATGATATCACAGGAACACGTCATCCTGGAACGTTTTTTAATAAAAAGGTAAACGTCACAGGAGCTGACATTTTTGTCAGTACATTGCAGTCAATGGGAACAGATGAGTGTCACAGGCTTTACGTTTTTCTCAGTACATTGCAGTCAATGGGAAAAGATGAGTCTCACAGCGTTAATGTTTTTCTCAATACATTGCAGTCAGTGGGAAATATGAGGTTCACAGGATTGATGTTTATCTCATTACATCTCAACTGCAAGATCATTGTGTACAACTGAGGTCAAAAATGCTTTTGGATCGATTGACCTGAAATTTCATATGCTGGGTCATGACAGTCCCCCGGTCACAAATATGTACAATTTGGGAAGATATAACCTTTTTAACCCTTCAAAACTTTCACTCCGAATTAACTTCTCTAGGGGAGGTGGGACGATATCGTCCCACACTATTCAACAGCCAGTGAAAAATCAGAGCGCCAAATTTAAAACCACAAAATGTCATAATTCAAAGTTCTCAAACATAGGACTATTTTACACCATTTTATAAATACACTTCTCCTGAATCGAACCACGTTGTCCGATTTCTAAAAGGCTTTACAGCGAAAGCAAAACATTAGATTATGTTAGGAGAGTACATAGACACAAATAATCACACAGCCATTTTCCAAGCAAGCATATATGTCACATAAACCCAAACCACAGCTAAATGCAGCACTAACCTTTGATCATCTTCATCAGATGACACTCCAAGGACATTATGTTATACAATACATGCATGTTTTGTTCAATCAAGTTCATATTTATATCAAAAAACAGCTTTTTACATTAGCATGTGATGTTCAGAACTAGCATACCCACCGAAAACTTCCGGTGAATTTACAAAATTACTCATGATAAACGTTGACAAAATACATAACAATTATTTTCAGAATTATAGATACAGAACTCCTTTATGCAATCGCTATGTCCGATTTTAAAATAGCTTTTCGGCGAAAGCACATTTTGCAATATTCTGAGTACATTCCTCAGCCATCACGGCTAGCTATTTTGACATCCGCCAACTTCGGGGTCACCTTAACTCAGAATTACTATTAGAAAAATTGGATTACCTTTGCTGTTCTTCGTCAGAATGCACTCCCAGGACTTCTACTTCAACAACAAATGTTGTTTTGGTTCCAAATAATCCATAATTATATCCAAATACCTCCTTTTTGTTCGTGCGTTCAGGTCACTATCCGAAGGGTAACGCGCGAGCGCATTTCGTGACAAAAAAATGCAAAATATTCCATCACCGTACTTAGAAGCATGTCAAACGCTGTTTAAAATAAATTTTTATGCTATTTTTCTCGTAAAATAGCGATAATATTCCAACCGGGCAACGTTGTATTCATTCAAAGACTGAAAGAAAAAAATGGAGAAGTCCCCAGGCTGACCACTTACAAACTCTGCTCCTATACTTTGCCCAGAGACTGCAGACACCCCATTCCACTTTCTGGCGGCTTTAGAGAGCCAATGGAAACCTTAGAAAGTGTCACGTTACAGCACAGATGATGTAATGTCGATAGAGAGGCAACAGAAGGACAACAAATTCTCAGACCAGGGCACTTCCTGCATGGAATCTTCTCAGGTTTTGGCCTGCCATATGAGTTCTGTTATACTCACAGACACCATTCAAACAGTTTTAGAAACTTTTTCTGGGCAGGAGTAGTAACCAGATTAAATCAGGTACGTTTTTTATCCGGCAGTGAAAATACTGCCCCCTATCCCAAAGAAGTCACTTTCTTATGTCTTATTGACATACTGTCAGAAGGTGAGTGTAGCTGGTGCATGAAGTCAGGTGCAGGAGAGCAAAATGAGTGAGCAACGTACTTTACTCAAAAAAACAAAGGCACAAGGTAAACAAATACACTTGACCAATAACCAACGGTAAACATTACGCACGGGTGAACACAGCACCCGTCAAAAAACCAGCCATCATGAACCGAACTGAACATAGAAATAATCACAACAAACATGGGGGAAACAGAGGGATAAATACATGAACATGGAATTGGATAATGAAAACCAGGTGTGTAGAAAACAAAGACAAAACCAATGGAAAATGAAAGATGGATCAGCGATGGCTAGAAGACCGGTGACCGCCGCCCTAACAAGGAGAGGGACCGACCTCGCCGCCCTAACAAGGAGAGGGACCGACCTCGCCGCCCTAACAAGGAGAGGGACCGACCTCGCCGCCCTAACAAGGAGAGGGACCGACCTCTTGATAATGGGCTGCAAATGTTATGTTGTCGATTAAGAGGGTTGTCCTAGAGCCCTATATAGAGAGAGTTAGGCCAATACGATTGAACGTTCCGGAGTGCGCCACTTTCTCCTCCATAGATGCGGTAAAGGAGTCTATGGAATGCAGACCTTTCCATTGACCAGATTGGCGCACATTCAACAAATCTGATCTAACAAAGTAGATATTCCTCAAATCCGTCATGATTGATGTTTTGTAACTGGCCCACAATGTGGTTACTAAAGTCTGATATGGATATATTTGGCTGTTTTCACTGCACAACATTTCTAAGTTGTCCCTTTTCAGGTTTAGAAGTGAGTGCTAAATGCTAACTACTGTTTGTATACGTTGGTGAGCATGGCAATTCCCCAAACGTTTCCATTATAACGACACAGGACGAGACCCACATGCAGACGCAGGAGAAAGATGGTTAGAGTCTCTGATATTTATTTATAGACAAGGGGCCGGCAAGAGGCAGGTCGAGGACAGGCAGAAGTTTGTAAACTAGGTCAGAGTCATATGGGTACAGGACAGGCAGGCTCAAGAGCAGGGCAGGCAGAAAAGGTCGGAACTCGGAGGACTAGAAAACAGGGACTAGAAAAACAGGAGTACGGAAAAATATGCAGGTAAGCTTGACAAGACGAACTGGCACCAGACAAACAGAAACCACCGGTATAAAAACACAGGGGATAATGGGAACAAATGGGAGACACCTGGTGGGGGGTGGAGACAAGCACAAGACAGGTGAAACAGATCAGGGTGTGACATCCGTGGCAATTCCATTGTTTTGGTCGAGTTCGATTGACCTCTTTACAATATCGATAACGTTGCTAAGTGATAATTGACACTTCCGCGTTGTGCTGTTTATTTCTGATAGTTTTCAAAACCTATGAAGATGTCTACTGAAAGCAGATATGCAATTTGTTGACACTACAACACAGTTAACCCAAATGCTAATTTAAAAATCATCTGTTAAATTCGCTGCATTGTTTTGCGTGTTTACAGCGGGTCATTGTTACATCACCAACATTTGAAGAATAATGTTCTGTATGGGCGCTAACATGGCGGCCGTTCTAAAACCTGGCCTAACTCGCTATATATATATATATATACGCTACCGTCAAAAGTTTTAGAACACCTTCTCATTCAAGGGTTTTTCTTTATTTTTTACTATTTTCTACATTGTAGAATAATAGTGAAGACATCAAAACTATGAAATAACACATATGGAATCATGTAGTAACCAAAAAAGTGTTAAACAAATCAAAATATATTTGACATTTTAGATTCTTCAAAGTAGCCACCCTTTGTCTTGATGACAGCTTTGCACACTCTTGGCATTCTCTCAACCAGCTTCACCTGGAATGCTTTTCCAACAGTCTTGAAGGAGTTCCCACATATGCTGAGCACTTGTTGGCTGCTTTTCCTTCACTCTGCAGTCCAACTCATCCCAAACCATCTCAATTGGGTTGAGGTTGGGTGATTGTGGAGGCCAGGTCATCTGATGCAGCACTCCATCATTCTCCTTCTTGGTCAAATAGCCCTTACACAGCCTGAAGGTATGTTGGGTCATTGTCTGGTTGAAAACAAATGATAGTCCCACTAAGCGCAAACCAGATGGAATGGCGTATCGCTGCAGAATGTTGTGGTAGCCATGCTGGTTAAGTGTGCCTTGAATTCTACATAAATCACCAACAGTGTCACCAGCAAAGCACCATCATACCATCACACCTCCTCCATGCTTCACGGTGGGAACCACACATGCGGAGATCATCCAGTCACCTACTCTGCGTCTCACAAAGACACGGCGGTTGGAACCAAAAATCACTCATTTGGACTCATCAGACCAATGGACAGATATCCACAGGTCTAATGTCCATTGTTTGTGTTTCTTGGCCCAAGCAAGTCTCTTCTTATTGGTGTACTTTAGTAGTGGTTTCCTTGCAGCAATTCGACCATGAAGACCTGATTCACACAGTCTCCTCTGAACAGTTGATGTTGAGATGTGTCTGTTACTTGAACTCTGAAGCGTTTATTTGGGCTGCAATTTCTGAGGCTGGTAACGGTAATGAACTCATCCTCTGCAGCAGAGAGAACTCTGGGTCTTCCCTTCCTCTGGGGGTTCACATCAGAGTCAGTTTCATCATAGCGCTTGATGGTTTTTGTGACTGCACTTGAAGAAACATTCAAAGTTCTTGAAATGTTCTTATGTCTTAAAGTAATGATGGACTGTCATTTCTCTTTGCTTATTTGAGCTGTTCTTGCCATAATATGGACTTGGTCTTTTACCAAATAGCGCTATCTTCTGTACACCACCCCTACCTTGTCACAACACAACTGATTGGCTCAAACACATTAAGAAGGAAAGAAATTACACAAATTAACGTTTAAGAAGGCTCCTCCTTACCAGTGTCATGATCAAGGATATGATCAAGAGCCTCACATACAGTATATCGTTTGGTCATTGTGCTGCCACAGAATGAATTGTGAGCAAGGCCTCAAAAAAGCTCTAAATACCAGAGCTGTGAGTAAAGTTCTATATATTATTGAAACAATGTTGTGATTGTTTGTGAGAATTCCAACAGATGTGCTTCCCGTGGGGGAAAGATTCTATTGGGGAAAATTTCCCATGGGGATTGCCATGGAAGCCAAGAAGGGGTGTGTGTGTGTGTGTGTGTGTGTGTGTGTGTGTGTGTGTGTGTGTGTGTGTGTGTGTGTGTGTGTGTGTGTGTGTGTGTGTGTGTGTGTGTGTGTGTGTGTGTGTGTGTGTGTGTGTGTGTGTGTGTGTGTGTGTGTGTGCTCAAACAGACATGCATGTGGGGGTCTGGGAGAGCAAGTGTGTCCATCGGATGAATGGGCATGTGCCTGAACTCAATTTTATACACTAATTGTAGTCTCACCCACTCATTTCTAATGACCGGCCATTTTTGACCTGGAACACCACAGGTGTACAAAAGTTAAATACAACACCCAAAATGTAATGAAAATCATCAAAATGAATTTTGTGTGTTTAGATGCTCTGTGTGGACAAAGTCATGGAACCTTATGACAATCAGATTAAATGAACTACATTTTTTCAGGGAGGAAACTTGTAAATAGGTCCAAACCATTGGTCACAGTCCACTACAATAGTGCTGAAATGCTGTTTATTTCAACGCGATGTTTGTCTGGTGAAGGTCTGTCAAAAAGTGATGACATAGGCCTACATGCATGTCAAGTAGATATGCTCTTAATTTCTATAAATATATCTCAATATTTATTTCAGTCGGGGTGGGACGCTTGTTGCATACGTCAGTAAATGGTGTCCCACGCTATGCATCATGGTTTGTAGACCTCAGTCAACTGTATTCCGATTTTCTTAATCCACACAACTTTTTCAGTAAGGTTTTATGCGATTTGTATTTTTACTATATACCATGAATACACTTGAACGATAGTGCACTCTGAGATAGAATCGCATGGTGTCAGTACACAACTAGAATAACGCTCCTGATAGACAGCCTCTCGTCATACTTTTGAGTCCACCCCCTTGCTGGTTTCGTAGATTATTCAGTCGCCGGAAGAACACAGTCGTGAGCTTCGTGGGGAGAATAAGATTTCAATTATATATTCTGAAAACACTATTGGATAATGAGCTTTGGTCCTATCCGAATATAATGGATAGACAACTGTCACCAATAGAGGAATAGTGAAAGTGCTGTGGATTATTGTTATTTATCTTGAAAACATGGAACAAAGAGGATGCGGGGCTTGGCGGGAGCGACGGCAGTGGGTTGTGTTCATGGTTGCTTTGGTTCTCTTTTGGAGCGGGACTTCAGCTCAGATAAAATACTCCATCTCTGAAGAGCTTAAGGAAGGATCTGTCGTGGGGAATATAGCTAAGGATTTGGGTATAGAGCTGAGCACATTGAAGGAAAGGGGATTTCGAATCGTATCTGGCTCGACTGATCCCCTTTTCCAGGTAAACCAGAATGACGGCATCTTGTATGTGAACCGAAAAATAGACCGAGAGGAGGTGTGTGAACGGAGCAGCGTGTGTTTGATCAACCTGAAAACCGTTCTAGAGAACCCGCTGGAGATCCATTATGTCTCGGTGGAGGTGTTAGACGTGAACGACCATTCTCCCAGCTTTCCCGAGAAAGAGAAACGGTTAGAGATTTCAGAGTCTGCGGTACCTGGGGCTCGATTTCAGCTTAATGCTGCTCATGATCGAGATGGAGGCGTTTATTCTATTCAGCAGTATAAACTCAGCCCCAATGATCATTTTCGTTTGGAAGTTAAAGATCGAGGTGAGGACCGCAAAACCCCTACTTTGATTTTACAGAAGGCGTTAGATAGAGAGGCCACACGGAGCCATAGATTATTGCTCACGGCTATTGATGGAGGTAAACCTCCTAGGACTGGAGACATGAGAATAACCGTAGATGTATTAGACGTAAACGACAACACCCCGGTCTTTACCAAGGAGGTATTCTCTGTAACGCTGAATGAAAACGCTCCTTTAGGCACAACAGTCATGCAGATGAACGCGACTGATTTGGACGAAGGTTCAAATGGTGAAATAATGTATTCTTTCGCCAACGACGTGGGCGGTAGAGTACGGAAACGTTTTGATTTAGACTGCATTACCGGGGAAATCATTGTAAAGGGTGTCATTGATTTCGAGGAAAATAACAGCTTTGAGATTGATATTCAGGCATCAGACAAGGGGACAGCTCCTTTGACAACTGACAAAACTATTATTATTAGTGTAATTGACGTTAATGACAATGCACCGGAGATTGAAGTGACATCTTTCTCTAACGCAATCCCTGAGGATTCTAGACCCGGAACTACTGTAGCACTAATCAGTGTTAATGATTTGGACTCTGGTCTCAATGGCAAAGTTCTTTGCTCGCTACTTGAAGATGTACCTTTCAAACTAATTCCCTCTTTACAAGATAACATGTACTCGGTAGTCACCAAGTCACCACTAGACAGGGAGAAACAGTCTGAGTATGATCTAACAATAGTAGCCAAAGACGCAGGGGAACCGTCCTTGTCATCTGTAAAGACTATCAGCGTTGTTGTATCAGATGTGAATGATAACAGTCCAGAGTTTTCACTGAGTCCCTATAATTTATATGTCAGTGAGAATAACGACCCAGGTGCCTCAGTATTTTCCGTCAGTGCCTCAGATCGTGACATAAATGAAAACGCTCTTATTTCATATCATATTATCAGAGACAGTGGCGACGAGACCAAATGGGCATCTTTTCTAAACATACATTCTGAAAATGGGAACATATTGGCGCTTAAAAGCTTTGACTTTGAAACTTTAAAAACATTCCAATTCCAAGTTGTGGCTACAGACTCTGGAACTCCGTCACAAAGAACCAACGTCACAGTGAACGTGTTCATTCTGGATCAGAACGACAACGCTCCAGTGATCTTGTATCCAGTCAGCACTAACGGTTCCGCTGAAGGTGTGGAGGAGATTCCCCGCAATGTGAACGCAGGCCATTTGGTGACTAAAGTGAGAGCCTATGACGCTGATATAGGATATAACGGCTGGTTATTATTTTCACTGCAGGAAGTTACTGACCACAGTCTCTTTGCTTTGGACCGCTATACGGGACAGATAAGGACACTTCGGTCATTCACAGAGACAGACGAGGCTGAGCATAAACTGGTCATACTGGTAAAAGACAATGGGAACGTTTCACTGTCAGCAACAGCTACTGTTATTATCAAGGTTGTGGAGCCCAAAGAGGCTTTTGCTGCTTCTGATGTTAAAAGTTCAGTAAAAGACGAGGAGGAGAACAGCGTTACATTTTATTTGATCATTACTTTGGGGTCAGTTTCAACGCTTTTTCTCATCAGCATCGTCGTGTTGATTGTAATGCAGTGCTCCAAACCCGAAGACTATTCCTCCAAGTATTTACAAGATACGAATAACGACGGGACACTGTGCCACAGCATCCAGTACAGATCCGGAGACAAACGGTACATGTTAGTTGGACCCAGAATGAGTATAGGTTCTACTATAGTCCCGGGCAGCAATGGAAATACTCTAGTGATACCTGAACACAGGAGGAGAGCTTCTGGAGAGGTAAGAAGTTGAAAACTAACATTTCATTCTTAATTCTCCTGTACCCAGTGTTGACAATTCACGTGGCCTTGTGCTGATAGTGTACAGCATGTGTTAAAGAGTTAAGCACGTACCGTAAGCTCACTCCACAGCTAGCTTGAAATGTTCCTTACAGAGCCATCCAATTGGTACAGTACCTTTTTGGTTTCTCAAACCGTTGGAACGTTCTTGATAAGAGTTGTCACGTGTGTTGCGAAGCAGAGGACCACTGGTTCGAGAACAGTATGGGGCAGTCAAAAGGTGGAGGAAAGGAATTTGTCAGCAGCACGCTGGCCCCGTTACACGGACGTTAATTCAAATTCTGTTCCACTTTGGTTCAACGTAATGCCATTAAATATACGTGGATTCAACGAGTGGGATATGCTTGAGTTGTAAAATTATTTGGACTGTTCTTATTGCTTTTGGAAGTATTTCATGTTGTTTATTTCATTTACCAAAATGGTAGTGTGAATTTGTAAATGATCTTTTTGACAGTAAGAGATTTGTTGGCTGTCACATGATCTCACACCAGAAGTAGCGAGCTCATATACCAGCGCATTAGCCTGCCACTCCTCGCTGGTCGCTTTCCACCATAGTGGTGCTGAAATGTTTTGCTGTTCCACACCCTATTGGCCTTGCGTATTTTTGCCAAACAGGAATAACATACAAACGCAAGTGAAGTAGCTATCCTCTTTTTTTTATTTTTATTAATCTTCCTTATTCCTTGCGGGACACTTGTTGCATTCATGAGGAACGCTTTAGTTGCTCTTCTGAAGATATGGTTTGTCGTGGCTATCCTGATTTTATTTACCCACGCATCTGTTGCAGTTACCTATTCACGGATATGTGTTATGTGTCAAGACAACATTCAATATTGAAATAGAAACATGAATACACTTGAACGATAGTGCAATGTGAGGTAGAATCGCATGGTGTCAGTACCCAACTAGAAAAATGCTCCTTACAGATATGATTGTCTTCGTGCTTTTCAGTCCTCCCCCTTGCTGGTTTCGTTGCTTGTTCAATCGCTCTGCGAGGAGCAGTCATGCAGCATCGAGGAGAGAATAATATCTCAAATGGACATTCTTAAAACACTATTTGATAATGAGCAGTGATCCTACTCGGAATGTATTGATAGAAATGTCTTACCAATAGAGGAATAGTGAAAGTGCTGTGGATTATTGTTATTTATCTTGAAAACATGGAACAAAGAGAATGCGGGGCTTGGCGGGAGCGACGGCAGTGGGTTGTGTTCATGGTTGCTTTGGTTCTCTTTTGGAGCGGAGCGTCTGCTCAGATAAGATACTCCACCTCTGAAGAGCTTACGGAAGGATCTGTCGTGGGGAACATAGCTAAGGATTTGGGAATAGATTTGAGCACATTGAAAGATAGGAGATTTCGAATCGTGTCTAGTTCCACCGAGCCCCTTTTCCAGGTTAACCAGAATGACGGCATCTTGTATGTGAACCGAAAAATAGACCGAGAGGAGGTGTGTGAACGGAGCAGCGTGTGTTTAATAAACCTGAAAACCGTTCTAGAGAACCCGCTGGAGATCCATTATGTCTCGGTGGAGGTGTTAGACGTTAACGACCATTCTCCCAGCTTTCCCGAGACAGAAAAACGGTTAGAGATTTCAGAGTCCGTGTTACCAGGCGTGAGATTTCAGCTACAAGCGGCACTCGATCCAGATAGCGGGCAATACTCTGTTCAACAATATAAACTCAGCCATAATGAGCATTTTCGTCTGGAAATTAAGGACCGAGGCAAGGATGCGAAAACTCCTGTTTTGAATCTACTGAAGCCGCTAGATAGAGAGAATACAGGGAGCCATAGATTACTACTTACGGCCATTGATGGCGGAAAACCTCCAAGGTCTGGGACTATAGAAATAATTGTGGACGTTTTAGATGTAAATGATAATATGCCTGTTTTCACTAAAGAGTCATACACTGCAAAACTGAACGAAAATTCTCCAATTGGCTCAAAAGTTGTACAGGTAAATGCTACGGATTTAGACGAAGGTTCAAATGGTGAGGTAGTTTACTCCTTCGGTAATAATGTGAATAGGAAATTACGTGAGCTTTTCGATGTGGATATCAACACCGGTGAAATAACGGTAAAAGGAGGGATTGATTTTGAGATAGAAGACAGCTATGACATTGATATTCAGGCATCTGATAAGGGGTCTGCTCCTTTTAAAACGGACAAAAGTGTCATTGTAAATATTGTTGACCTGAACGACAACGCACCTGAGATAGAGGTGACATCATTTGCTAACGCAATCCCTGAGGATTCTAGACCCGGAACCACAGTCGCGCTAATCAGTGTAAATGACTTGGACTCTGGTCTCAATGGAAGAGTTGTGTGTTCTATAAGTGAGGGCGTTCCGTTCACTCTAACGCCGTCTTTACAGGACAACATGTACTCTGTAGTCACCAAGTCACCACTAGACAGGGAGAAACAGTCTGAGTATGATCTAACAATAGTAGCCAAAGACGCAGGGGAACCGTCCTTGTCATCTGTAAAGACTATCAGCGTTGTTGTATCAGATGTGAATGATAACAGTCCAGAGTTTTCATTGAGTCCCTATACTTTCTATGTCACTGAGAATAACGACCCAGGAGGCTCAGTATTTTCCGTCAGTGCTTCAGATCGTGACATAAATGAAAACGCTCTTATTTCATATCATATTCTGAGAGACAGTGGTGAGGAGAACAAATTGGTATCTTTTCTTAATATTAATCCTGAAACTGGGAACATATTGGCGCTAAAAAGCTTTGACTTTGAAACGTTAAAAACTTTCCAATTCCAAGTTGTAGCTACAGACTCTGGAACTCCGTCTCTAAGCACCAACGTCACAGTGAACGTGTTCATTCTGGATCAGAACGACAACGCTCCAGTGATCTTGTATCCAGTCAGCACTAACGGTTCCGCTGAAGGTGTGGAGGAGATTCCCCGCAATGTGAACGCAGGCCATTTGGTGACTAAAGTGAGAGCCTATGACGCTGATATAGGATATAACGGCTGGTTATTATTTTCACTGCAGGAAGTTACTGACCACAGTCTCTTTGCTTTGGACCGCTATACGGGACAGATAAGGACACTTCGCTCATTCACAGAGACAGACGAGGCTGAGCATAAACTGGTCATACTGGTAAAAGACAATGGGAACGTTTCACTGTCAGCAACAGCTACTGTTATTATCAAGGTTGTGGAGCCCAAAGAGGCTTTTGCTGCTTCTGATGTTAAAAGTTCAGTAAAAGACGAGGAGGAGAACAGCGTTACATTTTATTTGATCATTACTTTGGGGTCAGTTTCAACGCTTTTTCTCATCAGCATCATCGTGTTGATTGTAATGCAGTGCTCCAAACCCACAGACTATTCCTCCAAGTATTTACAAGATGTGAATAACGACGGGACACTGTGCCACAGCATCCAGTACAGATCCGGAGACAAACGGTACATGTTAGTTGGACCCAGAATGAGTGTAGGTTCTACTATAGTCCCGGGCAGCAATGGAAATACTCTAGTGATACCTGAACACAGAAGAGCTTCTGGAGAGGTAAGAAGTTGAAAAATACCCTGTATCCCACAAATGTATTGTGCCAAGCATTGACCAATGACATTAACATGAACATTTCAGGCCAATACTTAATTGACCAAAATGATCCTGTGAGTGTGTCAATAATGTTGTTTTTGAGTTAGAGGGTTGTATGCAATAACCTTGTCTCCCACCTGAAGTAATCCACAGCCACTTCGGGCTGGTCGCTGTCCATGATAGTGGTGCTAAAACGTTGCGCAATGTACAGTATATTTGCCAAAATTGATGACATAATCGCACGTAAAGTTAACGCATCATCCAAAAGCCTTCATCTTTCTTTGTATGAATCTTTCTCGATCGTATATACTTGTGGACACTTGTTGCATTCGTGAATGATTATTTAGTTCTTGTAAATACATTATGATTTGGTTTCAAATGTATCCATGTTTCCCATATCCATACAACTTTGGAGTGACGTTTCCTCTCGTATGTAGTATTGTGTCAAGATAGCGTTCAATATAGGACAAATACAATGTAAAGTTGTAAACGATAGTGCAGTTTGAAGTGGAATCACATGGTGTCAGTAGCCACCTAGAGAAACATCCCTGGTAGATATCTTCTCGTCATCGTTTTGAACCCTCCCCTTTGCTGGTTTGGGTGCTTATTCAGTCGCTGGAGGACACAGTCGTCCAGCATCGTGGACAGAATACGATCCGAAATGTACATGGATAAAACTAGTGATGGCTTATTAGTTTTGGTATTTGACTAATTTAATGGACAGACAAGGGTAACCAATGGAGGAATAGTGGAAGTGCTGTGGATTATTGTTATTTCTCTTGAAAACATGGAACAAAGAGAATGCGGGGCTTGGCGGGAGCGACGGCAGTGGGTTGTGTTCATGGTTGCTTTGGTTCTCTTTTGGAGCGGAGCGTCTGCTCAGATAAGATACTCCACCTCTGAAGAGCTCAAGGAAGGATCTGTCGTGGGGAATGTAGCTAAGGATTTGGGAATAGAGCTGAGCACATTGAAAGAAAGGGGATTTCGAATCGTGTCTGGCTCGACCGAGACCCTTTTCCAGGTAAACCAGAATGACGGCATCTTGTATGTGAACCGAAAAATAGACCGAGAGGAGGTGTGTGAACGGAGCAGCGTGTGTTTAATAAACCTGAAAACCGTTCTAGAGAACCCGCTGGAGATCCATTATGTCGCGGTGGAGGTGTTAGACGTGAACGACCATTCTCCCATCTTTCCCGAGACAGAAAAACGATTAGAGATTTCAGAGTCCGTGTTGCCGGGGGCGAGATTTCAGCTACTAGCTGCGCATGACCCTGATGGAGGTCCATTCTCCGTTCAACAATATAAACTTAGTCACAATGACCATTTCCGTGTTGAGGTGAAAGACCGAGGTGAAGATGGCAAAATGCCATTTTTGTTTTTACAGAAGCCACTAGATAGAGAAGCTGTAAGAAGCCATAAATTACTCCTCACTGCTATTGATGGAGGAAAACCTCCAAGATCTGGAACTATTGAAATAACTGTTGATGTATTGGATGTTAATGACAACACCCCAGTGTTCACTAAAGATGTTTACTCTGTAATGTTAAATGAAAACGCTCCCTTGGGCACAACGGTTATTCAGGTAAACGCCACCGATTTAGATGGTGGTGTAAACGGGGATATAATTTACTCATTTGGCAATGGCGTGAAGAGCAAGCTGAAGAAACTTTTTGATTTAGACACCTTAACGGGTGAAATAACTGTTAAAGGACCAATCAATTTTGAGGAAAAAGATAGCTATCTGATTGATATACAGGCATCAGATCAAGGACCCGTTCCCCTGACAACAGAGAAAAGTGTAATAGTAAAGATAATTGACGTCAACGACAACGCGCCTGAGATAGAAATAACATCGTTTTCTAAGGCAATCCCTGAGGATTCTAGACCCGGAACCACTGTAGCTCTAATTAGTGTTAATGATTTAGACTCTGGTCTCAATGGCAAAGTGATCTGTTCTATAAGTGAGGACGTCCCTTTTAAACTAGTGCCGTCTTTACAGGACAACATGTACTCTGTAGTCACCAAGTCACCACTGGATAGAGAGAAACAGGGTCATTATGACGTCACAATAGTTGCCAAAGACGCAGGCCAGCCTTCCTTGTCATCTGTAAAGACTGTCAGCGTTGTTGTATCAGATGTGAATGATAACAGTCCAGAGTTTTCACTGAGTCCCTATACTTTTTATGTCACTGAGAATAACGACCCAGCTGGCTCAGTATTTTCAGTGACTGCCTCAGATCGTGACATAAATGAAAACGCTCTTATTTCATATAATATTCTGAGAGACAGTGGTGAGGGGAACAATTGGGCATCATTTCTTAATATTAATTCTGAAAATGGGAACATATTGGCGCTGAAAAGCTTTGACTTTGAAACGTTAAAAACTTTCCAATTCCAAGTTGTAGCTACAGACTCTGGAACTCCGTCTCTAAGCACCAACGTCACAGTGAACGTGTTCATTCTGGATCAGAACGACAACGCTCCAGTGATCTTGTATCCAGTCAGCACTAACGGTTCCGCTGAAGGTGTGGAGGAGATTCCCCGCAATGTGAACGCAGGCCATTTGGTGACTAAAGTGAGAGCCTATGACGCTGATATAGGATATAACGGCTGGTTATTATTTTCACTGCAGGAAGTTACTGACCACAGTCTCTTTGCTTTGGACCGCTATACGGGACAGATAAGGACACTTCGGTCATTCACAGAGACAGACGAGGCTGAGCATAAACTGGTCATACTGGTAAAAGACAATGGGAACGTTTCACTGTCAGCAACAGCTACTGTTATTATCAAGGTTGTGGAGCCCAAAGAGGCTTTTGCAGCTTCTGATGTTAAAAGTTCAGTAAAAGACGAGGAGGAGAACAGCGTTACATTTTATTTGATCATTACTTTGGGGTCAGTTTCAACGCTTTTTCTCATCAGTATCATCGTGTTGATTGTAATGCAGTGCTCCAAACCCCAAGACTATTCCTCCAAGTATTTACAAGATACGAATAACGACGGGACACTGTGCCACAGCATCCAGTACAGATCCGGAGACAAACGGTACATGTTAGTTGGACCCAGAATGAGTATAGGTTCGACTATAGTCCCGGGCAGCAATGGGAATACTCTAGTGATACCTGAACACAGGAGGAGAGCTTCTGGAGAGGTAAGAAGTTAAATACGTTTCTATAATTACCGACTATTTTCTGATAGTGTTCCTGAGCTTGTAAAATGTGTTGATTATAATTGCATAGTGTAGGCCTATCAAGTAGTCAGAGGGTTATTGGATGCATAACATTATACCTCAACTTCGTTCATGAAAGTACCTTGGCAGTTCATTCGCATCCACTGCTCTCAGGACTGGTCGCTGTCAATGACAGTGGTGCTGAAACGCTGTGCTGTTCAACGCGCTGTTTGCCAGGTTAAGGTTGGCTTCTTTCATTGTATTAGTCTTTCTCGACGCTATGTCCTATTGGACACTCGTTGCATACTTGAGTAAGTGTTGTTTTATGTCCTCATAAACAGGCGTTTTCCATAATGGTTTGTGATGTCTAGCCTTACCTCTTCCCCAGGCTATTACGCATTTCGGCGGAGGTGTCTGGGAATGAGATTTACGTGTATCCTGACTTTCTATATTCATACAAGTGATGCAGTAGACTGCCGTTTCCTCCGATACGTCCAAATACCCGTAATACGATTGAATTACAGTGTAATGTGAGTTATAATCGCATGGTGTCAGTACCCAACTAGAATAACGCTCCTGGTAGACATCCTCTCGTCATACTTGTGAGTCCACCCCCTTGCTGGTTTCGTAGATTATTCAGTCGCCGGAAGAACACAGTCGTGAGCTTCGTGTGGCGAATAACATTTCAATTATATATTTTGAAAACACTATTGGATAATGAGCTTTGGTCCTATCCGAATATAATGGATAGACAACTGTCACCAATGGAGGAGTAGTGAAAGTGCTGTGGATTATTGTTATTTATCTTGAAAACATGGAACAAAGAGGATGCGGGGCTTGGCGGGAGCGACGGCAGTGGGTTGTGTTCATGGTTGCTTTGGTTCTCTTTTGGAGCGGAGCGTCTGCTCAGATAAGATACTCCACCTCTGAAGAGCTTACGGAAGGAACTGTCGTGGGGAATATAGCTAAGGATTTGGGAATAGATTTGAGCACATTGAAAGAAAGGGGATTTCGTATCGTGTCTAGTTCGACCGAGCCCCTTTTCCAGGTAAACCAGAATGACGGCATCTTGTATGTGAACCGAAAAATAGACCGAGAGGAGGTGTGTGAACGGAGCAGCGTGTGTTTGATCAACCTGAAAACCGTTCTAGAGAACCCGCTGGAGATCCATTATGTCGCGGTGGAGGTGTTAGATGTGAACGACCATTCTCCCAGCTTTCCAGATAAAGAGAAACGGTTAGAGATTTCAGAATCTGCATTACCGGGAGCGCGATTTCAGCTACAAGCAGCGCGCGACTCAGACAGTGGCCAATTCTCTGTTCAACAATATAAACTCAGTCACAATGACCATTTTCGTATAGAAGTTAAAGATAGAGGCGAAGACCGTAAAATACCGTTTTTAATTTTACTGAAGCAGTTAGACAGGGAAGCTACTAAGAACCATGTGTTATTGTTTGCAGCCTTGGACGGAGGAAAACCAGTGAGATCTGGCACAAGCGAAATAAAGATTGAGGTATTGGATGTTAATGACAATTCCCCGATTTTTACTAAAGACGTGTACTCTGTAAGGCTTAGTGAAAATGTTCCTGTCGGTGCAACTGTCATTCAGGTAAACGCAACCGATTTAGACGAAGGTGCAAACGGTGAAGTTAGATATTCATTTGGTAATGAAGTAGATAGAAAGGCACGGGAGCTTTTTATTTTGGATTCGATTACTGGTGAAATAACAGTCAAAGGTGTGATAGATTTTGAGGAAAATAATATATATGAGATTGATATACAAGCATCAGACCAAGGACTTGCTCCCCTTACAACCGACAAAAGCGTCATAGTGAAGATTGTTGACGTCAACGACAATGCGCCTGAGATTGAGGCGACATCCTTTTCGAATGCAATCCCCGAGGATTCTAAACCCGGAACCACAGTCGCACTAATCAGTGTTAATGATTTGGACTCTGGTGTCAATGGGAGAGTTATTTGCTCAGTACTTGAAGATTTACCTTTCAAACTAATGTCATCTTTACAGGACAACATGTACTCTGTAGTCACCAAGTCACCACTGGATAGAGAGAAACAGGGTCATTATGACGTCACAATAGTTGCCAAAGACGCAGGCCAGCCTTCCTTGTCATCTGTAAAGACTGTCAGCGTTGTTGTATCAGATGTGAATGATAACAGTCCAGAGTTTTCACAGAGTCCCTATACTTTTTATGTCACTGAGAATAACGACCCAGGAGGCTCAGTATTTTCCGTCAGTGCTTCAGATCGTGACATAAATGAAAACGCTCTTATTTCATATAATATTCTGAGAGACAGTGGCGAGGAGAACAAATGGGCGTCTTTTCTTAGTATTAATTCTGAAAATGGGAACATATTGGCGCTAAAAAGCTTTGACTTTGAAACGTTAAAAACATTCAAATTCCAAGTTGTAGCTACAGACTCTGGAACTCCGTCACTAAGCACCAACGTCACAGTGAACGTGTTCATTCTGGATCAGAACGACAACGCTCCAGTGATCTTGTATCCAGTCAGCGCTAACGGTTCCGCTGAAGGTGTGGAGGAGATTCCCCGCAATGTGAACGCAGGCCATTTGGTGACTAAAGTGAGAGCCTATGACGCTGATATAGGATATAACGGCTGGTTATTATTTTCACTGCAGGAAGTTACTGACCACAGTCTCTTTGCTTTGGACCGCTATACAGGACAGATAAGGACACTTCGGTCATTCACAGAGACAGACGAGGCTGAGCATAAACTGGTCATACTGGTAAAAGACAATGGGAACGTTTCACTGTCAGCAACAGCTACTGTTATTATCAAGGTTGTGGAGCCCAAAGAGGCTTTTGCAGCTTCTGATGTTAAAAGTTCAGTAAAAGACGAGGAGGAGAACAGCGTTACATTTTATTTGATCATTACTTTGGGGTCAGTTTCAACGCTTTTTCTCATCAGCATCATCGTGTTGATTGTAATGCAGTGCTCCAAACCCACAGACTATTCCTCCAAGTATTTACAAGATACGAATAACGACGGGACACTGTGCCACAGCATCCAGTACAGATCCGGAGACAAACGGTACATGTTAGTTGGACCCAGAATGAGTATAGGTTCTACTATAGTCCCGGGCAGCAATGGAAATACTCTAGTGATACCCGAACACAGGAGCAGAGCTTCTGGAGAGGTAAGAAGTTGAAAATGACCTCGCATTTTAAAATGCCTCTCAGGCTGATATTTCATCGACCAAAAAGGGTTGTGTGGTAATGTGTGAAGTACTTTTTGTTATTGAGTAAGATATTTGTTTGCTGCAACATGATCTCCCAGTTTCGATGATAGAGCCATTGCTCTCAGGACTGGTCGCTGTCCATGTCTGTGGTGCTGAAACAATGTTTAGTTCAACGTGCTGTTGACTGGTAAAACTTTGCCAAAACGTAATAACACACATATATACATATATATATACACATCCTCGTTAAGTGTATATTTTATTCTTCTTCATTCGTATTTCCTTGTTTCGCCGTTGTTGCATACATGCGTAGGCAACATTTTGTTCCATGGTCGCGTGAAGACAATGGCTTGTTATATGTATGCTGACTTTTTTAGACAACTTTTGCAGTCACGTTTATTTATCTAGTCAAGATTCCATTAGTAAGCTTGAAGAATAGTGTAATTTGAGGTAGAATCGCATGGTGTCAGTACCCAACTAGAAAAACGCTACTGATAGAAATCATTCTCGTCATGCTTTTGAGTCTGCCCCCTTGCTGATTTCGTAGATTATTCAGTCGCTGGAGGAGGAACACAGTCGTGAGCTTCGTGGGGAGAATAACATTACAATTGTATATTCTGAAAACACTATTGGATAATGAGCTTTGGTAATATTTGTTAATATAATGGATAGACAACTGTCACCATGAAGGAATAGTGGAAGTGCTGTGGATTATTGTTATTTAACTCGAAAACATGGAACAAAGAGGATGCGGGGCTTGGCTGAAGGGTCGGCAGTGGGTCGTCTTAGTTGCTTTGATTTCCTTTTGGAGCGGAGCTTCAGCTCAGATAAAATACTCCATCTCTGAAGAGCTTAAGGAAGGAACTGTCGTGGGGAATATAGCTAAAGATTTGGGTATAGAGCTAAGCACCTTAACGGAAAGGGGATTTCGAATCGTGTCTAGTTCGACCGAGCCCCTTTTCCAGGTAAACCTGAAGGACGGCATCTTGTATATGAACCGAAAAATAGACCGAGAGGAGGTGTGTGAACGGAGCAGCGTGTGTTTAATAAACCTGAAAACCGTTCTAGAGAACCCGCTGGAGATCCATTATGTCGCGGTGGAGGTGTTAGACGTTAACGACCATTCTCCCAGCTTTCCAGATAAAGAGAAACGGTTAGAGATATCTGAGTCCGCATTGCCGGGAGCACGATTTCAGCTACAAACAGCGCGCGACCCAGACGGTGGAATATATTCTGTTCAACAGTATAAACTCAGCCACAATGATCATTTCCGTTTAGAAGTTATGGACAGAGATGAAGATGGTAAAATTCCTATTCTAAATCTACAGAAACCGCTAGATAAAGAATCTACGAGGACCCACAGATTTCTGCTCACAGCTATTGATGGAGGTATACCTCCTAGATCTGGCACTATCAACATAATTGTCGACGTTTTAGATGTAAATGATAATATGCCAGTTTTCAACGAAGAGTCATACTCTGTATTGTTGAATGAAAACGCCCCTGTTGGCACGACAGTTGTACAAGTAAACGCTACGGATATAGATGATGATTTGAACGGTGAGGTTATTTACTCTTTTGGTAATAATGTAAACAGTAAGTTACGTAATCTATTTGATGTTGACACTAATACTGGTGAAGTAATTGTGAAAGGACTGATAGACTTCGAGGTTAAAGATCGCTATGAAATTGACATACAGGCATCAGACAGGGGACCCGTTCCTCTGACGACTTACAAAAGCGTCAAAATAAAAATAGTTGACCTCAACGATAATGCACCTGAAATAGAGGTGACATCCTTTTCTAAGGCAATCCCCGAATATTCCAGACCCGGAACCACTGTCGCTCTTATAAGTGTTAATGATTTAGACTCTGGTCTCAATGGCAAAGTGATCTGTTCTATAAGTGAGGACGTCCCTTTGAAACTAGTGCCGTCTTTACAGGACAACATGTACTCTGTAGTCACCAAGTCACCACTGGATAGAGAGAAACAGGGTCATTATGACGTCACAATAGTTGCCAAAGACGCAGGCCAGCCTTCCTTGTCATCTGTAAAGACTGTCAGCGTTGTTGTATCAGATGTGAATGATAACAGTCCAGAGTTTTCACTGAGTCCCTATACTTTCTATGTCAGTGAGAATAACGACCCAGGAGGCTCAGTATTTTCGGTGACTGCCTCAGATCGTGACATAAATGAAAACGCTCTTATTTCATATCATATTCCGAGAGACAGTGGCGAGGAGAACAATTGGGCATCTTTTCTAAACATAAACCTGGAAAATGGGAACATTTTGGCTCTAAAGAGCTTTGACTTTGAAACGTTAAAAACATTCCAATTCCAAGTTGTAGCTACAGACTCTGGAACTCCGTCACTAAGCACCAACGTCACAGTGAACGTGTTCATTCTGGATCAGAACGACAACGCTCCAGTGATCTTGTATCCAGTCAGCACTAACGGTTCCGCTGAAGGTGTGGAGGAGATTCCCCGCAATGTGAACGCAGGCCATTTGGTGACTAAAGTGAGAGCCTATGACGCTGATATAGGATATAACGGCTGGTTATTATTTTCACTGCAGGAAGTTACTGACCACAGTCTCTTTGCTTTGGACCGCTATACAGGACAGATAAGGACACTTCGGTCATTCACAGAGACAGACGAGGCTGAGCATAAACTGGTCATACTGGTAAAGGACAATGGGAACGTTTCACTGTCAGCAACAGCTACTGTTATTATCAAGGTTGTGGAGCCCAAAGAGGCTTTTGCTGCTTCTGATGTTAAAAGTTCAGTAAAAGACGAGGAGGAGAACAGCGTTACATTTTATTTGATCATTACTTTGGGGTCAGTTTCAACGCTTTTTCTCATCAGCATCATCGTGTTGATTGTAATGCAGTGCTCAAAACCCACAGACTATTCCTCCAAGTATTTACAAGATACGAATAACGACGGGACACTGTGCCACAGCATCCAGTACAGATCCGGAGACAAACGGTACATGTTAGTTGGACCCAGAATGAGTATAGGTTCTACTATAGTCCCGGGCAGCAATGGGAATACTCTAGTGATACCCGAACACAGGAGGAAAGCTTCTGGAGAGGTAAGAAGTTCGACCACTTTGCCATGAGTAGCAACCATTTGGTTCTCAGTATTTTCTTAGTGATATACCTGATGCTTACAGGATCTGGGCCTAAGGGGTTCAATGTATGAGTATAGCTTATGGAGTGTCAAAGATGATTGCCAGTATTGTAGGTGACAACAGAACATGCACTTGCCTGTGTTATGACAATAATGGCTGTATTAGCAATACTCGTTTTACTTCAGACGGCGCTGTCCTACGGTTGTTTCTCTTCTGAAGACACTGCGCTTTGTGGTGCCGCTGTCCACGGTGCTGAAACATTGCGGAGTTCATTCTGCATCTGTGTTTCGGCAAAATTCTCCTGGAATGGTTAACGATCACTTATAGATTCACTAAGGCTATATTAGCAGCATTTTCTAAACGTCAACATACACACCCTGACTTCTCATAAAGATCTTTTCCGTTCACGTCCCATCTTTGCCTAACCAGAACAATGGTTTTTAATATTGTTGTATTTTTTTTGCACATTTTTGTTTCGAAATAGCACTCGGTATTGGGGTAGTAATGGTTCGTAAAGGGTATAATTACCCTACGAAATCCTGCAATATGAGGTGGAAACGCATGGTGTCAGTGCGCAAGTAAAATAGTGCTTATGAAAGAAATATATTGGCCATACTTTCGAGTCCACCCTTTAGAGCTGGTTTGCTATTTCGTCAGTAGCAGAATACAACCGTGAGCAACGAGGATACATTGTCATTTAAAACCTTTCATCACCAACATACTGTAAGTTAACGAGCTGTGATCATATTTGGGACTGCAATGGATACGATTAGTTTACCATTAGAGGCATAGTGGAAGTGCTCGGGATTTTTTTAAACCATAAAACATGGAACAAAGAGGATGCGGGGCTTGGCGGGAGCGACGGCAGTGGGTCGCGTTCATGGTTGCTTTGCTTCTCCTTTGGAGTAGAGCTTCTGCTCAGATAAGATACTCCACCTCTGAAGAGCTCAAGGAAGGAACTGTCGTGGGGAATATAGCTAAGGATTTGGGAATTGATCTGACCACCTTAACGGAAAGGGGATTTCGAATCGTGTCTAGTTCGACCGAGCCCCTTTTCCAGGTAAACCAGAATGACGGCATCTTGTATGTGAACCGAAAAATAGACCGAGAGGAGGTGTGTGAACGGAGCAGCGTGTGTTTGATCAACCTGAAAACCGTTCTAGAGAACCCGCTGGAGATCCATTATGTCGCGGTGGAGGTGTTAGATGTTAACGACCATTCTCCCAGTTTTCCCGAGAAAGAGAAACGGTTAGAGATATTTGAGTCCGCGTTACCGGGGGCGAGATTTCAGCTTCAAGCTGCGCGCGACCCAGATAGAGGTCCATTCTCCGTTCAACAATATAAACTTAGTCACAATGACCATTTTCGTTTAGAAGTTAAAGACCGAGGTGAGGATGGCAAAATGCCGTTTTTGGTTTTACATAAACCACTAGACAGAGAAGCAGTAAGGAGCCACAAACTCCTCCTCACTGCCGTTGACGGTGGAAAACCTCCAAGATCTGGAACTCTTGAAATATCTGTTGATGTATTGGATGTTAATGACAACACACCTCTATTCACTAAAGATGAATATACTGTAAGGTTAACTGAAAACGCTCCTTTGGGAACAATGGTCATACGGGTAAATGCCACCGATTTAGACAGTGGTCTGAACGGGGATATAATTTATTCATTTGGCAATGACGTCAACAGCAGGTTAAGGAAACTTTTTAATTTAGACACCGTAACCGGTGAAATAACTGTCACAGGACAAATAGACTTTGAGGAAAAAGATAGCTATCTGATTGATATACAGGCATCAGATCAAGGATCCGTTCCCCTGACAACGGACAAGAGTGTAAAAATTAAAATAGTTGACTTCAACGATAATGCACCTGAGATAGAGGTGACATTATTTTCTAAGGCAATCCCCGAAGATTCCAAGCCCGGAACGACTGTAGCACTAATCAGTGTTAATGATTTGGACTCTGGTCTCAATGGGAAAGTTACATGTTCTGTATTGGAAGATATACCTTTCAAACTAATGCCGTCTTTACAAGATAACATGTACTCTGTAATAACCAAGTCCCCACTGGACAGAGAGAAACAATCTGAATATGATCTAACAATATTTGCTACAGACGCAGGCCAGCTGTCCTTGTCATCTGTAAAAACTGTAAGGGTTGTTGTATCAGATGTGAATGATAACAGTCCAGAGTTTTCACTGAGTCCCTATAATTTATATGTCAGTGAGAATAACGACCCAGGAGGCTCAGTATTTTCCGTCAGTGCCTCAGATCGTGACATAAATGAAAACGCTCTTATTTCATATCATATTATCAGAGACAGTGGCGACGAGACCAAATGGGCATCTTTTCTAAACATACATTCTGAAAATGGGAACATATTGGCGCTTAAAAGCTTTGACTTTGAAACTTTAAAAACATTCCAATTCCAAGTTGTGGCTACAGACTCTGGAACTCCGTCTCTAAGCACCAACGTCACAGTGAACGTGTTCATTCTGGATCAGAACGACAACGCTCCAGTGATCTTGTATCCAGTCAGCACTAACGGTTCCGCTGAAGGTGTGGAGGAGATTCCCCGCAATGTGAACGCAGGCCATTTGGTGACTAAAGTGAGAGCCTATGACGCTGATATAGGATATAACGGCTGGTTATTATTTTCACTGCAGGAAGTTACTGACCACAGTCTCTTTGCTTTGGACCGCTATACGGGACAGATAAGGACACTTCGGTCATTCACAGAGACAGACGAGGCTGAGCATAAACTGGTCATACTGGTAAAAGACAATGGGAACGTTTCACTGTCAGCAACAGCTACTGTTATTATCAAGGTTGTGGAGCCCAAAGAGGCTTTTGCTGCTTCTGATGTTAAAAGTTCAGTAAAAGACGAGGAGGAGAACAGCGTTACATTTTATTTGATCATTACTTTGGGGTCAGTTTCAACGCTTTTTCTCATCAGCATCATCGTGTTGATTGTAATGCAGTGCTCCAAACCCACAGACTATTCCTCCAAGTATTTACAAGATACGAATAACGACGGGACACTGTGCCACAGCATCCAGTACAGATCCGGAGACAAACGGTACATGTTAGTTGGACCCAGAATGAGTATAGGTTCTACTATAGTCCCGGGCAGCAATGGGAATACTCTAGTGATACCTGAACACAGAAGAGCTTCTGGAGAGGTAAGATGTGTATTGGGCTAAGAGAGTTGAACACTGTGTATATGAGGGTCTTAATGTTGCCTTTTTCTACTGTTCTGGATGCCTCAATTAGTTGAACTTCATACATGACTTGTGTAGTTGAGTGGATAGAGAGAGGCCTATAAGCATTTTACTATATGGGGACATGACTGTCATACACTTACATGAGATAACATGGTGCTGAAATGTAAAAAGAGTGAAGAGGAATATGTCCATTGGTTAGTGTTGTGAGTTACTTTCAATGTAATCAGAAACTTTTGAGTTGGCCTCAATTCCATAGGATGCTATCTCATTTGATATCTTCTCAGCCACTTGATTCAACCAATCAAATAACTATCAATACATTTTGTATTGGTCGTACGGCGCTGTGATTCTCTGGTTAGACGTCACTTACACTTGAGCTGCTTTCAACAACGGAAATAGTTCGCAAACGTTGGCTAACGTTAGCGAACATATTTCATTTTTGTTGTTATCCGCGACCGTTCGCTAAGGTTAGCGAACAGTCTGTGGAGATATTGTGTGGCGAACATAAGTGTCTGTTTCGGGTCTAAACTGCTGCTAAAAATAATAATGTGGCTATGTAGACTTTCGACTATTTTCAGTAGGAATAGCTAAGTCATTTTCAGTTTAAATACTGTGGAATCCTTACAAAAAGTAGCTGTTTGATGTTTCACCGTAACATTTTAGAATATTAATTCAAACCGTTGAACTGACATTGTTACTCTGGCAACATGTTCGCTGCAAACATAAGCCTTGTTGAACTCGCCTCTGGAGCGGCAAAGAAGACATGGTCGCTACAATCTGCTTGTTCAGGAGGGTCAGCCTGATCTTGGCAATGTATTGATTATCCAATCTATCAAGCAAACAAACAAGTTAGCATGAAATATATATATGATTCATAGATTAGTGAACCTACTGTGAACCAGAGGTACAGCTCCATTAGGAGCCTGGCCCTCACTGCAGAACTACACGGTAAAAACTGGAGAGTGTTTTTTCTGGAGTTAAAATGATTATCCTCTCAAGTAGTGAAATGAAATCATTTTAGGGTGTCGTTATAACCAGCGGCTGCTAGAGTGGGAGCAAAAAATACAGATTCAATTCTATTGGAGTAGAACAGCATGACCACGCCCACTAATGTTGCCGCCATTGACCATTTGCAAGTGTCTCGTGAATGGAAAGAGTGGACAGATCGAGAGTGTGGATCCGCCGAACATCAGTAGTCATCCACAGAACCGCAGAATTTCTTCATTTCTGAACTTAATTAGAATTCCAGGTAAGTTCACTGTTATTGGTTAACTTTGAGTGCAAATTAAAACTGTTGAGCAACATTACAGCTCGCTAGCATTGTAGTGTAGGCTTACTGTTGCTGCACGATTTGCATAGTCAGATGCTACTGTGAGCATTTAGCTAGAGCTAATTAGCTAGCTAGCTACAGTAACGTTAAGTTATACCACTTTTAGTGGTTTATGGACGTTATGTACGCCCAGTGGATCGGTGCGTCACCTGTTTTACATTTTCAACAGAGCGGTATTAGCTATTATCAGTAGCTAGCGGACTTTACTAAGTGCCAGCAGGTTAGTCAGTGCAACATGTGTTTTACTCTGAAAAGCGAGCTGTTAGCAGACAGTTAGCGGCAGTTGGTCTGTGTTACATGTGTGTTTCACTCAAGTTTAGAGCTTTTAGACAGTTTTTAGCTGCAGTTGGGTCGCTGCGACACGTGCGTTTTACTCTGAACTTTAGAGCTAGACAATTTTTAGCTGCTTGTTTGGTCGGTAAGACAAGTGCATTTTACTCTGAAAAGAGAGCTGTTAATAGACAGTATTTAGCGTCAGGCAGGTCCATGCAACACGTGTTTTACTCTAAACAGAGCACTGCTCTCTTGTAATTTGTGCATATTTGTGTTAATGCAATTTAAATGAACTTTTTCTTGTCATCAAGGATGCAGGCTGTACGCGTAAAGTACAGGGATTGTCAGAAGTACATTTGTTATGAGGGGCAACTGACCTTCAAATCCTTTTTGGATTGTGGTGAGTGAAAAGTTTCAAATTTCACACAATATCCTATGGAACAACATACGTATACTGACACACTTTAAATATACTTACTTTATATTTACTGTCAAATTGATTGCCAATTTCCTTGCTGATAATGAATACAAAGCAATCTTGCGCCTCCCCAAATCACAGATCAGTCAAAGATTGGTTTATGCTTTGGGAGTTGTCTAATTATGCTCATCTGTAGCTGCGCTCATTGTCTTTGCAGGTCATTAATGGTTTTAAAGAATAAGTCATACTAACATTTGTATGCTGCTACAATCTCAGTGTTGATGGCTATCTGTGGTGTATTGCTATAGTACTCAGACTGCTGTTGTAATAATTCAGTACGTGGCAGTAGTAGACAGGCTGTAGACTGTATATAATTGGAATTGACGCGGAAAGGCGCACTAAGTCAGTTTTGGGGTTATGATGTTCACGTAAAGATGACCTCTTGATTTCTGTCTTCTGTTCTGGTTTTTCTCAAAAAAATACACAACATATTTATTCAATAAGGTTGTGCAATCTTAATTTGTCTTCACAGTTGCCAATAAATTTGACATTCCAACCTTGGACTTAAATGTCTGATGAATCGAAGACTGAAGTTGAGGTGTTTGAGTTTCTTCTAAAGAAACAATACCTTGGTGTGCTGGAGATTTGTTCACCCCAAGACCCAAATCCTGATGGTGAGTTGCTTATTAGCTTAGTGCTTCACATTCATCCATACAGTCCTGGCTAGCCTAACACATGTTCTGAATATGTAAGACAAACGGCTAAATCTGCTGATTTCTTTTCTAATTTTTATATTTTAAAATTATCTTTGTTTCTGTGCTCACCTCTCCCACCCCGTTTAGAACAGTAATGGACCTAATCAATTCAAAATGTTACATTTATGCATTCCGCTTGTCATTAACTTCTCTGGGACATGTGGGACGCTAGCGTCTCAAATATACAACTATTATATCCCATTTTAAAGTTACACTTCTCGTTAATCCAACCACATTGTCCGATTTCAAAAAGGCTTTACGGCGAAAGCATAACATTAGATTATGTTAGGACAGCGCTTAAACAAGAAAAACCACACAGCCATTTTCCAAGCAAGGAGAGGCGTCACAAAAAACAGAAATACAGCTAAAATGAATCACTAACCTTTGATGATCTTCATCAGATGACACTCCCAGGACTCAATGTTACACAATACATGTATGTCCTGTTCGATAAAGTTCATATTTATATCCAAAAACCCCATTTTACATTGGCGCGTGATGTTCAGAAATGTTTTGCCTCCCAAAACTTCCGGTGAATGAGCACATCAATTTACAAAAATACTCATCATAAACGTTGATAAAATTTACAAGAGTTATTGAAAGAATTATAGATACACTTCTCCTTAATGCAACCGCTGTGTCAGATTTCAAAATAGCTTTACTGCGAAAGCACATTGTTAAATATTCTGAGTACAGAGCTCAGCCATCAAAGCAAGCTATACAGTTACCCGCCAATTCTGGAGTCAACAAAACTCAGAAATTGTATTATAAATCTTCACTTACCTTTGCTGATCTTCGTCGGAATGCACTCCCAGGACTCCCACTTCCACAAGAAATGTTCGTTTTGTTCAATAAACTCCATATTTATGTACAAATACCTCCGTTTTGTTCGCGCATTCAGATCACTATTCCAAAGGCATAATGCGCGAGCACAAAACCCGAGACGAAAAGTCAAAAAGTTCCATTACCGTTCGTAGAAACATGTCAAACGATGTTTACAATCAATCCTTAGGGTCTTTTTAACATAAATCTTCGATAATATTCCAACTGGACAATAGTGTATTCATTACAGAGGAAAAAGAAGGAACGGCGCGCCTGCATGAACACACAGTAAACAACTCATTGGTCTCAGGAAGTCCACAGCCCTTATTCTCTCCCCAGTAACAGTAGAAGCATGAAACAAGGTTCTAAAGACTGTTGACATCTAGTGGAAGCCTTAGGAAGTGCAAAATGATCCCACAGGCACTGTAGTTTGGATAGGCAATCACTTGAAAAACTACTAACCACTTCCTGGTCGATTTCTTCTCAGGTTTTTGCCTGCAATATGAGTTGTGTTATATTGACAGAGATCATTTAAACAGTTTTAGAAACTTCAGAGTGTTTTCTATCCAAATCTACTAATAATATGCATATCCTACCTTCTGGGCCCGAGTAGCAGGCAGTTTAATTTGGGCATGTCATTCATCTGAATTTCCGAATACTGCCCCCGTCACTAAAAAGTTAACAAAAGTCCTCTAATGCTTCTTCGATCCAAGATGGCGTAGCAGTTCAGACGTCCTGTCGTGTCCCGTGTATATATATATATATTTACATATTTTTTTTCTTCACTTATCTTTTTACATTTTTTTATTCTAAACACTCAACCTCAAAGCACTCTCCTGCAACCCGCCTCATCAATTTAAAAAAAAAAAAGAAAGTATTATTTACCTCATCTGAATTCCACGACAGAAGCTAGCCAGAGGTTAGCTATTTTCACTGGCTAACGTTGAAGTTCAGCTAGCTACGGTTAGCTGTCCTCAGCTATCCATTAGCTCGAAAAGCTATCGCCAGTTTTTGTACAGCGCGACTCAGACCAGAGCATATCGGACCTATTCTCTCTCCTTTCCTCGATTTCTACCGCAGGCTCTGGACATTTACACCTGGATCTTGCAGCTAACTAGCTGCTACCTGAGTGACTATTGGCAACGTCGGTCTCGGAATTAACACACACTATTACGGAGCTAGCTAGCTAGCCAGCTGAAGAATTCCGTCAGCCACTCGTGGGCTACTCCTGAGCTAGCCAGCTGAAGTGTCTCCTGGGCTACAACTCACCTATCCTGACCCGTTTTACTGCCGATGCGGAGCCCCATTGGGTCTTCACGACTGGATCACCGACGTTATCTGCCCGAGGGAGTTGTTCCAACTGGCCCCTCCGTCGCGACGTAACCTGATCGCCCATCTGCGGCCAGCTAATCGTTAGCTGTCTTTTCGGCTGCGATCTGAATAGGTCTATCGGACACTTTTCTTGGGCCACTATAACTAACTATTTTGCCAACTTGGACAGGTCCCCCCTTCCACACGGAACCCCACTAACCCACAGACGGAAACGCACGAGGCGGCTAAAAACAGACCTCCCTCCCATCTTCCACCAGCTTGCTACCTATGGCCCGGCTAGCTGTCTGATTCTCACTGGACCCTCTGATCACTCGGCTAAGCATGCCTCTCCTTAATGTCAATATGCCTTGTCCATTGCTGTTCTGGTTAGTGTTTATTGGCTTATTTCACTGTAGAGCCTCTAGCCCTGCTCATTATACCTTATCCAACCTCTCAGTTCCTCCACCCACACATGCTATGACATCTTCTGGTTTCAATGATATTTCTAGAGACAATATCTCTCTCATAATCACTAAATGCCTAGGTTTACCTCCTCTGTACTCACATCCCACCATACCTTTGTCTGTACATTATACCTTGAAGCTATTTTATCGCCCCCAGATACCTGCTCCTTTTTCTCTCTATTCTGGACGTCACAGACGACCAATTCTTATAGCTTTTAGCCGTACCCTCATACTTATCCTTCTCTGCTCCGCTGGGGATGTAGAGGTGAATCCAGGCCCTTCAGTGCCTGGCTCCACACCTACTCCCCAGGCGCTCTCTTTTGATGACTTCTGTAACCGTAATAGCCTTGGTTTCATGCATGTTAACATTAGAAGCCTCCTCCCTAAGTTTGTTTTATTCACTGCTTTAGCACACTCTGCCAACCCGGATGTCCTGGCTGTGTCTGAATCTTGGCTTAGGAAGTCCACCAAAAACTGTGAAATCTTCATCCCTAACTACAACGTTTTCAGACAAGATAGAACGACCAAAGGGGGCGGTGTTGCAATCTACTGCAGAGATAGCTTGCAGAGTTCTGTCCTGCTATCCAGGTCTGTACCCAAACAATTTGAACTTCTACTTTTAAAAATCCACCTCTCCAAAAACAAGTCTCTCACCGTTGCCGCCTGCTATAGACCCCCCTCGGCCCCTAGCTGTGCTCTGGACACCATATGTGAACTGATTGCCCCCCATCTATCTTCAGAGCTTGTGCTACTAGGCGACCTAAACTGGGACATGCTTAACACCCCAGCCATTCTACAATCCAAGCTTGATGCCCTCAATCTCACACAAATTATTAATGAACCCACCAGGTACAACCCCAAAGCCGCAAACACTGGCACCCTCATAGATATCATCCTAACCAATGTGCCCTCTAATTACACCTCTGCTGTTTTCAACCAAGATCTCAGCGATCACTGCCTCATTGCCTGCACCCGTAATGGGTCAGCGGTCAAACGACCTCCACTCATCACTGTCAAACGCTCCCTGAAACATTTCAACGAGCAAGCCTTTCTAATCGACCTGGCCCTGGTATCCTGGAAGGATATTGACCTCATCCCGTCAGTAGAGGATGCCTGGTTATTTTTTAAAAATGCCTTCCTCTCCATCTTAAATAAGCATGCCCCTTTCAAGAAATTTAGAACCAGGAACAGATATAGCCCTTGGTTCTCCCCAGACCTGACTGCCCTTAACCAACACAAAAATATCCTGTGGCGTTCTGCATTAGCATCGAACTGCCCCCGCGATATGCAACTTTTTAGGGAAGTTAGAAACCAATACACACAGGCAGTTAGAAACGCCAAGGCTAGCTTTTTCAAACAGAAATTTGCTTCGTGCAACTCCAACTCTAAAAAGTTCTGGGACATTGTAAAGTCCATGGAGAATAAGAACACCTCCTCCCAACTGCCCACTGCACTGAGGATAGGAAACTCTGTCACCACCGATAAGCCCACTATAATTGAGAATTTCAATAAGCATTTTTCTACGGCTGGCCATGCTTTCCACCTAACTACCCCTACTGCATTCAACAGCACTGCACCCCCCACAGCTACTCGCCCAAGCCTCCCCCATTTCTCCTTCTCCCAAATCCATTCAGCTGATGTTCTGAAAGAGCTGCAAAATCTGGACCCCTACAAATCAGCTGGGCTTGACAATCTGGACCCTTTCTTTCTAAAATTATCTGCCGAAATTATTGCAACCCCTATTACTAGCCTGTTCAACCTCTCTTTCGTGTCGTCTGAGATTCCCATAGATTGGAAAGCAGCTGCTGTCATCCCCCTCTTCAAAGGAGGTGACACTCTTGACCCAAGTTGCTACAGACCTATATCCATCCTACCCTGCCTTTCTAAGGTCTTCGAAAGCCAAGTCAACAAACAGATTACCGACTATTTTGAATCCCACCGCACCCTCTCCGCTATGCAATCTGGTTTCAGAGCTGGTCATGGGTGCACCTCAGCCACGCTCAAGGTCCTAAACGACATCGTAACCGCCATCGATAAGAAACATTACTGTGCTGCCGTATTCATTGACCTGGCCAAAGCTTTTGACTCTGTTAATCACCACATCCTCATCGGCAGACTTAGTAGCCTTGGTTTCTCAAACGATTGCGTCGCCTGGTTCACCAACTACTTCTCTGACAGAGTTCAGTGTGTCAAATCGGAGGGCCTACTGTCTGGACCTCTGGCAGTCTCTATGGGGGTACCACAGGGTTCAATTCTTGGGCCAACTCTTTTCTCTGTATACATAAATGATGTCGCTCTTGCTGCTGGTGAATCTCTGATCCACCTCTACGCAGACGACACCATTCTGTATACTTCTGGCCCTTCTTTGGACACTGTGTTAACAACCCTCCAGACGAGCTTCAATGCCATTCAACTCTCCTTCCGTGGTCTCCAACTGCTCCTAAACACAAGTAAAACTAAATGTATGCTCTTCAACCGATCGCTGCCTGCACCTGCCCGCCCATCCAGCATCACTTCTCTGGACGGTTCTAACTTAGAATTTGTGGACAACTACAAATACCTAGGTGTCTGGTTAGACTGTAAACTCTCCTTCCAGACTCACATCAATCATCTCCAATCCAAAGTGAAATCTAGAATTAGCTTCCTATTTCGCAACAAAGCATCCTTCACTCATGCTGCCAAACATACCCTCGTAAAACTGACCATCCTACCAATCCTCGACTTCGGCGATGTCATTTACAAAATAGCCTCCAATACCCTACTCAACAAGCTGGATGCAGTCTATCACAGTGCCATCCGTTTTGTCACCAAAGCCCCATATACAACCCACCACTGCGACCTGTATGCTCTCGTTGGCTGGCCTTCACTTCATCATCGTCGCCAAACACATTGGCTCCAGGTCATCTACAAGACCCTGCTAGGTAAAGTCCCCCCTTATCTCCGCTCACTGGTCACCATAGCAGCACCCACCTGTAGCACGCGCTCCAGCAGGTATATCTCTCTGGTCACCCCTAAAGCCAACTCCTCCTTTGGTCGTCTCTCCTTCCAGTTCTCAGCTGCCAATGATTGGAACGAACTACAAAAATCTCTAAAACTGGAAACACTTATCTCCCTCACTAGCTTTAAGCACCTGCTATCAGAGCAGCTCACAGATCTCTGCACCTGTACATAGCCCATCTTTAATTGAGCCCAAACTACTACCTTTTCCCCTACTGTATTTATTTATTTTATTTATTTTGCTCCTTTGCACCATATTATTTATATTTATATTTTAACTTTTAACTTTCTTCAAACTACAAATCTACCATTCCAGTGTTTTTTTCTTGCCATACTTTATTTACTTTGCCACCATGGCATTTTTTTGCCTTTACCTCCATTATCTCACATCATTTGCTCACATTGTATATAGTCTTATTTTTTTTCTACTGCATCATTGATTGTATGTTGTTTTACTCCATGTGTAACTCTGTGTTTTTGTATGTTGTCGAACTGCTTTGCTTTATCTTGGCCAGGTCGCAATTGTAAATGAGAACTTGTTCTCAACTTGCCTACCTGGTTAAATAAAGGTGAAATAAATAAAATAAATAAATAATCATAATAATGGATGTTTCCACCTGAATTGTGTTATAATTAGTGTTAATCACACCAGTTAAATGTTAACATGATTGCTAGATTTTTTGAGCTCCTCTGCAAGCAGCTCCTTATCAAAATACAGTGGAGACAATGAGGGGGACTCCAATGACACCATTATATTGCAGCAGAGTTCTGCTACAAGAAAGACAGCTGAGGATAATCGTCTATCTCATGTAAGTACTGCAAATTTCCAGTTTAAACAAATGCCAAACTTGAAGATTGAGTGATAAATTACATCAAGGAAAGTTGTGAAAGGGTGATCATGGTGTGTTTTATTATACTTGCTATTTCATTGCTGTTTTAAAAGTTTTAGTGTGTTCCTTTTTGAAATTACTCCGACTTAGATGATTGAAGACATTCTGAACACCAAACCTGGAGGAGAGAGGATCATGAATGAGTATGCTCGGACAAAAAGCCTAAGAGATGGCAGAAGACGCGATATGGTCAAGATATTGGTTGCACAAATGACAAGTGAACATGGGTATATGTCATATACTCATTACATACCTTACCACCTAACACCATTTTTAGCATTAGTTGTGATTTACACATTAATACTTTTGTTTGGATCTCAAACAGTAAAGTGTGTGTGTGTCTAGGACAAGTCCTTCAAAGCGTGTTAAAGAGGACTACGCAAAGGGTTCCCATACCTGGCTGATCCTAGGAGCAAGTTTGGTTATGTAAGTACATTAAAAACGAAGTCTAACCTTTTTAACTCTCTGGGACTCTTACACCTTACAATTTTTCCAGAATGTCAATATTTAAATTGTTTTACTGTTGGGTGATGTTTTTATTTAAACTATAGATCTATTAACATGTTTGTATGCCCACCATCTCTGCCATCTCTCCTAAGCTCAACTCTGGTGGTATAAAAGCCCAGTTAAGTTCTGCACTGCGAGGGTCAGACCTGTTGATCTTCATCTATGGGCGCATCTGTAGTTTTAAGGTTAATTTTAACCTGCTCCCTCAAATCGAATTATACTTTACTTTAGGAGCATTATTACAATGCAGAAGATGGGAGTGGATATCTAGCATGGAGGCTGAAATTTGTTCAAAGGGAAGCATCAGAGGGACGACAGAAGACCATGCGTCAATCACTGACGTCTAAGTGATTCTGATTGTAGTTAGTCTCATTCATGACACATGACCAGAGAATAATTGTATGTGAACATCTGTATAAGCAAGTGTTTCTTAGTCTCTTACTCTTTAGTATTTCTTAGTGTTAATTCTGTTTCTGAGTCAAATAAATCCTACTTTTCATCTGGTGACATAACTGCATGCATGGCCATCCCTGCAGAGTTTTCGAGCCTTTTTTTTATATCTTGTGACACAATATTGTATACTTGTATAGAGCAGACAAACCCAGTAATCTGTAAAAGTTTCACCATGTTACAGGTGGTCCAAAAGCTGATAGAGACTCCTTCAGAGGAAAACTGTCCAACAACAGAAAGCCTGTGATGTGAGGCCATTGCACTGATGAAGCAATTGTAAAGGAGAAGATGAAGCAGACGTTCGCCTATCGCCAAAAGATGGTTCATGACCCAGTGAAGTCCTCTGAAATATTCAGTGTTTCCAAGATTCCAAGACATAGCAGCAATGGTATGTGGATCTTCGACTGCCTTGCCTTGAAACTGTTAGGACAATTGTTTTCTGTTCTACAACAGTCTGGTTAGGACTGTGATATATTACATGACGATAGTGCCACACCATAATGTTTACTGTTCTGTCAGATACAGCTTCTCTATGATGATTTTGAAACTGTAAATCCTCTTGGATCAAAACGGGGAAAACAACATAAATTAGGAGCAATCTATTTCACCTTACGGAATTTTTCTCCAAAGTTCAACTCATTTCTGCTTAATAGTCATTTGGTTGCTTTATTTCATGCCCAAGACGTTAAAACATATGGCTTTTCTAAAATACTTGATCCAATTGTGCAGGATATTAAAATACTTGAGAGGGATGGAATTATGGTTCCCTTGTATGATCAACCAGTGTATGGAACTATTGTCCCAAGTCACAGGTGACAACCTTGGTCTTCACTGTTTTGTTGAATCATTCAGTGCCAGATATTGTTGTCGCTTTTGTCTTGCTGAGACAGGACTTTCAGACTGAATTTGATGAAGATTCACCCAAGATAGTTATGCGAACTCGAGCACTTCATGCAGAACACTACCAAAAAAAATGCGACAAATCCCAGTCTTCCCTATGTGATGGGTGTAAAACGTTCTTGCGTTCTAAACTCCTTGCAGTACGTCAATACATGTGAAAACTTCTCTCTCGATATTATGCATGATATCTTGGAGGGATTGGCACAATATGAAATGAAACTGCTAGTACTGCACTTGATAGACAAGTACGCAACATCAAATGAAATAGACAAGACAATAAAGAGCTTTAACTATGGTTACATGGAGCAAAACAACAAACCTCTGCAGTGAAGTTAGGAGAGGACTCTGATGACTTGGTGTTAAATGCTATCCAGTCCTGGTGTTTACTTCGCAATCTACCACTTCTCTTTGGAGACTTAGTTTGTCCAAATGATCTACACTGGTATGTACTGTTGCCGTTGCTTCAGATAGTAAACATTGTATTTTCTCCAATGATAAAGGGTATTACAATTTTTTTGAAACACTTAATCGCAGAACACCACAGGTTATTCAAGCAATTGTTTCCAAAAAAGAGGCTGCTACCGAAGCATCATTTTATGGTGCATTATCCCACATGTATGCTTAAAATTTGACAAATTTTACAAAGCTGGTGCATGCGCTATGAAGCAAAGCATAATTCCTTTAAAAAACAATTAAAAAGCTTCAAAAATGTAACTAAAACATTGGCAAAAAAACAAGTCAAATAGCATATAGTTGGTAGACATTTGACACCAACAGTCATGATCAGTCCAGGTAAAATGTCATCTTTAAATGTGGTGGGCTGTAAGATGGCTGAGACTCTTCAGGTACCAACTGACACCACGTTTTTTAAATGTTAAATGGACCAAACACCATGGAAATATGTATCGTTTAGTTGTTTGTCTTAAAGTCCATTGTGAGATGCCAGTTTTTCAGAAAATCCACCATGTTAAAGATGAGAGGTTACTTTTGCCCTATAAATAATGTCTTTATGAGCATTTTAATGCAGATAGAGTTGGTGTACAGAGGCACGTTATGTAGTGGATATTAAAGAGCATTTCTGTCACAAAGCATTTGATATACAGATGTCTTACAGTTGTGGTGATTCAAGTTTGTTTATTGTCCCATACTGTTTCCCGTGACTCTAAAAACTGCACAGTACGCTCTTTAAAACCAAGATGTATTGCAATATTGGCTTTTTGATTTACTTTTAAGGGGGACAGATGCCAAAATGTAATTTAGAGGCCACAATTTTATTTTATCAGTGTTTTTGATATCTGAGATGTCAGTTTCACAAAGTCCTCCATGTCATTGTTAGATGTATTGAATTGCAATATTGAGCTTTTTTTATGTACACGTATTAGTTTTTTCCAACTGTCTTCTTTTTTCAAAACTCTACACACAATTCCCAAAACTGCACACAAAATGCAAAATACCTCACATCTCCTTCAAAATGTAACACTGCATTCAAAATGCCATAAACACATGTCAGAATGGAGCATTTGCATCAAATGGCAAACACTGCTTTCATAATAGTACATTTTTGGATATACCATGTAAACACTGTTGTTCTAAAACGCTTTGGTCTTTCATAGGCTTTTGTCTACATTTCAATACAATGTTCTACAGTGAAAGTAATCAGCTGAGAGGGGTTAACAAGTACACTGTAAACACCAATGTAAAAACAGAAAATATTTATTAGGCCAAACATTACTGTTGTATACAGTAGCATACAACAAAACCATAAACATATGTAAACCAAAAGTATATTCTTTAGAATACAGTAAAGAACACAATTTTGTGTGTGTGTGTGTGGGGTCCCGGGGGGGGCAGTCACCAGTGCTAAGCTACGCTTCATCTCTTCTCTGGGCTGGGTCTGGCCACAATACTTCGTCAACATCACAAGATATGTTTTCTCTTGCCAAACATCGAGGGAAGTATCTCCTAGCATGGCGTATCCAACCTTGGACAGAGGCAACCTCTATGTCCCCACATGCGTCCTCCATTGCCTGGAGAAGCGGCATGCGGGCATAGGGTTGGCGATCATACACTTTCCAGCGCCAGGCTGAGAAGAATTCCTCTATGGGATTTAGAAAAGGTGAATATGGGGGTAGGGACAAAACTACAAATTGTGGATGGGTGGCAAACCAGTTTTGGACCAGAACAGCCTGGTGAAAACTAACATTGTCCCATAAAACCACAAATCTAGCAGGCTCCTGATCTGGATCAGGGACAAGCATTGTGTAAATTGCATCTAGAAAAGTGAGCATATGGCCGGTGTTGTACGGACCCAGTGTGGCATTGTGATGGAGGACCCCGTTTTGAGTGATGGCAGCACACATAGTTATATTACCCCCACGCTGTCCAGGGACATTGGTAATTGCCCTCTGTCCTATTACATTTCTTCCGCGGCGCCTGGTTTTGGTGAGGTTGAAGCCAACCTCATCCACATAAATAAATTAATGGCGAATTACATGGGCATCCAGCTCCAATACTCTCTGTAACAGACAAAAGGATATACAGATGAGTAAATATGGTATGTCTGAAGTACTGGAAGTAGTGTTGCATACATACCTCTACAAAGTCATGTCGCATATTCTTGACTGTCAGAATTTCTCTCAAATGGCACCTTGTAAAATTGTTTCGTCACACGATGCCGTTGGAGGATGCGTTGTATGGTCGACAGGCTTACAGCATTGATGTTGTTAAATATGGTGTCATTATTGAAGACATGCTCTCTTATCTCTCGAATCCTAATTGCATTGTTGGCCAAAACCATATTTATAATTGCAGTCTCTTGTACATCTGTAAACAAGCGACCTCGTCCTCCATGATGTCTTTGCCTTTCCACTCTACAGAATTCAAACACAGTATGTGTTCAGCATAGGAACTGTAAACAATGTACAAAAAAAATGTAGTACAGCATGATAACCAACCTCATTCATTCAATGCAGTGCAGTAAATTGATGGCTTAGAGTTAAAAATGTTTATGCAATACTATGCAGTCATACGTATTTTACAGTACATTACTGTAATGCTCATTTCTGAAGGTTCGAATTATGGACGCCACTGTAAATCGACTCAAGTTGGGCTGGACTCTCAGTCCAGCCTCTCTCATGGTCAAACCGTGGTTGATCACATGATCAACAAGTATTGCCCTAATCTCATCACATCCTTCTCTTCTTTGCCCTCTTCCTCCTACTCCTCTTCCAACTCTTCGTCTTTGAATTTGTCCTCGTTGTTGTCCCCTGCCTCTCCCTCCTACTCCTCTTGCTCTCTGTCCATTGTTGGCATTCATTGCTCAAAACAGGTCATCTGACCTTTGACCTATTTATAGGCCTATACTACAGTAAAGCAGTGATTGGTTAGTGATCAGTTAAGCAATTAGTGTTTGCACATGTGAGGAGTGTGTGTGTGACCTGGTGAATAAGTGTAGCATTTTGATTGGTTGTGTTTGGAAAAGGAAAGCAAGTCACTTCCTGTTAGATTTTTGTGTTTTAGGGAGAGAATTGTGTGTAGTGTTTTGAAAAAAGTGTTTTATAATATTGACAACTGAGTCAAAGGCTGAGAAATAGCTTATGGTTTTGGATATTTGGTGTGTAGTTTTGCACTTTGAGTGAGAGGTTTCAAAAATCGTGTGACATGAAAAGATTTTGTGTGTAAGCAGTTGGAAAAAACTGTAAAGTGAACAGAGGCCAACATTTCATTTCAGTCCACAATTTTATTTTATTATCATCAGTATTTTGATGTATGTAATGCAAATGTCTTACATTTAAGAATAAAGTGCTTTGTTAAATACTGACTTCTGATTTATTGATGTTTAGTTGTACAAATGCTACTCTTGACTGATAATATTCAATTCTATATTGAGTGAATTGGCAGTAGAGTTGTTTCCATGTTAAGTTAAATAGAGTAAATTACAGTTTGTAGAGTTAAATATAAACACTGAATAGAGTAGAAATAACTCTGCAACAAGAGTACGTTTTTTACTCTATTTAGACTGGGATCAAATTATCTTTTGTAGAGTATAATTGTATTCAATTTGGGTAAAATTTACTCAGATAAATTTACTGTGTAGAACCAGCTGATCCTAAGTCATCCATATCTTAAACATTAGGAAGTCAAATGCAACGCTGATCTTAGCAGTGGATAGGGGCAACTTCAACCTTGTATTTACAGGGCCTTGTTAGTGTTGGGCTTGTGTTGTGGCCTTGAAGGAATCAATTTCAGCAGTTAGAGGCTTTTCATAATCCTTATTTGGAGCTACTCCCCATCAGAAAGATAGTCTATTGGCGATTGAATGCAACCTTAAAGCCCATGGCACTGTCACATAGGACTAAATTCCAGCCAGTCAAGTTGTTTTCGTTTCTAACATTCTACCTGTGCCCTTTAATAAGGACGTCAACTAAACAGAAGATGGGTTGTCTTATGTTCGTTGTTCACGTGTATGCCTACCTCTTTGACAAATGCAGGTTAGAGCATGTAGCCTAATAAGAGAACAGTGGTGTGCATGCGTGTGTCTGAAGGCCTGTGCACCATGGTGGTAACTAGTGATTTATTATGCGAGCCGCGTTTGGCTGAGGCTGAGAGAGAGAAAGAGTTGTCTGTCTCTTGCGCACGCGGACTCCCGTCGCCTAGCCAGTCGGGTGGGGTGGAAGTGCGCTGCCATTCATTATTTACATGTTCCTTTCCAGTTCCCTCTCTGTCTGTGTTCTAATGCTGCGGCTGCGCGGTTGACGTAATAAAGGTTAGCTCCGGTGCCCTTGTTTTGATTTTCACAAACGGCCTCATGTTATTGGCTAACAGATAGCTTGTGTTTCATCCGCTATGAGAGTGTGGCTGAATGAGGCAGATTTTAGGCGATGATGCTGTTGCCCTAGCAACGCACTGGCAGAATTAACTCTGTATTCGCTGGTTTTCCACCGCATGTTGGAGAGTCTCGCGTGCAGTGCAGTGGTCTCAGCAACAGTGATGAGGGAGGGGGAGGGGACGTCGTGTCTTTTGTATGTTTCCTCTTCTACCAATCTCACAGTATTTCATGAAAATGGGTTTAGTTTTGATTGAAACACGGATTATGTTAGCCAATTCCTCATTGTAATATTTGGTCAACAGATTGTGTCAACAGAGAAGCAACAGTACATGTGAAAATAGATCAACACATTATTAAATATATTGCATTATGGCAATTTTCTATTTTTACTCAACTAGGTCACTTCAAATTTCACAATTCGATAATTCCATAGCTTAGTAATAATGAGTGAGGGTGATTAGAACCAAGATGGCAGTGCAGTACAATAGATCATTACTATTCAGTGGCACTAACACTCATATAGAAGGATTGAGAGGAATGTGAAACAATGCAGAAGATGGAGAAAGTGAGATATCAGTATTCAAAAGCCTGGAATGGGTGGAAGTCAGTAGCGAGTGAGATGGACAGTAGAAATAATGACAACACTCCATGAAGATTTGATAGCAGCCTTCCCATTTGTAAATGGTGATGATATCCCCTTCAGTGTTTCTGTTCAATGTCTAATGCCCAGTTTGGTGATTAGCCTGTGTGTCAGCGTGTGTGTGTGTCAGCGTGTGTGTGTCAGTGTGTGTGTGTCAGTGCATGCACAGTGGCAGTGCCAAGCCATGCTTGGACAGCAGATGCCAGTGTGAGATTTACTGCTCTGATTGAAAATGGGAGCGTGTGTCTCATTTAGCCAACAAGTGCTGTCATGACTTTAACGGGTCACATTTTTTTTCTTCTTCTCAGGCCATCATGAGAGACAGTGTGAATATACATGGTTTCACTGGGCCACATTTGCTCCCTCCATCTGTAGTGTGTGTGGTGTAGCTATTGGTGTCTATCATGGCGTGTAAGTTAATCTATTGGGACTGTGGTTGGCACGTTCCCCTTTGGAACAGACGGTTGTGATTGTGAAACATGCAAACAACCTTGCTAAATTCACAACAGTATGTTGGTTGACGTGTCTGAGCACGTAGCCTACTTCATCATAGTACAATGTGTACCATGCTTCATTCATACGTTGCATTTTTGGAGCCGTATCTTTGCCTCAGTGTCTCTTTGTGTGTGCTCGCTTTGTCTGTAATTGTGTTAGCATGCCGAGTGTCTATGATCAAGAATGCTCACACTGTAATGCACCTTTGTGGTGTGTCGGTTGTCTTGGTTAATTGTGGGAGAGTGTTCTCCCTGTGAGAGTGTGTTCCGTGTCATAGGGAGAGAGTGTAGCAGAAGCAGGGAGGAGTATTACAGCTAGCCGCTAAAGCTTTTAAGCAGTATTGTACCTCATTTCAGCAGGCAGAGAATTGGCCTTATTTTAGATGGCTGCACACACTACCTTCTCCCGAAGCTCTCTTCCGTTTCCATTCCCTTTTCTCTCGCTCAACCCCTCACTTTCCTTTCTCTCTGTCTCTGTTCCTTCTACAATTTTCTTTGGTTTTCAGACAGTGGCCTGTCCCATTTGCAACTAGCTCCCACAGACTCATGTCCAAATTAGACGTTCATCCATGTTTCTCAAACATTACATTTAGAAGTTGTCGCAAACGTCACATTTCAAAGTGTTTAAGGTTAAGTTTAGGTGTTAACTCTGAATTTTTAAGGTTAGGGTTAACTCTCTATCGCTGGATTCGAACTTGCAACCTTCGGAATCAGATGGCAGATGCTTACACCTATCTGCCATCCCCGTCCACAACGCCCTAGCAAAACTGAAACCTACTTGAAGTTAACAGTGGCCGGTTTCCACGTAATCTCCTGACGTCCTCAGACATGGATGGACGTCAAATACTGACTTGTATCACGGGTGACCTGGCTGCCCATTTGCTTCCTCCTCTCTTTTCTGTACTCTCCCATTCACTCTAATTTCCCTTCATCCCTTACCCCTCTCATTTTTCCTGCTCCCCTTTTCTGTCAACTTCCCTTCTCCCCCTGTCTCGCCATCTTCCGTCTCCACCTCTCTCCTCTCTCACTACCACTCTCTCTGTCCTCTTTCTCTCCATCTCTCCACTCCTCCATCCCCATGTGCTGTTTCTCTCCCTCCCTCCTCCTGCCCCTCTCTCTCCCTCTCTCTCTCTCTCTCCCTTCCCCCATATCCCCTCTCCCCTCCCTCCCTATCTTTCTCTGCCATGCCCGTGGGGTTGTGGTTGTGGATGGGGATGTTGCTCTGTATGTGCTGGAAGCTGTTGTGTGTCAGCAAGGCACACATTTTGTTCTGCTGTTTCTTTGTTAGGACTCACATCCAGGTCAAAGCTGTGATGGTAATCTTATTTACACACACAGCCACCCAGAGCAGTGTACGGCAAAAACACACCCATCCTATGTTGTTCACAGAGGCACACACACACACTGCATTTAAAATGGTTAAGGTAATCCAATTTATAGACAAGCACTCACACCATGCATCCAGAGGGACACACACACACGCGCACACACACACACACACACACACGCACAAACACACAGATGACACAGGCTCATCAGCGTCACTCCCTCAGCTATTCACTCATTCTGCGCGGCACCAAAGGAACCTATCAAACTAATGACAGTGCCTCTGAGACAACCCACTGCCCCACACACACAGACAGAGGGTTAGTTATGCAACCGCCCCTCATGCCAAATTAACACACATTCAGCACCCAGAAATATCGACTCTCCCTAGCCTTCCCCCTGATCCTTCTGGGCAGATAAGGACAGGAGAGGAGGGGGAGAGGTTTGAGTGAATCTGGTTACACAGTGGAGCTGCCCAGTACTGGAATCAGGACTGCTTATTCCACTGTACTTCTCACGTATCAGTGAATTCTGCACGACGTGTCTCTGCAAGATACTTATCTCATCTGCTGTGGCATCATTCTCTCTTTTCTCTGTATTTTTTTCTCTCTTCCCCCTCTCTTTCTCTGTCACAGTCTGTTGAGCTCATTTAGTAATCACACAAAGTGTATTCAACAAAGTCTATTCACCACAGTTATTAATAACATAAGGCTTATTTCAGTGGGGTTGTGGTACTATTGTGAAGACTTTGCGTTCAGTTTGGCAATGGTGCTGTGAGTGTGCCTGGACTCTGGAGTTAGGCCAGGCCTAGAAAACAGTGAGTCCTGAGCATACCCTGGCTGAGTACTGTGAGATTCAGCACTTTGTGGTCCTATCCAGGTGATGTGGGCGTCTATGAACTAGCAGGCTGTATTAGTGTTGATGTCAGCAGGCCTCGTTGGACACTGCGGCAGAGCTGAGGTGTTGGCCCACAGACCCACTGTGTGTGTGTGTGTGTGTGTGTGTGTGTGTGTGTGTGTGTGTTCTTCCCTACTGTAAACACACAGTATACAATCAATCAATCAAATGTATTTATAAAGCCCTTTATACATCAGTTAATGTCACAATGTGCTGTACAGAAACCCAGCCTAAAACCCCAAACAGCAAGCAATGCAGATGTAGAAGTTGTGTCATGGCAGAGATGGGCGACTAGTATTGACTACTATTGACTACAGAGGCATTCATTGTTGTAATCACAGAGAGAATAGAGCTGTAGCTTTATATGGCTCAACATGTGAGGACATGCATTGACATGGCATTTACACTGACTCAACAAGGAAAAGCATTCAAGCTAAGTATCAATAAAGGAGTCTGTTTACTATCATTTTATTATCTCAGTAATTACAGTAGGCCCAAGGAGCAGTTATGCATTATTTTTATACCAAGTTGCTTTAGTTCCGGTCCAGTTAGTTCTGGTTCTAAGTGGATCAACCCTGGTTGGTTCCACTGTGAAGGGTAATGTCAGTTCTGTTTGGTTCCGCTGTGAAGGTCATGTCAGTTCTAGTTGTGTATCGGTCATGTGACCCCCACTCTCTGTCTGTCTCTCTTACCTATTTTCTCACTCCATCATTATCTCTCTCGCAATCTCCCTTGCTCTCATCTCTCTTATTCATCAGTATTTGTGTCTGTTTCTCCTTTCATCCACTCCACTGACCGTTTCTCCTCCACTCTTCTCTCTGATATAACTTCTGGTTTCATTAAGTCTCAGTGGTTTGGGTGCATGGTAATGTGGGTGGGTTCTGTATGTTTTCCCTGCCACAGTCATTCCTGCCTCTCGCTCCACTGCAGCAGAATCAGGGTTAGGGTCAGAGGATGCTCCTCAGGACTAGTGTATGTCCACTCTATTTGTCTACAAGTTTAGTAATGCTGCATTTGTGAATGTATTAATGTAAATAAGGTATTTCTGTTTTAAAAAAATGATACATTTGCTACAATTCCTAAACATATTTTTGCTTTGTCATTATGGGGTATTGTGTGTAGATTGATGAGGAACAAAATTAATGTAATACATTTTAGAATAAGGCTTTAACGTAACAAAATCTGGAAAAAGTGAAGGGGTCTGAATACTTTCCGAATGCACTGTATATATACAAATGCCTGTGTATATAGTACCGTACCTATATTAGTACTGTATAATAATATTCAGGTCTCTAGAGTATGTATTCCACAACTGTTCCTATACCAAGGGAGCAATGTGTAACGATGTGTGCTGAGAGTCGGGAAGCAAGCTCAGGGAGTGAATACATTTAATAAATACATGAAACAAACACCGACATGAAACAGATACAGATACAATGATGTCTGGGGAAGGAACCAAATGGAGTGGCAAATATAGAGCAGGTAATCAAGGAGGTGAGGGAGTCCAGGTGAGTGTCATAATGCGCAATTACGCGTTACAATGGTGACAGGTGTGCGCCATGATGAGCAGACTGGTGACCTAGTGGCCGGAGAGGGAGCACACGTGACACAATGTATAACGCTTTCGGAGTCAGCTGTCTATTTTGAGCTCATATGGGGGTGGAATGTGAGCGCAGATTTGCAGTAGCAGCCTTTACTCTTAGTTAATATTACAGTAGTCTATACTCTTAGTTAATATTACAGGTGTTGTTACTTTTAGCTAGTATTACAGTAGTCTATACTCTTAGCTAATATTACAGTAGTTTTTACTCTTAGCTAATATTACAGTAGTCTATACTCTCAGCTAATATTACATTAGTCTTTACTATTAACTAATATTACATACGCCGTTACTCTTGGCAAGTATTACAGTAGTCTATACTTTTAGCTAATATTACAGTAGTCTTTACTCTTAGCTAACATTACAGTAGTTGTTACTCTTAGCTAATTTTGCAGTAGTCATTACTCTTAGCTAATATTACAGTAGTCTATACTCTTAGCTAATATTACAGTAGTCTTTACTGTTAGCTAATATTACAGTAGTCTTTACTGTTAGCTAATATTACAGTAGTCTTTACTGTTAGCTAATATTACAGTAGTAATTACTGTTAGCTAATATTACAGTAGTAATTACTGTTAGCTAATATTACAGTAGTCATTACTTTTTGCTTTACTCTTAGGTCTTTACTCTTAGCTAATATCACAGCAGTTGTCACTCTTAGCTAATATTACAGTAGTATATACTCTTAGCTAAAAATGCAGTAGTAGTTACTCTTAGCTAATATTGCAGTAGTGTATATTCTTAGCTAATATTACAGTAGTCATTACTCTTAGCTAAAGTTACATCAGTCGTTACTTTTATCTAAAATTACAGTAGTTGTTACACTTAGCTAACATTACAGTTGTCTTTACTCTTGGCTAATATTATAGTAGTCATTACTCTTAGCTAAAATTACAGTAGTCTTTACTCTGCTATTATTACAGTAGTCGTTACAATTAGTTAATATTACAGTAGTCTTTACTCTTAGCTTACATTACAGTGATCATTACTCTTAGCTAATATTACAGCAGTCTATACTCTTTGCTAACATCACTGTAGTTGTCACTCTTAGCTAATATTACAGTAGTATATACTCTTAGCTAAAGTTACATCAGTCGTTTCTCCTATCTAAAATTACAGTAGTCGTTAGCTTACATTCTTAGCTTACATTACAGTTGTCTTTACTCTTAGCTAATATTACAGCAGTCTTTACTATTAGCTAATTCCACCGTAGTCGTTACTTTTAACTGCACTTTTAGCTAATACTATAGTATTCATTACTCTTAGCTAGAATTACAGTAGTCTATAATTTTAGCTAATATTGCTGTAGTCTTTACTCTTAGCTAATATTACAGTAGTCGTTACTCTTACCTAATATTACAGTTGGCTTTACTCTTAGCTCTTATTACAGTAGTCTATACTCTTAGCTTATATTACAGTAGTCAGTACTCTTAGCTAATTTTACAGGGGTCGTTACTTTTAGCTAATATAACAGTAGTCTTTACTCTTGGCTAATATTTCAGTGATCATTACTCTTAGCTAATATTACAACAGTTGTCACTCTTAGCTAATATTAGAGTAGTTTATACTCATAGCTAATATTACAGTAGTTGTTATTCTTAGCTAATATTGCAGCAGTTGTCACTCTTAGCTAATATTACAGTAGTTGTTATTCTTAGCTAATATTACAGTAGTTGTTATTCTTAGCTAATATTGCAGTAGTATATATTCTTAGCTAATATTACAGTAGTCTATACTCTTAGCTAATATTACAGTAGTAATTACTCTTAGCTGTACTTTTAGCTAATATTATAGTCTTCATTACTCTTAGCTAGAGTTACAGTAGTCTTTAATTTTAGCTAATATTGCTGTAGTCTTTACTCTTAGCTAATATTACAGTAGTCGTTACTCTTACCTAATATTACAGTTGTCTTTACTCTTAGCTCTTATTACAGTAGTCTATACTCTTAGCTTATATTACAGTAGTCGGTACTCTTAGCTAATTTTACAGGGGTCGTTACTTTTAGCTAATATAACAGTAGTCTTTACTCTTGGCTAATATTTCAGTGATCATTACTCTTAGCTAATATTAAAACAGTTGTCACTCTTAGCTAATATTAGAGTAGTTTATACTCATAGCTAATATTACAGTAGTTGTTATTCTTAGCTAATATTGCAGTAGTGTATATTCTTAGCTAATATTAGAGCAGTTGTCACTCTTAGCTAATATTAGAGTAGTTTATACGCATAGCTAATATTACAGTAGTTGTTATTCTTACGTAATATTGCAGTAGTATATATTCTTAGCTAATATTACAGTAGTAATTACTCTTAGCTGTACTTTTAGCTAATATTATAGTCTTCATTACTCTTAGCTAGAATTACAGTAGTCTTTAATTTTAGCTAATATTGCTGTAGTCTTTACTCTTAGCTAATATTACAGTAGTCGTTACTCTTACCTAATATTACAGTTGTCTTTACTCTTAGCTTATATTACAGTAGTCTATACTCTTAGCTAATATTGCAGTAGTATATATTCTTAGCTAATATTACAGTAGTCTATACTCTTAGCTAATATTACAGTAGTAATTACTCTTAGCTGTACTTTTAGCTAATATTATAGTCTTCATTACTCTTAGCTAGAATTACAGTAGTCTTTAATTTTAGCTAATATTGCTGTAGTCTTTACTCTTAGCTAATATTACAGTAGTCGTTACTCTTACCTAATATTACAGTTGTCTTTACTCTTAGCTTATATTACAGTAGTCTATACTCTTAGCTTATATTACAGTAGTCGTTACTCTTAGCTGTACTCTTAGCTAATTTTACAGGGGTCGTTACTTTTAGCTAATATTACAGTAGTCTTTACTCTTAGCTAATATTTCAGTGACCATTACTCTTAGCTAATATTACAGTAGTCTTTACTTTTAGCTAATATTACAGTAGTCTTTACTTTTAGCTAATATCACAGCAGTTGTGACTCTTAGCTAATATTACAGTAGTATATACTCTTAGCTAAAAATGCAGTAGTCGTTCCTCTTAGCTAATATTGCAGTAGTATATATTCTTAGCTAATATTACAGTAGTCTATACTCTCAGCTAATATTACAGTAGTCTTTACTCTTAGCTAATTTTACAGTAGTCCATACTCTTAGCTAATATTACAGTAGTCAATACTCTTAGCTAGTATTACAGTACTCTATACTGTTAGCTAATATTACAGTAGTCTTTACTGTTAGCTAATATTATAGTAGTAATTACTCTTAGCTAATATTACAGTTGTCATCCTATTAAGCTAATATTACAGTAGTCATTACTTTTAGCTAATATTACGGTAGTCTATACTCTTAGCTAATATTACAGTAGTCTTTACTCTCAGCTAATGTTTCATTGGTCTATACTCTTAGCTAATATTACAGTGGTCATTACTCTTAGCTATTATTACAGTAGTCTTTACTCCTAGCTAATATTACAGAAGTCGTTACTCTTAGCAAGTATCACAGTAGTCTATACTTTTAGCTAATGTTACAGTAGTCTTTACTCTTAGCTAATATTACAGTAGTCTATACTCTTAGTTAATATTACAGTTGTCATTACTCTTAGCTAGTATTACAGTAGTCTATACTCTTAGCTTATAATTCAGTAGTATTTACTCTTAGCTAATATTACAGTAGTTGTTATTCTTAGCTCATATTACACTATTACAGTAGTTGTTACTCCTAGCTAATATTACAGTAGTCTATACTTTTAGCTAATATTACAGTAGTCTTTACTGTTAGCTAATATTACAGTTGTCTATACACTTAGCTAATTTTACAGTTGTATAAACTCTTAGCTAAAATCACAGAAGTCTTTACTCTTTGCTATTATTACAGTAGTCTTCACTCTCATCTAATGTTACATAGGTCTATACTCTTAGCTAGTATTACAGTAGTCTTTACTCTTAGCAAATTTTTCAGTGATCATTACTCTTAGCTAAAGTCACTCTTAGCTAAAAATGCAGTAGTAGTTACTCTTAGCTAATATTGCAGTTGTATATATTCTTAGCTAACATTACAGTTGTCGTTACTCTTAGCTAACATTACAGTTGTCTTTACTCTTAGCTAAGATTACAGTAGTCTTTACTGTTAGCTAATATTACAGTTGTCTATACACTTAGCTAATTTTACAGTTGTATAAACTCTTAGCTAAAATCACAGAAGTCTTTACTCTTTGCTATTATTACAGTAGTCTTCACTCTCATCTAATGTTACATAGGTCTATACTCTTAGCTAGTATTACAGTAGTCTTTACTCTTAGCAAATTTTTCAGTGATCATTACTCTTAGCTAAAAATGCAGTAGTAGTTACTCTTAGCTAATATTGCAGTAGTATATATTCTTAGCTAACATTACAGTTGTCGTTACTCTTAGCTAACATTAAAGTTGTCTTTACTCTTAGCTAAGATTACAGCAGTCTTTACTATTAGCTAATACTACCGTAGTCCTTTTACATTTTTTACATTTTAGTCATTTAGCAGACGCTCTTATCCAGAGCGACTTACAGTAGTGAATGCATACATTTCATTAAAAAAAATTCTTTCCGTACTGGTCCCCCGTGGGAATCGTACCCACAACCCTGGCGTTGCAAACACCATGCTCTACCAACTGAGCCACATGGGACAGTAGTCGTTACGCTTAGCTGTACATTTAGCTAATAATACAGTCTTCATTACTCTTAGCTAGGATTACAGTAGTCTATAATTTTAGCTAATATTGCTATAGTCTTTACTCTTAGCTAATATTATATTAGTATATATTCTTAGATGATATTACAGTAGTCTTTACTCTTAGCTAATATTACATTAGTATATATTCTTAGATGATATTACAGTAGTCTTTACTCTTAGCTAATATTACAGTAGTCTTTACTCTCAGTAATTGTTACAGTGGTCTATACTCTTAGCTAGAATTACAATATTCGTTACACTTAGCTAATATTACAGCAGTCTTTACTCTTAGCTAATATTACAGTTGTATGTACTCTTAGCTAATATTACAGTTGTATAAACTCTTAGCTAATACTACAGTAGTCGTTACTCTTAGCTAATACTACAGTAGTCGTTACTCTTAGCTAAAATAACAGAAATCTTTACTCTTTGCTATTAATACAGTAGTTGTTACTCATAGCTAATATTACAGTAGTCTTTACTCTTAGCTAATATTACAGCAGTCTTTACTATTAGCTAATACTACCATAGTCATTACTCTTAGATGTACTCTTAGCTAGTATTACAGTCTTTATTACTCTTAGCTGGGATTACAGTAGTCTATACTTTTAGCTAATATTACAGTAGTATATTCTCTAAGCTAATATTACAGTAGTCATTACTCTTAGATGTACTCTTAGCTAACATTGCAGTAGTCGTTGGTCTTAACAAATTTTACAGTAGTCTTTACGATTAGCTAATTTTCAGTAGTCCTTACTCTTAGCTAATATTACAGTAGTCTATACTCTTGTCTTATATTACAGTCTTCGTTACTTTTAGCTGGGATTGCAGTAGTCCATACTTTTAGCTATTATTGCAGTAGTCGTAACTCTTAGCTAATATTACAGCAGTCTTTACTATTAGCTAATATTACAGTAGTCGTTACTCTTAGCTAATATTACAGTAGTCGTTACTCTTACCTAGTATTACAGTAGTCTATACTTTTAGCTAATATTACAGTATTCATTACTCTTAGCTAATATTACATCAGTCTTTACTCTTAGCTAATTTTACAGTAGTATATACTCTTAGCTAATATTGCAGTAGTCATTTCTCTTACCTAATATTAGAGTGGTTTTTACTCTCAGCCCAAACAGCAGCTGCTGATCCTCGGTCTGGCATCATCGGTGAATCCCCTGGAGACTGAGCTGGCTAGAGGTCACTAGGAGGTTGCATCCAAGTCACTGAGCCAGAAGAGCCACACAGTACAGAGTTTTACAACGTAAACACACTTTGTTGAATGTCCATTTGCAGAATGATGGTGGAAGAAAAGGAAAGTGATTGTATTTGTTGCAATGCTACCATGGTCTCTCATTCAAGAACCTGAAAATGGTTGTACAACATTGCAACATATTTAATTATCTACATCTACATTGACGGGACAGTAGTGGAGAGGGTGGAGAGTTTTAAGTTCCTCGGCGTACACTTCACGGACAAACTGAAATGGTCCACCCACACAGACAGCATGGTGAAGAAGGGGCAGCAGCGCCTCTTCAACATCAGGAGGCTGAAGAAATTTGGCTTGTCACCAAAAACACTCACAAACCTTTACAGATGCACAATCGAGAGCATCCTGTCGGGCTGTATCACCGCCTGGTACGGCAGCTGCTCTGCCCATAACCGGAAGGCTCTCCAGAGGGTAGTGAGGTCTGCACAACGCATCACCGGGTGCAAATTACCTGCCCTCCAGGACACCTACACCACCCGATATCACAGGAAGGCCAAAAAGATCATCAAGGACAGCAACCACCCGAGCCACTGCCTGTTCACCCCGCTAACATCCAGAAGGCGAGGTCAGTACAGGTGCATCAAAGCTGGAACCGAGAGACTGAAAAACAGCTTCTATCTCAAGGCCATCAGACTGTTAAACAGCCATCACTAACATTGTGTGGCTGCTGCCAACATACTGACTCAACTCAAGCCACTTTAATAATGGGAACATTTATGTAATCAATTTATCACTTGCCACTTTATATTAGATAATGTTTACATAACCTACATTATTCATCTCATATGTATATACTCTACGCTATACCATCTACTGCATCTTGCCATCTTGATGTAATTAGATGTATCACTAGCCACTTTAAACAATGCCACTTTATATAATGTTTTCATAACCTACATTACTCATCTCATATGTATATACTGTACTCTATACCATCGACTGCATCTTGCCATCCTGATGTAATGTATCACTAGCCACCTTAAACAATGCTGCTTTATATGTTTTCATACCCTACAATACTCATCTCATATGTATATACTGTACTCCATACCATCTATTACATCTTGCCTATGCCGTTCGGCTATCACTCATTTATATATTTTTATGTACATATTCGTATTCATTCCTTTACACTTGTGTGTACAAGGTAGTTGTTGTGGAATTGGTAGATTACTTGTTAGATATTACTGCATGGTCGGAACTAGGAACTAGAAGCACAAGCATTTCGCTACACTTGCATTAACACCTGCTAACCATGTGTATGTGACACATAAAATTTGATTTGATTATCTTGAACTCAGCCCTCCTAAGCTTCTTGACCCCACACAGTGTTATCATGCACTCCCAATGCAGGCTGAGTAGATGTAGGAAGCCTACAATTGAATGTGGCCACAGTTGCTGCAAACGTCACTGATGAATCCATCCAATGTTTACTTTATTCACGGATGGAATGATTGAATTTAGAGTGTTTTTATGGCCGTTGGAGAGAGCAGAGAGCAGTGTTCCCATCTGCAGGGTTCTGACTCCCCTGGTGCCATTTGCCCCATAACCTGGGTAATGCTGGGCCTGTTATGAGCGCATTCAGTTGTGTGTAAAATGTCCCATGTGGGCCGACGTCCTGTATGTTCACCCACACATAGGCTACACACATATACTGTACACAGGTATAAACTCACTCCACACACACACACACACACAAACAGGTGTTTCAGGCTGGCGTTATGCATGACAGCATGACATGTGTATTTCTAAAACCAGCACTCTCTGATATGCGAGAATGGGCCAGGTCGCCGATGACTCACCGCCATTCTCTCTCTACTCCAATTGCCTGTACAGATAATTGCAATGCAGAACACTATATTCACAGGTTAATGGGAGGAAGACATTCCTGTGTTTCCTTCTTTTATCTAACTGTATCCTTTTAAAGATCTTTCTTTGACACATTTTGAGCCTCTCTTTCTTGGAAATAACTGCTGACGATTTTGACAACTTGAGGCCTGGACTGTGTGACTCATCTAGCCCACATATAGCTTTTTATTTCACTGACTGTCTGTCTGTCTGTCTGTCGGCTGTTTTTTTAGGGAGACCATCTGCCATAGAGGAGATTTTTTTGAGATTTGGGAATTTTGGTTAATAATGGTATTATAATAGCTTAACGTCAATGAGACAACCATCTCCTTCCTGCACAGGGAGGCAGACCTGCTCAGGCTTTGCCTGTCAAACATATTTATCCACTCTTCTTTAGTGTATAGTATGTGTGTCTATATGTGTGTGTCTTTGTGTGCGTGCAGGTTAAAGATTCCCCTGCCTCTGCTCCTGTCAGTCAGTACTCTCCTCTCTTATATTTCTCGCCATCTTATCTACTGGGCCGTCCTGTATGAATTAAACAGTGGGATGTGAGTGTTGTGGATGAGTATTACACTATTAGACTGAATGACTGAGACAGCTCTCTACCCCTTCTACCTCCATTTCTCACTCTCTCCCTCCATCTTTCCCCCTTCCCTCTCCATCTCCCTCCCCTCTCCATCACTCGCCCTTATTCTCACAGCCACTCTGTTTCTTAGCTCGTCTTTCTGGTTCCCTCTTCCTCTGTCCTTCTTTTTTCCATCTTTCTTTCTTTCATTCACTCTCTCTCTCTCTCTCTCTCTCTCTCTCCATTTTGCCTTCTTTTTCACACACAGCGGATCTTGCTATCTCGACCTCCTCCCACACAGCCAGTTTCTCCCTCGTTCGTTCTCTCTCTCTTGTGCCCCCTTCTGTCTCCTAGTGTGAGTGCAGTCGGATGTAAAATGTCTGAAACCTTCCTCTTTCTCTGTCTTCCTGTGCTTGCTGTATTGGATGGGCTCCTCTCCTATATTCTGTCCTTTTCTGTTTCCTTGTCCATCTTTAGTTTTTACTTCATACATTACTTCATACATTTTTTTCTCATTTCCCCCCACCTCTTATTCTTCTGCTATCTGCATTCCTCTCCGTTTTCCTTTCCTCTTTGCAGTCTCAGTCAGTCTGTCTCTTTGTCTGTAGGGACAATCTTCACACCACACTCTTGGTAAAAAAGTGTTCCAAAATGGTTCTTCAGCTGTCCCCCTAGGATAACCCTTTTTGGTTCCAGGTAAAACTGTTTTGGGTTCCTTGTAGAACCCTCTGTGGAAAAGGTTCTACATGGAACTAAAAAGGGTTCTACCTGGGACTAAAAGGGTTCTAGCTGGAACCAAGAAAGTTTCAAAGTGTTCTCCTATGGGGTCAGTCGAACAACCCTTTTAGGCTCTAGACCTTTTTTTTCTAAGAGTGCATTGTCTGTCTGTCTGTCTGTCTGTCTGTCTGTCTGTCTGTCTGTGGGGACTGTCCTCTCCTCTCTCTCTCTGTTCCTCTGTCCATCTGTCCTCTCCTCACCCCATCCTCTCTTCTCTCTTCGGGTAACTGGGGCTGTCAGCAGTGCTGCATATTTCAGTGTGCCAGTCGCTCTCACTTGTGTGTGTGGCTGTGACAGGAACAATGAGAGGGAAAGGGCTCCCGTTTCACAGTTTGTCTTAGTTGCTTTTTAGGCACTGATGCTGAAGTCTTGTACTGTATCTGTGCAGTGGGTTTTCTGGACTCTTTGTGTCATTCTGACGACGTTCTAACTGAGTAGTAGTTGATTGTGACAGTGTAGTAGTATATGGTTTTTGACTATGTGATTCTGGGTAGGTTTTTAGACAATACTTTATGTGAGACACCCCTGTTTTCAATACCTTTTAATACCTCACCTTGCGAGGATAAAGGCACTGAGCCTTTTTTTTAAATGATGAGATTGGAGAAGGGATCTTAGACCATGCCTCCATACAGAATCTTTCCAGATCATTGATGAAAATAGAGCTCTTTGGCTACGGATATCAGTGGTGGGCTTTGCTTCGAAAGAAATAGGCATATGTAGAACAGAACCCCATACCATAGTTACTGTAAAATGTGGTGCTGGATCTTTGATGTTATGGGGCTACTTTGATACCACTGGTCCTGGGGCCCTTGTTAACCCTTGTGTGGTGTTCATGTTTTGGTTTTTCACCCGATGTTCGCAGGTCTGATGGACCCACAACATTATTTGTTTTTTTAAAACAATACAGCTATAACAATTTAAGTAAAAATACTTAATACTTAGATGTTGACTTGGATCAATTACAAGCAATACATGGTTAATATTTGCCATTTACCTCTGCTAATGTAGATCACATTTATCAATAAAAGCGCTACACAATTTGTTTTATAAAATGTGATTTTTGTAAACAGAATTCAATTAGAATCAAGACATGGGTGGAATAAATCATGTTTATCTTGAACAAATATAAATGAAACAAAGTTTTCATCACTATTGATGTTTATTGCTTTGAACAGAACAAATTGGAAGGACACACTGAACACAAATTCAAATTAAGGCCGGTCTACACACAACATGAGGGACAGAGTTTTACTGTCTGTGTGTTGCAAACGTATTTCTTGCACTTGATGCATGTGTACTGTGTCTTCCTGTCCTTGGGTCCACACACATCACAGCGCTTCTTCTAGAATGATGATAACACTTAGTTCAGGAATTTTACTAGCATCTCACTCACTCACTCACTCACTCACTCACTCACTCACTCACTCACATATATAGTTACAGCAGGCCAAGGTAGGAGAGTCAGACACACACACATGCAACAACATCACTGACACTTCTGGTATTGAAGTTGTTGGTTATGTGGGTTGGGTGGATGCGGAACCAGCATCCTCCTCCTGAGTCATCCTTACGATGGCTGCAAAAGCTGGGGTGCTTGGGATATGTTTCCTACTCTGGATTTGAGGTTTTACCAATTCCTTGCCCAGCTCCTCGAGAAAGAGCCATCTCCTCTGGAGCTTCCCTCGGTTCCAATCTGGGTTCAACGATGTTGTACGCCGAGATGTCCAAGATGTTGAAGAATATCACAAGTGGCCAGCGTAGGGTTCTTCTTTTGCAGCTGTAGCCAGTCACCAGCTTGTCTAAATGGTCCACCCCTCCTTTTGTGGCACCCCTCCTTTTGTGGCATTTGATGTTCCTGGTAACAGATTGTCCCATCCCTATGCAGCGTACTCATGAGTACCACATTTTTGCCTTTCTTTGGCACGTAGGATACTAGGGACGTGTCGGCCGTGAACACAAACTTAGAGGAATTGATAGGCCTGTTCTGTGTATTCAACAGCTGCGGTGGGAGCTCTGGCTTGTTTTTTCGTACTCTTCCATCATCAGCTTCGTCTTGAGGAGCTCCTGTCCCAGCTTGTGTGAAGTAAAAAAGATATTTCATGTGATGTTGTGGCCACAGAGTCCCGGTGTCATGTACAGGACAACCCGCATCCCTTGGTTCTTCTCAGGGGCTCCTCCATCTGGCTTCCCCATATACACCTGCAAGTTCGACGCATAATGAGGAAGCAGCATCCCAGGCAGCCCAGATCTTGATTCCATATTTTGTGGGTTTAGACGGTATGTACTGCCTGAAGGTGCAGGGGCCCCTAAATGGCATAAGCTGCTCATCAACAGTAACGTTGGGCCCAGGGTTGTAAAACAGGGGAAGGCGGTCCACCCACTTTTCCCACACTCATCTGATTACAGCTAGCTTGTCTCTCTACCGGCGAGCTGGTCTGGTGTCTCGGTTATCGAAACGGATAATCCTGGAAATAATGTGGACGTTTTCCAGAGACATTGTTGCACAGAAAAGTTCTCTGTTGCATCCTTATCACCAATTTCGTCGTATCCAATTGGTAGTTACAGTCTTGTCTCATCGCTGCAACTCCCGTACGGACTCGGGAGAGGCGAAGGTCGAGAGCCGACCCAGCCAAGTCACACTGCTTCTTGACACAATTCCCACTTAACCCGGAAGCCAGCCACACCAATGTGTCGGAGGAAACACTGTACACTTGGCGACCGTGTCAGCGTGCATGCACGTGGCCCGCCACAGGAGTCGTAAGAGCGCGATGGGACAAGGACATCACTGCCGGCCAAACCCTCCCTTAACCCTTGATGACAACTTTGCACGCCCTTGGCATTCTCTCAACCAGCTTCATGAGGTAGTCAACTGGAATGCATTTCAATTAACAGGTGTGCCTTGTTAAAAGTTAATTTGTGGAATTTCTTTCCTTAACTTCTTGGGGCTATGTGGGACGTTAGCGTGCCACCCGTGGCGCACCCTATCAACAGCAGGTGCATTTCAAGAGCGGCAAATTTGAAACCAAATAAATGTCAAAATTCAAATTTCTCAAACAAACAACTAACTTACACCCTTTGAAAGATAAACATCTCCTTAATCTAACCACGTTGTCCGATTTCAAAAAGGTTTTACGGGGAAAGCATAAAGTTAGGTTATGTTAGGAGAGTACATTGACAATAGCTGTGTGTAATGTATTGTCGATTCAAAGACAGGCGTCACCAAAACCATAAAATCAGCTAAAATTATGCACTAACCTTTTACAATCTCCATCAGATGACACTCCTAGGACATTATGTTAGACAATGCATGCATTTTTAGTTCTATCAAGTTCATATTTATATCTAAAAACAGCGTTTTACTATGGCGTTGATGTTCAGGAAATCGTTTCCCTCCAATACCTGCAGTCAAGTCATGACAACAAAATAATTAATTAATATTAGAAAACATTGGTAAAATATTATATTGTCATTCAAAGAATTATAGATTTACATCTCTTGAACGCAATCGACTTGCCAGATTTAAAATTAACCTTACTGGGAAATCACACTTTGCAATAATCTGAGCACTGCGCCCAGAAAAATACGCTTTGCGATACAGACTAACCGCCATGTTGGAGAGATCTAAAATCGAAAATACTATGTAAATAATCCATTACCTTTGATTCTCTTCATCAGATGTCACTTCCAAAGAATCCCAGGTCCATAACGAATGTAGTTTTGTTCAAAAAAGCTCATCATTTATGTCCAAAAAGCTCCGTGTTGTTAGCACATGATCTAAGCCAGCCGGACTTCACTTCACGAACGGAAAAAATATATTTACGTTCGTTCAAACATGTCAAACGTTGTATAGCTTAAATCATTAGTGCCTTTTTTAACCAGAACATGAATAAAATTCAAGGCGGGCGATTGGGATCTCTTTTAAAACGTTTCGGAATGAGAGTACCCACCATCAACTCGCACGCCAGGGGTCTAATCGGCCATCACCGTTCCAAGTCTCTTATTCGGTCAGATCTCACAGTATAAGACTCAAAACACTTTGTAAAGGCTGGTGACATCTAGTGGAAGCCATAGGAAGTGCCAAAACATTCCTCAGCCCCTTTGTTTTTCAATGGCATAGGCTTAAAGTCAATTCAACACATCAGGTATCCACTTCCTGTCAGAATCTGTCTCAGGGTTTTGCCTGCCAAATGAGTTCTGTTATACTCACAGACACCATTCAAACAGTTTTAGAAACTTTAGGGTGTTTTCTATCCATATATAATAAGTATATGCATATTCTAGTTACTGGGTAGGATTAGTAACCAGATTAAATCGGGTACATTTGTTTATCCAGCCGTGAAAATACTGCCCCCTATACCCTAACAGGTTAATGCATTTGAGCCAATCAGTTGAGTTGTGACAAGGTAGGGGTTGTATACAGAAGATAGCCCTATTTGGTAAAAGACAATGTCCATATTATGGCAATAAAAGCTCAAATGGGCAAAGAGAAATGACAGTTCATCATTACTTTAAGACATGAAGGTCAGTCATTCCGGAAAATTTCATGAACTTTGAAAGTTCAAGTGCAGTCGCAAAAACCATCAAGGGCTATGATGAAACTAGCTCTCATGAGGACCGCCACAGGAAAGGAAGACCCAGAGTTACCTCTGCTGCAGAGGATAAGTTCATTAGAGTTACCAGCCTCAGAAATTGCAGCCCAAATAAATGCTTCACAGAGTTCAAGTAACAGACACATCTCAACATCAACTGTTCAGAGGAGACTGTGTGAATCAGGCCTTCATGGTCAGATTGCTGCAAGGAAACCACTACTAAAGGACACCTATAAGAATAAGAAACTTGCTTGGGCCAAGAAACATGAGCGATGGACATTAAACCGGTGGAAATCTGTCCTTTGGTCTGATGAGTCCAAATTTGAGATTTTTGGTTCCAACCGCCTCACAAGTCCTCAACTGGCAGCTTCATTAAATAGTACCCGCAAAACACCAGTCTCAACGTCAACAGTGAAGAGGCGACTCCGGGATGCTGGCCATCTAGGCAGAGCTCCAAAGGAAAAGCCATATCTCAGACTGGCCAATAAAAAGAAAAGATTAAGATGGGCAAAGGAACACAGACACTGGACAGAGGAACTCTGCCTAGAAGGCCAGCATCCTGGAGTCGCCTCTTGACTGTTGACGTTGAGACTGGTGTTTTTGTGGGTACTATTTAATGAAGCTGACATTTGAGGACTTTTGAGGCATCTGTTTCTCAAACTAGACAGTCTAATGTACTTGTCCTCTTGCTCAGTTGTGCACTGGGGCCTCCCACTCCTCTTTCTATTCTGGTTAGAGACAGTTTTGCGCTGTTCTGTGAAGGGAGTAGTACACAGCGTTGTACGAGATCTTCAGTTTCTTGGCAATTTCTCGCATGGAATAGCCTTCATTTCTCAGATCAAGAATAGACTGACGAGTTTCAGAAGAAAGTACTTTGTTTCTTGCCATTTTGAGCCTGTAATCAAACCCACAAATGCTGATGCTCCAGATACTCAACTAGTCTAAAGAACACCAGTTTTATTGCTTCTTTAATCAGAACAACTGTTTTCAGCTGTGCTAACATAATTGCAAAAGGATTTTCTAATGATCAATTAGCCTTTTAAAATGATAAACTTGGATTAGCTAACACAACATGCCATTGGAACACAGGAGTGACAGTTGCTGATTGTTTTACTTTTTTAAAAACATTTTAGCAGACGCTCTTATCCAGAGCAACTTACAGTAGTGAATGCATACATTTCATACATGTTTTTATTTTTTTCCGTACTGGTCCCCTGTGGGAATCAAACCCACAACCCTGGCGTTGCAAACACCATGCTCGACCAACTGAGCCACACGGGACGATAATGGGCCTCTGTACACCTATGTAGATATTTCATAAAAAAATCAGACGTTTCCAGCTACAATAGTCATTTACAACATTAACAATGTCTACACTGTATTTCTGATCATTTTGATATTATTTTAATGGACAAAAAATGTTGCATTTCTTTAAAAAACAAGGACATTCTAAGTGAACCCAAACTTTTGAACGGTAGTGTATATATTGATAGATTTATTTAAAATCTATTTTCCTTCATTGTTTTCCCCTAACCCTACCACCCCTCTCCTAATTGGAGTAAACTAATTAGGCTTCTACTTCCAGCTTTTTGTTTTTAATCCCACCCTTCAGCTACCCTCAACCCCTCCCATCTATCTCTGAAGACCATCCAGTTTTGTTTTTGCCATGTTTTTAACTGTGTTGTTTCACAAAAGTTCTGAACCTACAGTATATATATATATTTCCGGACACAGTAGATTTGAAATTAGTTATCTTGTTGTTTTTAGTCCCACCTGTCAGCTCCACTCACCCCCTCCCATCTATCTCTGAACAGCATCTGGTTGTGATTTGAAGAGGGTAGTCCATAAGTGCAGACGAAGGATCTCAAGGATCTGAAAATATTCTTTATGGAGGAATGGTCTAAGATCCCACCCAATGTGTTCTTCAATCTCATAATAAGGTTTTAGTAAAAGTCTCTGTGCCTTTATCCTCAGGTGAGGTATTGAAAGGGATTGAAAAAGGGGCGCCAATACATTTGAGTCCTGCCTTTTTGAGAAAAAAAGATTACTTGTTTCACAAAATCTCTTTCTCTGAGCAATTGTATTAACATAAAATAATATAATTTCCCTTTTTTTTGCAACCTATATATCTCAGTATATGAATCATTTCTTTTTGACAGTCTTTTTTTCGCTCATCTTAATCAAGGGTGCCAATAACTTTGGACCTGAGTGTGTGCGTGTATGTGCTTACGTGTGCATGTGTGTGTGTGCGTCTGTAGAGTCACGTACATGTGAGGTACACTGAACCCTCTCAGCGCTAGTCTGCAGGCTATCCTATCAGTCATGCTCCATGTTTCATAAAGCGTTCTGATGAGACCGGGATGAATGGCTTAGATTTCAGCAGTGTGTCATAGCTAGTAATGATGGAGGATTGATGGTTTAGAGATCCCCATGCGTCATCACACTACATCAGCTACTCTGATAAAGTAGGCCAGATACCATATTATCCACAATGCATCACACTGGATAACGAGACCAAAGTCTGACTCTAATAGGAGTTGTGTGTCAAAAGAAAATATTTTTTCCAAACAATCACACAAAGACAAAAAAAAAGCACCCAAACATAACATTAATGTAATTCTGTTTCTCTTCTTGGCTGGTTGTGATTGGAGGAGAGAGTAGCGTGGTCATGCAGTTGCTTTGTTAGTCTCCTGTTTACGTCCAACTTTCTAATCCTCATTCACTTTCCAGTCTCCTCTAACATAGTTCCATAGTTCTGAAGCAAAGTGTCTGTGGCCCCATGTGTTATTCCTCTGACCTTGTCTAACTCTTGCTACAAACGCACAATGCTCCCAAATTCCTCCAAATCCCGTTTCGTGAATACCTCCATTCTGCCCGTGCTGTCAGTATTCCCTGTTTTCCAGGATTAGGGCGGCCGTTAAACCGTGTCTAAGTGACGATTCCACTTTGGTGCTTGCGCAATGCGATTATAGGAAATGATCTTCATGTCGCAGTGGCTGTATAAGAGCAGAGCAGAGGAGAGAGAACAAACAGACACGCCGGTCATTCTCAGTCTCAGGAGCCGGTGACTCCTGCCCGCCTTCCTCCTCTAGTCCTCTCACCGTCTTTTACTAGTCTTCTCTTTCTCCCTATATTTTTCTGATTTGGGGATTTTTCCACTTTTTTATTTTATTATTTTACAGCGCTGTCACTCTTTCTCTCGTTATGTACTCCCCTCTTACTCTTCGTTCTGTCCATCTCCTTCCTCACGTATATCTCACCCCCTCGCCTTTACAGTCTACGCGAATGATACAGTAGGTTGCAAATGGCAGGAATAACTAGTGAAAACGGCCTGGGTTAACAGGGTTTTCAGTACCTCTAAGGAGCTGTAATATATGGTGGACATGCAACCTCCACACAGGGCTACCAATGAAAGGGTAACGTCAACACACACACGTGCAGGCACGCGCACACACACACACACTAAACTCGGTTCATCTGAAGTGGGAAGCATGTCCTTTTTTTCTCATTTGCTTGTTGATGATGCATTTAGGTGACTACGTTTTGATGTTGAAAGTGGAAGATGATGTTTCATGTTTTCTAAGAAGAACTGCAGAGAAAACGGAGGCTTTGCGAACGGATGAGTTCCGGAGAGGGGAGCAGGCTGAGACACTCTTTCAAATTGCTTCCAAAGTGTCTCACTCTGCAGACCAGAGCTCCACTGCATTATTCAGTCTTATTTAAATAAGTGCGTTGAGGCCTCTTGCACCAAGGCTGGACCTGCACTGAACTCACTGCACTGCACACTCAGCAGTGCACACTGCTTGAATATATCCTGTTACATATGAAGGAGACTGGTATCGCACAATACATTTAGACCTTAGTGCCTTCTCCTATATCTATCTATTGAGAGAGGGACAGTGTCGTAGTGTAGATGATTAGGGTTGTCTCTTTGAGAAACACGGTGTGCCCGGGTTTTCGATTGCTGTGCAAGTGTAGATTTGCTCTGTGTCTGCAGCGAGTCATTGCGTTGATGAGTATCTAGCTGAGCGCTTGCTTGGTGATATTAGACAGGCACACAGCTGTGTACTCTATCTCTCCTTTCTTACACGGTTGGAGATCTCCTTTTTCATTTCCGCAGGGGAGAAAGACACATGCACGGCAGCATCCCAAACAGATTTAATAACTGAACCACGGTTATCGTTTATGTGGTGTGTGTCTGAGTGGCTGGGATTGTGTGCATGTATTTATCAAGCAATATGTGGTTTTGCGGGGGTGGGTGGGAGTGTTTGTGTCATGTGTGGCAAATCAGTTCATCTCATCTCTAGTAGAGAGCCAGGATCTAGGGAGAACAAAGGAACTGAATGAAAAATCTCCCCCTCCTGGTCAAAGGCTGAACTAAATCTATCACTGTGTGTGTGTGTGTGTGTGTGTGCGCACGCACTCAGAGCTCTATTGATATCTATTGCCAATGTGTTTCTATTAATTTAGATAAAGATAGTGGGGTCCAGGCCATATTCCTTCACTTATACTCATATGTGTGCATGTGTAACATTTATTAAATGCCTTGTGAATTTCACCAGGTTTATATACATTATGTCAAGTTTAAGCATGACTGCGTTCTTGGCAAGACGGACATGTTTCTATTTTTCCCTGCAAACCTAACAGATGGGGGTTGGAGGATCATAATATTTGTGCGCTACAAATGTTTGTTGTGTTTCTCTTTTGGATACAGATGAGAAGTGAAACATTAAGGCAGGATCCTCGAAGTCGCCCCCAATCTCTCTCACACACACAACCCAGAAAACTAACGGTATAGTAAAATCCCTAAATATACATGTCTCAATGTGTTACGTAGCTATACATGTCGTCTCAGTCTCTCTCAGCGTCTCCCTATAAGTGTGTAACAGTGTGTCACCGGCAATAGTGTCACTGACATTGTGTGTACGTAATAGGTCGTCCTTGTGGGGTCCCCGTCCTTGGGTCCCCGTGCATGGTAGTGCTCGTCAGAATGGGGAAATGAGGGAGGGCTGGGGGGGGAATAGGAGGGAGGCAGCATGTGTGTCACCGTGGGGGGGGTATTAGTGAATCTATTATGCTGTGGAGCTCTTACCCCGCTGGAGGTGGTCCCAAGGGGACTGTAAATCTACCGGACACCACCTGTGTCCCCAGCCACTCCGAGAGCCAATCAAAGAGCCTGTTATAGGCGTGGAGGTTTGGACAGCCTATCAGAGTGATTACCACCGATGCCTATTGTGTGGATATCCAATCAAACAGCCAACCATAGCCTTGGTTTTAATGGCATGGTTAGTTTCCTGGCCTTTATATTGCTAAAGCAATCCATTTGTTGGATTAAATGTAGTCGTTTTATGCACTAACTCAACTTATATTAGCCACACACACACACACACACACTCACACACTCACACAGACATGCACGCAAGCACACACACAACACACGCGCATACCCCAGCTAGCACATAACGTTCTGAGAACCATATGTTGCTTAGAGCTTGGTGAGAGCGTGGTTGTGCCTATGCTTATTTTGCATACAACCTTCCCATAACATTTCCTACAGGTTTCCTCATGGTTCTATTTAAAGTCATGCTCTCAAATTGTCCAGAGAACGTTACGAAACAACGTTCTTCTGTGGGAATTCCAGGACTTCAGCATAATGTTTTCTGGAGGTTTCCTCATCGTTCTATTTAAAGTAATGTTCTTAGAAGATTAAACGCGTACGGACACACAGGTGTGATAATTCTACAGTGGTCCCTGCAGCGTGCGCTCAAACCGGTGGGATTACAACACTTATTTAGAACGTCCAGTTACGGCGGATGCAACAGTCAGCGTTTGAGCTGGCCACTGTTTTTTTTACAGGAACATGTTGCATAAACACAGTCTTTACAATGGTATGTCCTCAATGTGAGCAGTCCTAGCGCTAACTGAAGAAAGAGTGACCTAACACAAGCTGTCATATTTAGCTGTCTCTTGGCTGACAGAATCCATAATATGAATGAGCTAATAGCAATTACTATTTGCATTTCATCACATCACCGGTGAGCTCACCAGTGATGGAAATAATTGAGTAAAACACTTAAAAATCAAAAGTAATCCGACGCTGGGTAGTTTGTGTGCTCCGCCATGTTTGTTTTAAACGAGGTTATAAGACAAGTTGTGTCTGTTTGCAGTATGCATGTTGAAGGGGGTGTGTCGTCTACCTTCATTCACTTCCAACATTCACTTCCGGAAGTTTACGCGAAAGACGAATGAACCATCCCTTCGCCTCGTTTTGTTATAACATCTTTGGTCTGACAGACATATACGTGACAACCAGAATGCATTGTATGATGTCAATAAACATGACGCCACACATACTGTAGCTGACAATTAGCTTAGCATTAGCTCATCATAATCAGTACAACCTTCAAAAACGTATTTTACACACATCATATGTGTCAATTACAATCTATGCAAGAAGCGGAATGCATGATTTGTCACCAGTACTTGAAATCATGAATAAAACACTAAATACATTATGTTCCATACATATGGTGTGCTACAGTAGAAACGACAGCATGATGTACAGAAACTATAGTTACTTACTTTGTTAGGAACGCACACATGTCCGAAGTTATTATTAGTAAGGAAAGCAACAATGAAGGCCAGCCGGAAAATTTGCGGGGGGGGGGGGGGGTTAGGGGGGTTGTGCAAGTTCTGAAGTTCTGTTCTGACTGGAGATATGCAAATGTCTGCATACTTGATCTGGGGAAACACTGGGGAAGTGCTTGGGCTCTCGTCGAAGAGAGAAGTTTGTCCGGCTCAGTAATACCTCAAACGTAAATTGTCGTCAACAGCGAAATTAGCTACTTCTATGTGAATTTATTAATTCAAACTGTTGTAAGAAAATAAAACTTGTTAGAAAATCATTTGAAATTGACAAGTTGAAACATAGCCTATACTGTAGATAATTAACAGGCAGCATGCCTTGGATTTAGGGCTGTGTGAGTTAGCTTTCCTGTTGAGCAACAATCACATTTTGGAACAGTGAGTGCAGTCTGACATCACGCGCATAGAAAAACTCACGCTGCGGTGACCGTTATAGATATTTGGAACTCACGCAAAGGTTAAGAAAACTTTCCATCAAAACCACAAGAAAGCGTTAGCGGAGTTAGCAAAGTGTTATTTTAAAACATATACATTCCCTTCTCAGCATAAACAAAAACTCTCTCAACACACCTGAAGTGTGTTCAGGTGTGTTGGCCGCGTCCACTACTTGGCCACACCTGATCTTAATGAATGCTTGTTTCCTTTCAAATAGGGTCCGTTTGAATGGACAAAAACATTTACAGCTTTGTATGAGTTTTAATTAAAAACATGGCATGGTTGCTCCATCCTGCTGGCGCAATGGACTAATTCCATGGATAGAGAGCAGACAGACCATAGGTTCAAATCTCACTGATGCCATACAACACCGAAATAGAAATGTGTTTGCATGATTAATGCCTAATCAAATTAATTTCCTGTCTGTGCTTAGTGTTCAAAACAGTTACCCTAAGCTAGTGTAACCGATGTGAAATGGCTAGTTAGTTAGCGGTGGTGCGCGCTAATAGCATTTCAATCAGTGACGTCACTCGCTCTGAGACTTGAAGTAGGGTTTCCCCTTGCGTTGCAAGGGCCGCGGCTTTTGTGGCGCGATGGGTAACGATGCTTCGTGGGGTGTCAGTTGTTGATGTGTGCAAGGGTCCCTGGTTCGAGCCCGGGTTGGGGCGAAGAGAGGGACGGAACCTACACTGTTACACTAGCAGTGTTATTGAAACACGTCCTCAGAATGTTATTTAATTGCCTTCAAATAGCCTATAATTTCCGTTGTAAACATTAATAAAATCTGCCAGGAAGACTTTCAGGGAACCATAGAGAAGGGTTTTCAGAAACTCCCTGCAACCTAAAAAAACTGACGTTCCCGGAACCTGCTAAATGTTCAGTTTTAACGGCCAGGAAACGTGGGGCTTTGTTTCCAGAACCAATGGGAAACCAAAAACTTACGTTCGCACAACTTCCAAGGAATCACATTTTTTTAGCTGGGACACACACACACACACACACACACACACACACACACAGTTTCCCATTCCCAAGTCAGCGCATATCTAGTCCAAGCACTCAGCCTCACTCCTGCCTGTGAGAGGGTTTTGTTGGCTTGTTTGTGTATCAAATCCTCCACATACTTTTCTCCCTGCAGCTAAACTAGTAACCCAGACACTTGCATGCATGCTGAATTCCAATTAGGTTCAGCTCTGCAGCTACAATACCACACTGTTGTCCGTTTACTTTACTAATGATAGTGTGCTTGGTCTTTACCGAGAGGTCACTTTTCCTTATGCACGGTTATTCTGATATGAATATGATAGCTATAACATTACTTTCATGTTTTTCTATCAATTTGACATAAGCCATGAACGTAGATAGACACCAATTCACATACGTAGATAGACACCAATGTGATTTCAGCCATGGTACGATGCTAGTTTTCATTCCAGTTATTTTTCTGTCACAGTGCAGTAGCTAATTATGAGATTCTGAGGCATTGTGTCATTGTTTTCCATGTTAGTGAGTTTTGAGTTTGGTTACTCTGTCTGCCGCTATATCAGCGGGGTGTGTGTGTGAGCGCGCTCTGTATTGCCGTGTCCTGGTTTTTGTCTTGTTCCTCTTCCTGTGCCTCTGGTCCCGCCCCTGTCCTACTTACTCCAGAAACAGAGCAGAGCAGAGAGCAGAGCAGATTTGGAAATAAATGATTAAATGCTAGTTGGATTAAATACTGGGAGTAATTCATCTCTCATAGTGGATATATGTGTGTGTAGTTCTGCTATCGTGTGCGTGTGTGTTTGCACACGGGCGTGTGGTGTGTGTGTGTGTGTGAGGTTTAAGAACTCCTCCAATCTATCTCTGTGAATAATTTGTGGTTATGAAAAATATATAAAGGAATAGGCAATTGTGCTGCAATATTACAAGAGTTATTGGTTTAGTCTGCATGACTTCTCCTCATACAGGAAGTGTACTGTACATCCTCACACATTTCTCACTGCTCACATTTCTCCATCCTCTCTTCCTCTCCCTTCTTCTCCCCATTTCTGCTCTCTTCCCCCTTTCTCCCTCTGTTGTTTTCTCTCCACCTCTCTCATTCTTTCCTTGCACCCCTTCCCCTCATTCATTCTACTGTATTTCTCCCTCTCCCTTTCTGTCCCATTCTCTCACTCGACTCCCTCTCTCTCTCGCTCCCTCCCTTCCTCCCCCCTCTCTCGACCCTTCCCACTGTATCTTCGTCATTAGCGTGATGCTGCAGTAGGGTGGGGTTCTGCTTATAGCATTGTTATAACACGGTCCTGCATCGTCGCTCTGTTACACAAGCCCACAGAACGCTGTATCTCTGCTGCTCTGCTCTTACAGCAGGCATGGGATACATAGAGAAGGCATAGAGCTGGGGAAGATGGGTCACTTTGTGGTACAGAAAAGGTATTTCTTCTGTTAGAAAAAGTATTGTCCATAACCGAGGCATAGTACTAAAGACAGCAAGGCAGCATATACAGTCAGGTCCAACATTTTTGGCACCTTTGATAAAGATGAGGAAAAAAATACTGTATAAAGTAAATAATACAAATAATGAGCTATATTTATGGTCCAAAAAATGTGAAAATATTATTGTGTACTTAATACAATTGGTCAGAGAAAAAAAAAGTAATAATTGTTTCTTTAAAAAAGATAGGTATCAAAAATATTGGTACCCCTGTTTTCAATACCTTTCAGTACTTCACCTTGAGAGGATAACAGCACTGAGACTTTTTCAAAAATGTTTTATGAGTTGAACACATTGCGAGGGATCTTAGACCAGTCCTCCATACAGAATCTTTCCAGGTCCTTGATATCCTTCATCTGCGCTTATGGACTGTGTTCTTCAATTCAACCCACAGGTTTTCAATGGGGTTCAAGTCTGGAGACTAAGTCTGGAGGCCATAGCAAAATGTTGATTTTTGTGGTAAATGAACCATGTCTTTGTGGATTTTGATGTGTGCTTGGGGTTATTTTATTGGCGGAAGATCCACTTGCAGCCAAGTTTCAGCCTCCTAGCAGAGGCAACTAGGTTTTGGGCTAAAATGTTCTGGTACTGGGTAAAGTTCATGATGCTGTTGACCTTAACAAGGACCCTAGGACCAGTGGAATAGTGATGGGGAAAAAATCGAAACAGTTACATATCGCAATATTATTTTGGAGAATATGATATTGATATGCTGACTCCAAGTATTGATTTGTACAAAAATAAATAAAAAACAATGCTTTTATTTTGCTAGGTAGTGTTAGCCAGTGCTAGTCGGCTACACCTGCGCCAAAACTCAGATATTTTTCATCCTATAGCTTGTTCTCCATCTTCTTTTTAAAAACAGAGCCAACATGTTTTCAGCACTTTAATTTCCATGACTGATCAAAACAAATTCCCAATTCCCAGCCCTACAGTGATAACATAAAATAAAACACCACTGTAACGGTTGTCGTCGGGAATGGAGGACCAAAACGCAGCAGGAATGTGGATGCTCATCTTGATGTTTATTTTAAACCAAGAAAACACCAAAATAACAAAAGAAGAACTCACGAACAACAAAACAGTCTTGTCAGGCTCACACATGCAAAACAAGAAACAATCTCCCACAAACACTAAACCAAACACATACCCATATATAGGACTCCCAATTAGAGGCAACGAGAAAACACCTGCCTCCAATTGAGAGTCCAACCCCAATAACCCAGACATAGAAATACAAAAGACCAGAGACCACATAGAAATACAAACATAGAACATTACCCAAAAACCCGGAAATAATAAATCAAACGCCCTACTAAATAAACCACCACCCCGAACCACATAAAACAAATACCCTCTGCCACGTCCTGACCAAAGTACAATAACAAATAACCCTTATACTGGTCAGGACGTGACAACCACCATATTTGGGGTTATTTTCTACATATGCTTCCTTTTTCCAAAGCCAAACCTACCACTGGTGTGCGTGGACAAAGAACTCTATTTTCATGTCATCTGACCATAGAACTGGTTCCAATCCAAGTGCCAATGTGGTTTAGCAAACTCCAGGAGTTTACATTTTTTGAGAGCTTGGAACTATAAGGTTATATCTGCATTTTTGTCAAACTTGACTTATTGACATAGCCTTGTTTTGTTCATTGTTCTCTACCTATATAGTACTCTAAATACCCCAATTCATGTTGTTCATGGTGACACCTTTCAAACCAATGAAGGTTCAGAACTTCAAAGTCAATTACCTCAGAATCAGCTTTTTGCAGATGGAACCTAGTTTTTCCCTCGTTTTTTTAAATATCTAGAATAATCTATATACATACAAGAAGTATACAGATAGACAATGATAACATATGCTATGGGGTACAATACATTACAGATTATACAAAGACCTTAAAAGAAACACACATATTGATTGTTTTAACAGTTTTCTTTTTAGAAGAATGTTGGATGGTCTTAATGTACTGCTCAAATTCCTTATAGAAAACACGGAAGAGTGTTTTTTTATGACTGAATTTACATTTATGAATATGAAATTTTGCCATTAGCACAATTAGATTTATGAGGTCAAATTGTTTTTCTTCGTCTTTATTATAGTTAAGGAAACCGAGCAGCACATTCTTCCATAACAAACAAAAGTCATCAAGAATATTAGCAATTATAAAACTGTGAATATCTTTCCATAATTGTTTTACATGTAGACAATTCCAAAATAAATGTGAAACTGTTTCTGGATGATCAACACAAAAAGTACAGTCAATGTTCATGTCTTTTTTGAGTTTCTTCAGGTGATGATTCGCAGGGTAATACTTTTGGATCATTCTGAAAGTGACCTCTTTGACCTTGTTAACAAGCAAGTATTTGTGTGGTAATAACCAGACTTTTTTCCAACAGATATTAGCGACCAATGTATTCCAGTAAATTGTGACATAAGGAATGTATACAATATCCCTTTGAAATAAAGCACGTATAGACCTATTGTTCTGAGGAAGCAAGGAGAATCACATTTTCCCTATTGGAGAGTCGACTGGATTAAGCGAGGGTAGGTCAAGAAGGTTAGGTCTTGCTACACCTCTAAATAACATGAGAGTTCCAGATGGAATAGCATCAAAGACTATGGCGAACTCTCTAGGTGTTACAGGGATATTGTAACGAGATAAGAATTCCTCATAATTGAGTAACAATCCTTCTGCATTAAAAAGTTGTCTCACCAGTAGGATATAATTATTGAACCAGTGCTTAAAAAATAAAGATTTGTTTCTATACAAAATGTCCTTATTGTTCCAAATGAAATACCTATGCAGGGAAAAATTATGTTTATATATTAACGACCACGCTAAGATAATTTTGCAGGAATTTTATCAATGTTATAGTTACAAAGTAACATAAAATTGAGGCCACCAAAACGGGAGAAGATATAATGAAGGAGGATATTCCAAATTGAAGTTGGATTCTTTAAGAAATGTTTAGCCCAATTTATCTTAAAAGTATTATTCAAAGTAGGAAAACAGATGGAACCTAGTCCCAAGCTCTCGATTTGTTGGACGACTTAAAATAGAGCTCCCATACCTACTGTAAAATATAGTGGTGGAGCTTTGATGTTATGGGTCTATTTTGCTTCCACTGGTTCTGGGACCCTTCTTAAGGTCAACGGCATCATGAACTTTACCCAGTACCAGGACATTTTAGCCCAAAAACCTGGTTGCCTCTGCCAGGAGGCTGAAACTTGGCTGCAAGTGGATTTTCCAGTAAGAAAGTAACCCCAAGCAAGTACACATCAAAAAGCACAAAGAAATTGTTAATTGACTACAAAATCAACATTTTGCTATGGCCATCTTGTCTCTGGACAAGAACCCCATTGAAAACCAGTAGTTTGAATTGAAGAGGGCAGTCCATAAGCGCAGAAGAAAGATATCAATGATCTGGAAAGATTCTGTATCGATGAATGCTCTAAGATCCCACCCAATGTGTTCTCCAATCTCATAAAACATTGTACAGTGCCATTATCCTGGCAAGGTGAAGGATTGAAAGGTATTGAAAACAGGGGTGGCAATAACTTTGAGCCCTATCTTTTTGAAAGAAAAAAAAGATTATTCATTAAACAAAATATATTTCTCAGAGCAATTGGATAAGTATAAAATAATATCATTTTCTATTTTGTTTTAGCGTACAGTATAGCTCAGTATTTGCTCATCTTAATTAAGGGTGCCAATAATTTTGGACCTGACTGTATTTGTATATCATGTAGCTGCTGCTCCTACATACTGTGATTAACCTGGAGAGAAATCCACAGACAAAGTGGTGTGTGTCTGTATCAGTATCTGTCCTCATAAAGGGATATGGTTACTGTATGGTGGGGTGTCTCTGGTGCCTTGGCTCAGTGAGGGTGCAGGGGCCTGGGCAGGTGGAGTGAGCAGGCCAGCCTCTCTGATAGGGTGTTGGGGTGGAGAAGGGAGCTGCTAGCTTCTGCTGTCACAGCGAATATGCTGCTCTGCTGCGGAGCTACATTACCTATGTATGTGTGTGTGTGTGTGTGTGCAGTATTTTGTATGTGGTATCTTTGTGTGTGTGTGTGATTGTTCTTGTTCGGGTGTCACGTCGTGGCAAGTATGCTTTGTGCTCAGAGATGACAGGGCAGTGTGAATATGAACAGAAGCAGATAGGAATCTCACTCTGAAAAGGAGAGCTGTGTAGAAAGGAGGAGATCCAGAAGGAATTGTGTTTCCATTCATTCTCTTCTCTGCCCTGAAAATAAGCCTTCAGCCGTGTGTGTGTGTGTGTATGTGTGTGTGTGTGTGTGTGTGTGTGTGTGTGTGTTTGAGTGTGTGTGCTCCCTCATGGTGAGATGTGGTTGCCATGGAGACCGGAGAGCTGTGCAGAACGAGAGCGGAAGAGAGGGGGAGGGGGGAACTCGCCTGTGAGTGTGTTCTGCTTACACCCATCCCCCATCCCACCTTCATGTGCTTACACAGACACACTCTCTCACACACAAATGCACGCACCGACATACACACTCAAGCACAAACATCCAAAGGAAGAGAAGTGCACTCAGCAATATGAAACAGAGGGTTTTTTGTTCACAAAAGAAAATCAACATTAATAATAGGCTACTCATCCCCCTTCTCCTCCCAGACACGCCCCAATGTCAAGATGCACAGGCACACACTCATTAACCCCCCCACCACCAAACCTCCCTTCATACCCACCCTCTAGCTTTATCTCTCTCTGCCCCCTCCTGGTTAATAAGATAGAGAGACAGAAAGAGGCAGAGTTAACCACTAGATTCGACATGCACCACTTGTCTACATTCAGGAAGCAAACATTATGTCTCTTCATTTACCAACTGTTTACGAGTTCTTAATAATGTAGTAGCGCATTAAATTATCATACCCTTCGCAAATGGGAGATCTCGTTAAAAGGAAGTGTAATGAGGAATTAGGAATGAAATGTGATTAATAGTTTGGGTGATTCCATGAAGCAGAGTTTCAATGTCATTGGTTTCCTATACCCATGTATGTGTGTATTAGCAAAGACAGTACAGTATGAAGATGGGCAGAAACTGCTTCTCCAGTGGAAATCCCCGATCAAACGTGTAGATGATGTCATGGTGACGTTGGCTAGCTAAGCTCATGCTTGTTACTTTCTCGAGGTTGGAGTAACAACACGTTCAGCTACTTCAGACATTGGCCCGAATCTAGGTTGTGCCTTTTAGATTTAGAGAAAATGAACGACTAAGGAAGCCTTTTTTTTTTTTACTTCTCTCATTGACTTCTCAAGTCCCAAACCCCTGGTCTGTTTGGTCTGTTTCGCAAGCTTTCCCAGAAGTCTTGTGATGTTGCGCCTCTGGGTTTAGAAACTCTGTGGTGTTAGTTTAGGAGTGTTTGTGTTTTTGCTTGTGTGCACGCCTCACTTTTTAATAGTGTGTGTGTGTGTGTGTCCTCTTAATTGCTAATTGTTTCATTGACCTCTCTGCGGATCCTCTACCGGCCCAGCAGTAGCCAGCACTGGGAGAGGAAGTGATGTGGTTGGTTTGTGACATCAGCATATTTCAAACCTCAGAGGAGTAATCAATCTCACACGGCACAACCTTACTGAGCATGCTCTGTTTAGGACCTGACGCTGCACTCAGGGTGGCTCAATGGCAGAGATGGATATGGGCCTCCAATGCCATCTATCAGTGGATATGACCGGACATGGGTCAGCTAGCATTTCCTTTACCATAGTGGGTTAAATCGAAACATCATTAGTTACATTTTTCACTACTTGAAGAGCAATGTTGTTATGTGCAGCTTGCCATTTAACATCCTTTTGCTGGAATAGTGTTTAAACTACAAGACAGGCGATTGATAGATCTCTAAGTGCTGTGTAGATATGAATATGAAACCCCTTTTTCCCTGGTAAACCGCTACAACTTCATAATAAGCGCTCATTATTGGCTTTCAGGACATACTATTGTTTGTTCCCTCTGTGCATCTGAAAGTGGGATATGACAGCAGCTCTTCTTCTTTGAGTTTCATTTGTTAGGGAGTGTGGTTCTGCTGTGTGTAAGCAGTTCTGTTTGGTTTTAGCTGTGTGTTTGTTAGAGAGTAGTTCTGCTGTGTGTAAGCAGTTCAGTTTGGTTTTAGCTGTGTGTTTGTTAGGGAGTGTAGTTCTGCTGTGTGTAAGCAGTTCAGTTTGGTTTTAGCTGTGTGTTTGTTAGAGTGTAGTTCTGCTGTGTGTAAGCAGTTCAGTTTGGTTTTAGCTGTGTGTTTGTTAGAGAGTAGTTCTGCTGTGTGTAAGCAGTTCAGTTTGGTTTTAGCTGTGTGTTTGTTAGAGAGTAGTTCTGCTGTGTGTAAGCAGTTCAGTTTGGTTTTAGCTGTGTGTTTGTTAGAGAGTAGTTCTGCTGTGTGTAAGCAGTTCAGTTTGGTTTTAGCTGTGTGTTTGTTAGAGAGTAGTTATGCTGTGTGTAAGCAGTTCAGTTTGGTTTTAGCTGTGTGTTTGTTAGGGAGTGTAGTTCTGCTGTGTGTAAGCAGTTCCGTTGGTTTTAGCTGTGTGTTTGTTAGAGTGTAGTTCTGCTGTGTGTAAGCAGTTCAGTTTGGTTTTAGCTGTGCGTTTGTTAGAGAGTAGTTCTGCTGTGTGTAAGCAGTTCAGTTTGGTTTTAGCTGTGTGTTTGTTAGAGAGTAGTTCTGCTGTGTGTAAGCAGTTCAGTTTGGTTTTAGCTGTGTGTTTGTTAGAGAGTAGTTCTGCTGTGTGTAAGCAGTTCGGTTTGGTTTTAGCTGTGTGTTTGTTAGAGAGTAGTTCTGCTGTGTGTAAGCAGTTCAGTTTGGTTTTAGCTGTGTGTTTGTTAGAGAGTAGTTCTGCTGTGTGTAAGCAGTTCAGTTTGGTTTTAGCTGTGTGTTTGTTAGGGAGTGTAGTTCTGCTGTGTGTAAGCAGTTCAGTTTGGTTTTAGCTGTGTGTTTGTTAGAGAGTAGTTCTGCTGTGTGTAAGCAGTTCAGTTTGGTTTTAGCTGTGTGTTTGTTGGATAGTGTAGTGATTTTTGTCTTTAGCTCAGCCAGAGTGGGTCAGGGTTCAACAGGATGGTCAGTAGACTTTGACCCATAACCTCAGTCCCAAATTGGTGGATTCTGCGCTGTCTAGGAGAGCAGGTAGTGTGTCTGTTGTGTGTTTGTGTAAGAGAGAGAGCGTAGGTGCGTGCAAACATTATTAATTCCTGTGCATATTAGCCTATACTGTTATGTTTTTTCTCTCGTCACTCCTTTTGTGACCTAGAAATCTGATCTCTGATCAGAGACCTGGAAAGCTATTCTTGTTATTGGGCATAGGGGGAAGACGATTATGACTCAGAATCTGATGATTATTAGTATTTCAAATCATGTTTCCCACTGAATGGAAATGGGACAGGAGGCACACAGGGCCTAATCCTGGGATTACAAACAGCCCAACGTCCGTAAGCTCATAACCGCTGTCTCCGTGGAGATGCAGGGTAACACCAGAAAAATCGACCAAAATACCCAGAAATCTGTAGGAGTGCAGAGAACACTGGGAGTGCAGAGCACAGCCGGCCCTGCATCAACGAACAGAGTATCACAACGCAGGCAGGCCCCCTTTGTGGCCCACTTATGCCCGTGTGTGTGTGTGTGTGTGTGTGTGTGTGTGTGTGTGTGTGTGTGTGTGTGTGTGTGTGCGTTCGTGTCTCTGCATTCGTGTCTCTCATCCTAATTACTTCATTGACCCCTCTGCGGATCCTCTACCGGCCCAGCCCAGCAGTAGCCAGCACTGGGAGAGGAAGTGATGTGGTTGGTCTGTGACATCAGCATATTTCACACCTCAGAGGAGTAATCAATCTCCCACGGCACAACCCTACTGAGCATGCTCTGTTTAAGGCCTGACGCTGCACTCCACTCAGGAGGGGTCAATGCCAGAGATGCATATAAGCCTCCAATGCCATCTATCAGTGGCCGGATATGGGTCAGCTAGCATTTAGTTTACTTTGCAGTAGTGTGTGGATCGAAACATCATTAGTTATTAGTGATTTCTTGAAAAGCAATGCTATATTATTTGCATTCATTTATCCTATTTTTGTTGGGATAAAAAGCACAAGACAGGGCTTTAATGTCGATAGATCACTAAGCACTGCGTAGATTTGAATACAGATGTAAGATCCTAATTTACACCAGTTTGCCACAGCAGGAAATTAACCCAGCCGCAACAGGGAAGTTATCCTGCAACATGGCGATCACAGTAAGATCCTACATCTGTATGAAATCCCTTTTCCCTGCTGAGCTGCTACAAAGTACTCATTATTTTTACGGCTAACTATTGGTCGTCCGTCTGTGAGTCTGAAAGTGTGAATATGAAAGCAGCTCTTCTGTGTTAAATTTAATTTGTTGGAGAGTAGTTCAGCTCTGTGTAAGTAGTCGATTCCGACTGTCCTACCTGCACCTCAGTAGTTGGTAATCAGATGTACCTTATGAGGGAGTGTAACAGGCTTTGCAGGTGTGGTTCCCTTGTGCGTGCTGAATAAGTGTAATTAAAATGGCGGAAACCCTCCCACTTGCTGGCCAACATTCAGTAGGGGTTTCAGTACATTTATCTTAGCCATTTTGATTCACTCTGAAAATTGCCACATTCAATTCTTCAACCCATGTTAATGTTGCAAGATTAGTGTACATAGAATTATAATAGTGTACAATAGTAGTCTATACCCTCCTTTATTATCTGCACTAAACATGGAACTATGTGATGACACAGCCAAGTATTGCGCCATACGTATGGTTCAAACTGTTAGGGCTTAGTCTGCCCTCCGCTCCATAGTCATTTAATTAGCCTACATGTATTTTGTTCTATATTATCGAACTGTTACTAATGAACCTCAGCGACAACCCCATGGCTGTGACGGCGTTTATAGGAAGCAAAGGAAGGTAAACGAAGCAATGTGATTAAATGGAATGATAATGTAGGCTATACCAACTGAAGGGAACTAACAATAAAGTGGCAGTTGAATATTTGTTGTTGTTAGGCCTACTGAAGTTTGATACTGATATTGGCTAATATTTAACATGATAGAAATAGGAAACAGAAAAGTTCAAGGCAGCCTATAATTAAGTAATTTGAGAGTAAAACAAGCATAATTTATGCCTACAATTCCTTTATCCAAACAGATTACTTATTTTCCTAGATCTTATCAAGTTGTAAATTACAGTGCATGGAGAATGGTGATCTTTTTTTCTGGAAGAAATCAAGTAGATGCTTTTTCCACTTGGAACCCGGCAGGTTCGCTTGACCTTACTCATGGTTTCCTCACCTGTAAAGGTGGTGGAATTATGGGGGAATGAAGTCAAGGTCAGAATACGGTGTATCTGTAGACACGCCTCCGCCACACCTTCATTTATTCCATCTCCACCCAAAACGAATAGTTGGTGAACATCACACTAATCTAATGCCTAAGTTCAAGGTCAGAATATGCAGAGAGTGAAAAGTGCATAAAGAGGGAGTTATGTTCCATTTACGCACGCTTAATAACTCCGGTCGGAATCGGGCCCATAGGTTTTAGCTGTGTTTCTGTTTGTTAGATAGAGTAGTATGTAAGTTTAGTGCGTTTGGGTCAGGGGTCAATGTGTGTGTGTCACACACACACACACACACACACACTCACACATCCTGACTTTTGTTTTTCCATGTAGCGTGGCTGAGTTTTTAATTATTATTATTAGTAGTAGTAGTAGTAGTAGAAGAATTACTATTTATTACACTTCTATAGTGCTTTTCATAACAGAAAAAGTTCTCAAAGCGCTTCAACGGTAAAAACAAAATACATTATGAGTAGCCTAGCAAAAGCTAGCTAGGTCAACCAATCAAGGCCAAGTCTTTGAGTACATGTATCCTCCAGAGATGGAGAGAGACAGTTCATGGCTTGATCAGAGGAAGGTGGTCAGGGATATGATTGATGTCGATTGATTGTCTGGTGACAATCATGTAGAGGGCTACTCTGGGAACCAGCCTGAGTTGTGTAGCCACTGCACTTCTCCTTCACAATGTATGGCACCCACTTGGGTGATGCTTCAGCAGCTCTGGGCACCAGAGAGCTCACCACATACAGTTCAGAATAGTAGCCAGTCCTCCTCACTACGAGCCCTCTGCCTCAGCACTGCATTCTTCCACTACATCTCCCATTCCTCTCAAGCCAAGCGACTGGTCAAATAATGTTCTCAAAAGATCAGGAACTAGCAGCCAGGGGAACCAAAAAATGCTGGTACTGTGTCCAGATGCATCATTCAAACAAAAACATTAGCTGCGGCCAAGCCAAAAAGAGTTGACCTGCCAATCAATCTGTGGGTGAAAATATACAGTACCTGTCAAATGCTTGGACACACATACTCATTCCAGGGTTTTTCTTTATTTTTACTATTTTCTATATTGTAGAATAATAGTGAAGAAATCAAAACTATGAAATAACACATATGGAATCATGTAGTAACCAAAAAAGTGTTAAACAAATCAAAATATATTTTATATTTGAGATTCTTTAAAGTAGCCACCCTTTGTCTTGATGACAGCTTTGCACACTCTTGGCATTCTCTCAACCAGCTTCATGAGGAATGCTTTTCCAACAGTCTTGAAGGAGTTGCCACATATGCTGAGCACTTGTTGGCTGCTTTTCCTTTCACTCTGCGGTCCAACTCATCCCAAACCGTCTCAATTGGTTTGAGGTCAGGTGATTGTGGAGGCCAGGTCATCTGATGCAGCACTCCATCACTCTCCTTGGTCAAATAGCCCTTACACAGTCTGGAGGTGTGTTTTGGGTCATTGTCATGTTGAAAAACAAATGATTGTCCCACTAAGTGTAAACCAGATGGGCTGGCAGAATGCTCTGGTAGCCATACTGGTAACCAAGTGTGCTTTGAATTCTAAATAAATCACTGACAGTGTCACCAGCAAAGCAACCCCACGCCATCACACCACCTCCTCCATGCTTCACGATGGGAACCACATATGCGGAGATCATCCGTTCACATACTCTGCGTCTCACAAAGACTCATCAGACCAAAGGACAGAGTTCCACATTTCTAATATCCATTGCTTGTGTTTCTTGCCACAAAAAAGTATATTTTACTTATTGGTGTCCTTTAGTAGTAGTTTCTTTGCAGCAATTCAACCATGAAGGCCTGATTCACACAGTCTCCTCCGAACAGTTGATGTTGAGATGTGTCTGTTACTTGAACTCTGTGAAGCATTTATTTGGGCTGCAATCTGAGGTAGAGTTAAAGTATTGAAGGTAGTGTGATGTTACAGCTATCTTTAGTGGCTTAGCCAGTACCACCACTGAGGTAGAGTAAGGGAAAAAAGTATTTGATCCCCTGCTGATTTTGTATGTTTGCCCACTGACAAAGGAATTATCAGTCTATAATGTTAATGGTAGGTTTGTTTGAACAGTGAGAGACAGAATAACAACAAAAACATCCAGAAAAACGCATGTCACAAATGTCATACATTTATTTGCATTTTAATGAGGGAAATAAGTATTTGACCCCCTCTCAATCAGAAAGATTTATGGCTCCCAGGTGTCTTTTATACAGGTAACGAGCTGAGATTAGGAGCACACTCTTAAAGTGAGTGCTCCTAGTCTCAGCTTGTTACCTGTATAAAAGACACCTTTCCACAGAAGCAATCAATCAGATTCCAAACTCTCCACCATGGCCAAGACCAAAGAGCTCTCCAAGGATGTCAGGGACAAGATTGTAGACCTACACAAGGCTGGAATGGGCTACAAGACCATGGCCAAGCAGCTTGGTGAGAAGGTGACAACAGGTGGTGCGATTATTCGCAAATGGAAGAAACACAAAAGAACTGTCAATCTCCCTCGGCCTGGGGCTCCATGCAAGATCTCACCTCGTGGAGTTGCAATGATCATGATCATGAGAAACGGTGAGGAATCAGCCCAGAACTACATGGGAGGATCTTGTCAATGATCTCAAGGCAGCTGGGACTTTAGTCACCAAGAAAACAATTGGTAACACACTATGCCGTGAAGGACTGAAGTCCTGCAGTGCCCGCAAGGTCCCCCTGCTCAAGAGTGTGCTCCTAATCTCAGCTCGTTACCTGTATAAAAGACACCTGGGAGACAGAAATCTTTGTGATTGAGAGGAGGTCAAATACTTATTTCCCTCATTAGAATGCAAATCAATTTATAACATTTTTGATATGCATTTTTCTGGATTTTTTTGTTGTTATTCTGTCTCTCACTGTTCAAATAAAACTACCATTAAAATTATAGACTGATAATTTGTTTGTTAGTGGGCAAACGTACAAAATCAGCAGGGGATCAAATACTTTTTTCCCTCACTGTATTTGGGCTGCAATCTGAGGTGCAGTTAACTCTAATGAACTTATCCTCTGCAGCAGAGGTAATTCTGCACCTTCCTTTCCTTTCCTCCCGGTCCTCATGAGATACAGTTTCATCACAGCGCTTGATGGTTTTTTCGACTGCACTTGAAGAAACTTTCAAAATTCTTGAAATTTTCCTCATTGACTGACCTTCATGTCTTAAAGTAATGATGGACTGTTGTTTATCTTTGCTTATTTGAGCTGTTCTTGCCATTATATGGACTTGGTATTTTACTAAATAGGGCTGTATTCTGTACACCACCCCTACCTTGTCACAACACAACTGATTGGCTCAAACACATTAAGAAATAAAGAAATTCCACAAATTAACTTTTAACAAGGCACACCTGTTAATTGAAATGCATTCCAGGTGACTACCTCATGAAGCTGGTTGAGAGAATGCCAAGAGTGTGCAAAGCTGTCATCAACTGGCTACTTTGAAGAATCTCAAATATAAAATACATTTTGATTTATTTAACACTTTTTTGGTTACTACATGATTCCATATCTGTTATTTCATAGTTTTGATCTCTTCACTATTATTCTACAATGTAGAAAATAGTCAAAATAAAAAAACTCTTGAATGAGTTGTTGTGTTCAAACTTTTGACTGGTACTGTATATATATATTCAATAAAGACTCAATGTTATCAAAAACAAAACAGCTGATTATAAACAACACTTCAAAATATGTACATAATGTATTGATAGGAGCTCTACTTAGTCTGCCAATAGGGCGTCATGGCAACTGTATAGGCTACTGATGCTGTAAGCTATTCAATTTTGCCTGGAAAAATACTTTTCACTTCCAGATATTCACGTTCATGGTTGTTATTTGTTCAGATTTGATTATTGGATTCGTGCTTTCTAGAACGTGCATTATACACTCTATCCGCTGGGTTTTGAAGGCACTTGTATGTTGCCTTTTTCACCACTTGTCGTCACTGTTGACCGTTAGTGTGAGAAATGTTCACCAATCTTGGTCCCTCCCGGTTTCAGAGGGAGAGGAGATATTTTGTGGCTTTGTTACAAAGAGACACGGGACGTGAGAGAGACCAGTCGGAGAATAGATCAGTCTGTTTATACCGTCTACTAATGTACTCGGATTTGACAAATACCTTATTCAAAACTTGATTTTTTAAAACATAATTCCATCTCTTTGGATCTATGCTTGGCGCACCTTCGATGGAATCATGTCTTTACCGAATAGAAGGAGCTCTATTGTGACGTATTTAGTGCTTGTGCTGCTGGAGTGTTACTGGGAAGCGGTGTCCGGGCAGCTCTCCTACTCCGTCTCAGAGGAGGTAAACCCGGGGACTTCTGTGGGAAATATCGCTAAGGATCTAAACCTCAATGTCCTGGAGTTGGAGTCTCGTATGTTTCAGATTGTCACCGGATCCAAGAGAAAGTATTTCGCGGTAAATCTAAAGACTGGTGTTCTCTATGTGAATGAGAGAATAGACAGAGAGGAGCTCTGTGTGAAGGTTCCGAAATGTACAGTCAGTGTAGAGGCCGTTATCAACAATCCGTTGAAGCTTTACCGTGTAGAAATTAATATTTTAGATACAAATGATAATGCACCGACTTTCACTGCTAAATCACAAAGTATAGACATTGCAGAGAGTGCGTTGCCTGGGGTTAGATTCCCCCTACTATCGGCCTATGATGCTGATGTGGGGAAGAACGGTATAAATATATACAAGCTTAGTTCTAATGAATATTTTTCTCTAGCTACACACAAAGGAGGAGAGAGTGTGTCTGCTGAGTTGGTGCTGCAGAAAGCTTTAGACCGAGAGAAACAGCCTGTGATCCAGCTCACACTGACCGCTGTAGATGGAGGAAACCCTCCGAAGTCTGGTACTTCAGACATAATAATTAATGTGCTGGATATTAATGATAACACCCCGGTGTTTACAAAATCGTTGTATAAGACTCGAATTTTGGAAAATGTACGGATTGGAACAACATTATTAACTCTTAACGCGACAGACGCCGATGAAGGAACGAACAGTGAGATAATATATTCTCTGAGCAAAAAAGATCAGGACCAAATTTTAGATGTTTTCTACATTGACCCAAATACAGGGACAATAACAGTTCAAGGCGAAATAGATTTTGAGGAACACCCTGCCTTTGAGATACGGGCGCAGGCGAGTGATAGAGGCCAGCCCCCGATGGCAGCGCATTGTAAAGTGCTGGTAGAAGTTCTGGACCTCAACGACAATGCCCCTGAGATCACTGTGACGTCACTATTAGACACAGTGAAGGAGGATGCGAAGGTGGGCACTGCCATTGCTCTCGTGTCAGTCCTAGATAAAGATGGTGGAAAAAACGGAGTGGTTCATTGTAAGGTTAAGAATGAGGTCCCTTTTAAGTTAGAAACGAACTATAACAATTATTATTCTTTAGTGGTCGTTGGGCCTCTTGACAGAGAGAGTGTTTCTCAGTATAATGTCACCATCACAGCTACGGATGAAGGGACCCCGCCTCTCTCCAGCACCAGCGTTGTTACTGTAGAGGTTTCTGATGTGAATGACAACGCTCCTCGCTTCTCAGAACCCGCTATTAATGTTTATGTCAAAGAGAACAGTCCGATAGGCGAGATAATCAAAACAGTGTCGGCAGTTGATGCTGACGTCAATGAAAATAGCCATGTGACCTACGCATTCTTAGAGAGTAACAGCAACTCACTACCGCTGTCTACAATAATCAATATAAACTCAGATACAGGAGATATAGTCAGTCTGCAGTCTTTTAACTATGAGGAGATACAAACTTTCCATTTTAAAGTTCAGGCCACAGACTCTGGTGTTCCTCCGCTCAGCAGCAACGTGACTGTGAACGTTGTTATCCTGGATGAGAATGACAACAGACCTGGGATTCTCGCGCCCTATTCTGATCACGGCACCGTTAACTCTGAGAACATTCCCTATTCTGCTGAAGCGGGCTACTTTGTAGCTAAGATCAGGGCTGTAGACTCCGACTCTGGCTACAATGCGCTGCTTTCTTATCACATTTCTGAGCCCAAGGGATCCAACCTCTTCAGAATCGGAACCAGCACCGGGGAACTAAGGACTAAGAGGCGAATGAGTGACAATGACCTGAAAACCCACCCGTTGGTCGTGGTGGTTTCTGATAACGGAGAACCCTCACTGTCAGCGACTGTGTCTATTGATGTAGTGGTGGTTGAAAGTACAGGTGAAATCCAGACTCAATACAGAAACGTACCGAGAAAGGAGGAGAGCTTCTCTGATTTAAACTTGTATTTGCTGATCGCCATTGCCTCGGTGTCAGTGATATTTTTACTGAGCCTCATCAGTTTAATAGCTGTAAAATGCCACAGGACAGACGACAGTTTCAAAAGGTACAGCGCCCCAATGATCACCACACACCCTGACGGGAGCTGGTCTTACTCTAAATCTACTCAGCAGTATGACGTGTGTTTCAGCTCAGACACACTGAAGAGTGACGTAGTGGTTTTCCCCGCGCCGTATCCACCTGCAGATGCAGAACTGATCAGTATTAATGGAAATGACACGTTTGACAGGACTCAGACATTACCCAACAAAGACAAGGTAAGAAATTAAGTTTTCAGTTGTACCAGAAATGCGTTTTTCTCCCATCCTTAAAATACACATTTGCTTTGATGTGCTTCTCATTGTGTTTGGATGATGTAGTCTTTTGATTCGCTGTCTCATTTTGATTATTTGTATAAAATAGTAAACATCTTACTGCCTTCACAAGTTGACATAAACTCCTTGCTTTTCGCTCGCTGTCAAGAGAAACATACGTGCTCTGTCCAAGGTGCTGAAACATATTACAGTCTTTCACTGCCTGCTTTTGCCAGTTGTTTGAACAAATGCTTTTTTGCCTTTACTCCATTTACAACTTTTCATATGAAGAAGAACATAGGCCTACATGTGCTCAGATATTATGGTCTTCATTCAGATTTTGTGTTTGTGTGTCATGGTGTGTAGGCAAAAAAATAACATCTGAGTTAGTATAAGCTCATACATCCCCCACGTGGCGTCACTGTTGACCGTGGCATTGAGATATTGTATTTTGTGTCTTGAGGCCCCTCCCCGTTTCAGAGGGTGAGGACATTTATCGGGGCTTTGTTACAAAGAGACGCAGAATGAGAGAGAGAGACGGAGACTGGTCGGAGGCAACATCAATGTTTACCGTTTAAAAAATCTGGATTGGAAACATATTTCTCGAAGCTTTGGTTGTTTGACAAATATTCGCATCTTTGGATCTATGCTTGGCGCACCTTCGATGGAATCATGTCTTTACCGAATAGAAGGAGCTCTATTGTGACGTATTTAGTGCTTGTGCTGCTGGAGTGTTACTGGGAAGCGGTGTCCGGGCAGCTCTCCTACTCCGTCTCAGAGGAGGTAAACCCGGGGACTTCTGTGGGAAATATCGCTAAGGATCTAAACCTCAATGTGCAGGATTTGGAGTCGCGTATGTTTCAGATTGTCACCGGGTCCAAGGGAAAGTATTTCGAGGTAAATCTAAAGACTGGTGTTCTCTATGTGAATGAGAGAATCGACAGGGAGGAGCTCTGTGTGAAGGTTCTGAAATGTACAGTGAATGTAGAGGCCGTTATCAACAATCCGTTGAAACTCTACCGTGTAGAAATTAACATTTTAGATGTTAATGATAATGCTCCATCTTTCAGTGCTAAATCACAAATTAAAGACATTGCAGAGAACGCATTGCCTGGGGTTAGATTCCCCCTACTATTGGCCTACGATGCTGATGTGGGGAAGAACGGTATAAATACATACAAGCTTAGTTCGAATGAATATTTTTCCTTAGCGGTTCATAAAGGAGAGCGTGTGTCTGCTGAGTTGGTGCTGCAGAAAGCTTTAGACCGAGAGAAACAGCCTGTGATCCAGATCACACTGACCGCTGTAGATGGAGGAAACCCTCCGAAGTCTGGTACTTCAGACATAATAATTCACGTGCTGGATAATAATGACAACACCCCGGTGTTTACAAAATCGTTGTATAAGACTCGAATTTTGGAAAATGTGCCCATTGGGACAACATTATTAACTCTTAACGCGACAGACCCAGATGAAGGAACGAACAGTGACATTGTATATACTCTGAACAAAGAAGATCAAGACCATGTACTAGATGTTTTCCATCTTGACCCAAATACAGGGACTTTAACAATTAAAGGCAATATAGATTTTGAGGAACACCCTGCCTTTGAGATCCGTGCCCAGGCGAGCGACAGAGGCCAGCCCCCGATGGCAGCGCATTGTAAAGTGCTGGTAGAAGTGGTGGATCTCAACGACAATGCCCCTGAGATCACTGTGACGTCACTCTTAGACACAGTGAAGGAGAACGCCAAAGTTGGCACTGCAATTGCTCTCGTGTCTATTCTCGATAAAGATGGTGGAAATAATGGAGTTGTACGTTGTGAGGTTAAGAATAAAGTCCCTTTTAAATTGGAGACAAACTATAAAAACTATTATTCGTTAGTTGTAGATGGGCCTCTTGACAGAGAGAGTGTTACTCAGTATAATGTCACCATCACAGCTACGGATGAAGGGACCCCGCCTCTCTCCAGCACCAGCGTTGTTACTGTAGACGTTTCTGATGTGAATGACAACGCTCCTCGCTTCTCAGAACCCGTTATTAATGTTTATGTTAAAGAGAACAGTCCGATAGGCGAGATAATCAAAACAGTGTTGGCAGTTGATGTTGACGTCAATGAAAATAGTCACGTGACCTACTCATTCTTAGAGAGTAAAAACAACTCAGTACCGCTGTCTACAATTGTCAATATAAACTCAGATACAGGAGATATAGTCAGCCTGCAGTCTTTTAACTATGAGGAGATACAAACTTTCCAGTTTAAAGTTAAGGCCACAGACTCTGGTGTTCCTCCGCTCAGCAGCAACGTGACTGTGAACGTTTTTATCCTGGATGAGAATGACAACAGACCTGGGATTCTCGCGCCCTATTCTGATCACGGCTCCGTTAACTCTGAGAACATTCCCTATTCTGCTGAAGCGGGCTACTTTGTGGCCAAGATCAGGGCTGTAGACTCCGACTCTGGCTACAATGCGCTGCTTTCTTATCACATCTCTGAGCCCAAGGGATCCAACCTCTTCCGAATCGGAACCAGCACCGGGGAACTAAGGACTAAGAGGCGAATGAGTGACAATGACCTGAAAACCCACCCGTTGGTCGTGGTGGTTTCTGATAACGGAGAACCCTCACTGTCAGCGACTGTGTCTATTGATGTAGTGGTGGTTGAAAGTACAGGTGAAATCCAGACTCAATACAGAAACGTACCGAGAAAGGAGGAGAGCTTCTCTGATTTAAACCTGTATTTGCTGATCGCCATTGCCTCGGTGTCAGTGATATTTTTACTGAGCCTCATCAGTTTAATCGCTGTAAAATGCCACAGGACAGACGACAGTTTCAAAAGGTACAGCGCCCCAATGATCACCACACACCCTGACGGGAGCTGGTCTTACTCTAAATCTACTCAGCAGTATGACGTGTGTTTCAGCTCAGACACACTGAAGAGTGACGTAGTGGTTTTCCCCGCGCCGTATCCACCTGCAGATGCAGAACTGATCAGTATTAATGGAAATGACACGTTTAACAGGACTCAGACATTACCCAACAAGGACGAGGTAAGGAACATAGTTTTCACTTAACCCAGAAATCAATTAGTCTCATATCCTTTAATTATACTTTTTTTCTGTCTTTTTTATACTTCTTAATTTCTTTGTATGACGTAGACCTTTCTTTCTCATTTGAGTGTTCAATGAAATAATAACGATCATGCTGCCTGTAAAAGTTCAAATGTTTTACTGTTCTCGCGCTGTGAAGAGAAGCACATGGGTGCTGTCCATGGTGCTGAAAATCCTCACGGTCTTCCGCTGCGTGATTTTGCCAGTTATTTGACGTAATGTTGTGAATATGTTTTTTTTGTTGCTATAATTAGCAGACATTTTAGCAGACGTTTTCATATGAAATAGCATATAAATGTGTCGTCGTCATGCTTATATTGTGTTTGGATGGGTGTCATTGTGATATTCGGAGAAGGTGTATGCTTGTGCATTCACCACCTGGCGTCACTATTGACCATGGCATTGAGATATTATATTCGAGTCTCGAGGCCCCTCCCAGATTCAAAGGGTGGGAAGACTTTTCAGGGCTTTGTTACAAAGAGACCCAGGACGAGAGAGAAACGGAGTGGTCGGAAGCCACATCAGCGTTTACTGTAAAGATATTCAGCTGGATTTTAAACATTATTTTTCGATGCTTTGATTAATTGACGCATAATTATTGTCTCTTTGGATCTATGCTTGGCTCACGTTCGATGGAATCATGTCTTTACCGAATAGAAGGCGCTCTATTGTGACGTATTTAGTGCTTGTGCTGCTGGAGTGTTACTGGGAAGCGGTGTCCGGGCAGCTCTCCTACTCCGTCTCAGAGGAGGTAAACCCGGGGACTTCTGTGGGAAATATCGCTAAGGATCTAAACCTCAATGTCCTGGAGTTGGAGTCTCGTATGTTTCAGATTGTCACCGGATCCAAGAGAAAGTATTTCGAGGTAAATCTAAAGACTGGTGTTCTCTATGTGAATGAGAGAATAGATAGAGAGGAGCTCTGTGCGAAGGCTTCGAAATGTACAGTCAGTGTAGAGGCCGTTATAAACAATCCGTTGAAGCTTTACCGTGTAGAAATTAATATTTTAGACGTTAATGATAATGATCCGTCTTTTAGAATACATTCTCAAACTTTAGACATTGCTGAGAGCACATTACCTGGACTTAGATTCGCTCTGTCAGAGGCCTCTGATGCTGATGTGGGTAAGAACACTGTTAGTTCATACAAGCTTAGTCCGAATGAATACTTCTCGCTTGATACACACAAAGGAGGAGAGAGTGTGTCTGCTGAGTTAGTGCTGCAGAAAGCTTTAGACCGAGAGAAACAGCCTGTGATCCAGCTCACACTGACCGCTGTAGATGGAGGAAACCCTCCGAAGTCTGGTACTTCAGACATAATAATTAATGTGCTGGATAACAATGATAACGCTCCAGTTTTTACTAATTCATTATATAAGACTCGAATTTTGGAAAATGTGCCCCTCGGTACAACAATCATAACTTTAAATGCCACCGATGTCGATGAAGGTACAAATAGTGAAATTGTGTACTCTCTTAGGAGCAAGGAGCAGGACCATTTCTTAGATATTTTTCAAATAGACTCTAAAACAGGTATCATTACAGTTAAAGGGAATATTGACTTCGAGGAAATACCTGCCTTTGAGATCCGTGCTCAGGCGAGTGACAGAGGCCAGCCCCCGATGGCAGCGCATTGTAAAGTGCTGGTAGAAGTGGTGGACCTCAACGACAATGCCCCTGAGATCACTGTGACGTCACTCTTAGACACAGTGAAGGAGAACGCTAAGATTGGCACTGCAATTGCTCTCGTGTCAGTCCTAGATAAAGATGGTGGAAATAATGGAGTTGTCCATTGTGATGTTAAGAATAAAGTCCCTTTTAAATTGGAGACAAACTATAAAAACTATTATTCGTTAGTAGTAGATGGGCCTCTTGACAGAGAGAGTGTTTCTCAGTATAATGTCACCATCATCGCTATGGATGAAGGGACCCCGCCTCTCTCCAGCACCAGCGTTGTTACTGTAGAGGTTTCTGATGTGAATGACAACGCTCCTCGCTTCTCAGAACCCGTTATTAATGTTTATGTTAAAGAGAACAGTCCGATAGGTGACGTCATTAAAACCGTGTCTGCAGTTGATGTTGACGTCAGTGAAAATAGTCATGTGACCTACTCATTCTTAGATAGTAACAGCAACTCAGTGCTGCTTTCTACAATGGTCAATATAAACTCAGTCACTGGAGATACAGTCAGCCTGCAGTCTTTTAACTATGAGGAGATACAAACTTTCCATTTTAAAGTTCAGGCCACAGACTCTGGTGTTCCTCCGCTCAGCAGCAACGTGACTGTGAACGTTTTTATCCTGGATGAGAATGACAACAGACCTGGGATTCTCGCGCCCTATTCTGATCACGGCTCCGTTAACTCTGAGAACATTCCCTATTCTGCTGAAGCGGGCTACTTTGTGGCCAAGATCAGGGCTGTAGACTCCGACTCCGGCTACAATGCGCTGCTTTCTTATCACATCTCTGAGCCCAAGGGATCCAACCTCTTCCGAATCGGAACCAGCACCGGGGAACTAAGGACTAAGAGGCGAATGAGTGACAATGACCTGAAAACCCACCCGTTGGTCGTGGTGGTTTCTGATAACGGAGAACCCTCACTGTCAGCGACTGTGTCTATTGATGTAGTGGTGGTTGAAAGTACAGGTGAAATCCAGACTCAATACAGAAACGTACCGAGAAAGGAGGAGAGCTTCTCTGATTTAAACTTGTATTTGCTGATCGCCATTGCCTCGGTGTCAGTGATATTTTTACTGAGCCTCATCAGTTTAATCGCTGTAAAATGCCACAGGACAGACGACAGTTTCAAAAGGTACAGCGCCCCAATGATCACCACACACCCCGACGGGAGCTGGTCTTACTCTAAATCTACTCAGCAGTATGACGTGTGTTTCAGCTCAGACACACTGAAGAGTGACGTAGTGGTTTTCCCCGCGCCGTATCCACCTGCAGATGCAGAACTGATCAGTATTAATGGAAATGACACGTTTGATAGGACTCAGACATTACCCAACAAAGACAAGGTAAGAAATACCGTTTTTTATAAACATAGTAATCATTTTCTATTATTTACTGAACATGTTTTCCTTGTTTTATGCTCCTCCAGTGTTTTGATGGCGGTGACATTTACTTCACTGTCTCATCTGAATGTTCAATGAATAATGGACTTCTTAATTACTTTACAAGTTTTTCATAAGTTTTTCATGGTTTTTACCCGCTGTAAATTCAAACTTTGTTGCACTGTCCATGGTGCTGAAACCCATCGTGGTCAAACATTAGTCGTTTACTAGAGCGAATAGATATTTTTGTCTTTGTATGCCTATATTTTGTAGACCCTGACATGTAGAGCGGAACTTAAATGAAGTTATCAGATATATTATTGTTAAAATGCACATGTTTTGCCTTTGTGTCACAGAATAATGTCATTTTCTAAATTATTATTGTAAGCTCGTTCCGGTACCACGTGGCGTCACTGTTGACCGTGGCTTTGAGATGTTATATGTGAGTCTCGAGGCTCCTCCCAGCTTCAGAGGGTGAGGAGATTTCTCGGGGCTTTGTTACAAAGAGAAGAAGAACGAGAGAGATACGGTTGTCGGAGGCGACATCGGTGTTAACCGTGTAGAAATTCAATTCGATTTGATGAATATATTGTTTTATGCTTTGATTGATTGAAGGATAATCATCTCTTTGGATCTATGCTTGGCGCACCTTCGATGGAATTATGTTTTTACCGAATAGAAGGAGCTCTATTGTGACGTATTTAGTGCTTGTGCTGCTGGAGTGTTACTGGGAAGCGGTGTCTGGGCAGCTCTCCTACTCCGTCTCAGAGGAGGTAAACCCGGGGACTTCCGTGGGAAATATCGCTAAGGATCTAAACCTCAATGTGCAGGATTTGGAGTCTCGTATGTTTCAGATTGTCACCGGATCCAAGAGAAAGTATTTCGAGGTAAATCTAAAGACTGGTGTTCTCTATGTGAATGAGAGAATAGACAGAGAGGAGCTCTGTGCGGAGGATCTTACATGTACAGTCCTTGTAGAGGCCGTTATCAGCAATCCGTTGAAGCTTTATCGAATAGAAATACATATTCTAGACGTTAATGATAATTCCCCGTCTTTTCCTACGAGGTCACAACATATCAATATAACAGAAAACACGTTAACCGGTGCTAAATTCCCCCTAAAATCCTCTCATGATGCGGATGTTGGTAAGAATACTGTTAGTACATACAAGCTTAGTCCCAATGAATATTTTTCTCTAGCTACACACAGAGGAGAGAGTGTGTCTGCTGAGTTGGTGCTGCAGAAAGCTTTAGACCGAGAGAAACAGCCTGTGATCCAGCTCACACTGACCGCTGTAGATGGAGGAAATCCACAGAGGTCTGGTAGTATGGCTGTTATAGTTAATGTGTTGGACATAAACGACAACCCCCCTGTTTTTAGTAAATCGCTGTACAAAGCCAGTGTTTATGAAAACGTACCGATTGGAAACTCAATAATAACACTAAATGCTACTGATTTAGACGAAGGACCAAATGGTGAAGTGTTTTTTTCATTTAGCGAGTTTGGAAAAGGCAACTTTGCTGATATTTTTGTAGTGGACACAAAAACGGGGACTGTTACAAACAAAAGAAAAATAGATTTTGAAGAAAACAAAGCTTTTGAAATCCGTCTTCAAGCAAGTGATGGGGCCAACTCTCCGATGACATCACACTCCAAATTGTTGATTGAAGTACTAGACATAAACGACAATGCCCCTGAGATCACTGTGACGTCACTCTTAGACACAGTGAAGGAGGACGCCAAGGTGGGCACTGCAATTGCTCTCGTGTCAGTCCTAGATAAAGATGGTGGAAAAAATGGGTTGGTACATTGTGAGGTTAAGAATAAAGTCCCTTTTAAATTGGAGACAAACTATAAAAACTACTATTCGTTAGTAGTCAATGGTCCTCTAGACAGAGAGAGCGCGTCTCATTACAATGTTACCATCGCAGCTACGGATGAAGGGACCCCGCCTCTCTCCAGCACCACCGTTATTACTGTACACGTTTCTGACGTGAATGACAACGCTCCTCGCTTCTCAGAACCAGTTATTAATGTTTATGTTAAAGAGAATAGTCCGATAGGAGATGTCATTCAAACCGTGTCTGCAGTTGATGCTGACGTCAATGAAAATGGTCATGTGACCTACTCATTCTTAGAGAGTAACAGTAACTCAGTACCGCTGTCTACAATGGTCAATATAAACTCAGATACAGGAGATATAGTCAGCCTTCAGTCTTTTAACTATGAGGAGATAAAAACTTTCCAGTTTAAAGTTAAGGCCACAGACTCTGGTGTTCCTCCGCTCAGCAGCAACGTGACTGTGAACGTTTTTATCCTGGATGAGAATGACAACAGACCTGGGATTCTCGCGCCCTATTCTGATCACGGCTCCGTTAACTCTGAGAACATTCCCTATTCTGCTGAAGCGGGCTACTTTGTAGCTAAGATCAGGGCTGTAGACTCCGACTCTGGCTACAATGCGCTGCTTTCTTATCACATCTCTGAGCCCAAGGGATCCAACCTCTTCAGAATCGGAACCAGCACCGGGGAACTAAGGACTAAGAGGCGAATGAGTGACAATGACCTGAAAACCCACCCGTTCGTCGTGTTGGTTTCTGATAACGGAGAACCCTCACTGTCAGCGACTGTGTCTATTGATGTAGTGGTGGTTGAAAGTACAGGTGAAATCCAGACTCAATACAGAAACGTACCGAGAAAGGAGGAGAGCTTCTCTGATTTAAACTTGTATTTGCTGATCGCCATTGCCTCGGTGTCAGTGATATTTTTACTGAGCCTCATCAGTTTAATAGCTGTAAAATGCCACAGGACAGACGACAGTTTCAAAAGGTACAGCGCCCCAATGATCACCACACACCCAGACGGGAGCTGGTCTTACTCTAAATCTACTCAGCAGTATGACGTGTGTTTCAGCTCAGACACACTGAAGAGTGACGTAGTGGTTTTCCCCGCGCCGTATCCACCTGCAGATGCAGAACTGATCAGTATTAATGGAAATGACACGTTTGACAGGACTCAGACATTACCCAACCAAGACAAGGTGAGACATCATGTTTTCAATTAGCACATATATATTCTATTCTCCTGTCATTTACTGAGCATTTACTCTGCTTTGTTGTGCTTTTTAAGGTATTTTGATGGTGTTGTCGTTTGCTCTTTAATGTACGTCTTATGTAAGTTGTAAAAATTGCCTATGTAAGTTGTAAACATGGCTTGTTATTTACCCGTTGTAAATATAAAGGTCAATGTGCTGTAAATGGTGCTGAAACGGATAATGGTATTTTTCTTGGTGTTTGAGCTAATGAGGTGATTGCGCTTAGTACATTTATTAGAGCTACTCATATTAACTTACACTTGTAATCAGATATTATGATCACCAGCCTTGGCTTGTGTCTGGGTTTTCTGGAATGTAATGTCATTTGTTAATCTAACATCATACATTGATGCGTAAATTCCCCCACGTGGCGTCACTGTTGACCGTGGCATTGAAATATTGTATTTTGTGTCTTGAGGCCCCTCCCCGTTTCAGAGGGTGAGGACATTTCTCGGGGCTTTGTTACAAAGAGACGCAGGATGAGAGAGAGAGACGGAGACTGGTCGGAAGCCACATCAGTGTTTACCGTGTAAAAAATCTGGATTGGAAACATATTTCTCGAAGCTTTTATTGTTTGACAAATATTCGCATCTTTGGATCTATGCTTGGCGCACCTTCGATGGAATCATGTCTTTACCGAATAGAAGGAGCTCTATTGTGACGTATTTAGTGCTTGTGCTGCTGGAGTGTTACTGGGAAGCGGTGTCCGGGCAGCTCTCCTACTCCGTCTCAGAGGAGGTAAACCCGGGGACTTCTGTGGGAAATATCGCTAAGGATCTAAACCTCAATGTCCAGGAGTTGGAGTCTCGTATGTTTCAGATTGTCACCGGGTCCAAGAGAAAGTATTTCGAGGTAAATCTAAAGACTGGTGTTCTCTATGTGAACGAGAGAATAGACAGAGAGGAGCTTTGTGCAAATGCTCCTAAATGTACAGTCAGTGTAGAGGCCGTTATCAACAATCCGTTGAAACTCTACCGTGTAGAAATGAATATTTTAGATGTTAATGATAATGCTCCATCTTTCCGAGCGAAATCACAAACTATAGACATTGCTGAAAACACTTTTCCAGGGGTACGATTTCCGTTGTTAGACGCATCTGATGTAGATGTTGGAAAGAATGCTCTCAATACATACAAACTGGGCCCTAGCCAGCATTTTTCCTTGGCGATGCACAAAGGGGGTGAGAGCGTGTCTGCTGAGTTAGTGCTGCAGAAAGCTTTAGACCGAGAGAAACAGCCTGTTATCCAGCTCACACTGACCGCTGTAGATGGAGGAAACCCAGCAAGGTCAGGTACATTGGAAGTAATAGTTCATGTTCTGGATAATAATGACAACGCTCCAGTTTTCACAACGTCGTTGTACAAGACACGTATGATTGAAAATACACCAATAGGAACAACTGTCATAACTTTAAATGCGACAGACTTTGATGAGGGTACGAATAGTGACCTTGTTTATTCTATCAGCAAAAATGAGAAGGATCATATCCTCCAGATGTTCGATATTGAGCCAAAAACGGGGACAATTACAGTTAAAGGTAAAATTGACTATGAAGAACATACTGCATTTGAGATCCGTGCGCAGGCGAGTGACAGAGGCCAGCCCCCGATGGCAGCGCACTGTAAAGTGCTGGTAGAAGTGGTGGACCTCAACGACAATGCCCCTGAGATCACTGTGACGTCACTCTTAGACACAGTGAAGGAGGACGCCAAGGTGGGCACTGCAATTGCTCTCGTGTCAGTCCTAGATAAAGATGGTGGCAGAAATGGGTTGGTACATTGTGAAGTTGAGAATAAAGTCCCCTTTAAATTGGAGACAAACTATAAAAATTATTATTCTTTAGTGGTCGATGGGTATCTTGACAGAGAGCAGGCTTCTCAGTACAATGTCAACATCATAGCTACGGATGAAGGCACCCCGCCTCTCTCCAGCACCAGCGTTATTACTGTGCACGTTTCTGACGTGAATGACAACGCTCCTCGCTTCTCAGAACCCGTTATTAATGTTTATGTGAAAGAAAACAGTCCGATAGGTGACGTCATTAAAACAGTGTCTGCAGTTGATGCTGACGTCAATGACAATAGTCATGTGACCTACTCATTCTTAGAGAGGAACAGTAACTCAGTACCGCTGTCTACAATAATCAATATAAACTCAGATACAGGAGATATAGTCAGTCTGCAGTCTTTTAACTATGAGGAGATAAAAACGTTCCATTTTAAAGTTCAGGCCACAGACTCTGGTGTTCCTCCGCTCAGCAGCAACGTGACTGTGAACGTTTTTATCCTGGATGAGAATGACAACAGTCCTGGGATTCTCGCGCCCTATTCTGATCACGGCTCCGTTAACTCTGAGAACATTCCCTATTCTGCTGAAGCGGGCTACTTTGTGGCCAAGATCAGGGCTGTAGACGCCGACTCTGGCTACAATGCGCTGCTTTCTTATCACATCTCTGAGCCCAAGGGATCCAACCTCTTCCGAATCGGAACCAGCACCGGGGAACTAAGGACTAAAAGGCGAATGAGTGACAATGACCTGAAAACCCACCCGTTGGTCGTGGTGGTTTCTGATAACGGAGAACCCTCACTGTCAGCGACTGTGTCTATTGATGTAGTGGTGGTTGAAAGTACAGGTGAAATCCAGACTCAATACAGAAACGTACCGAGAAAGGAGGAGAGCTTCTCTGATTTAAACTTGTATTTGCTGATCGCCATTGCCTCGGTGTCAGTGATATTTTTACTGAGCCTCATCAGTTTAATCGCTGTAAAATGCCACAGGACGGACGACAGTTTCAAAAGGTACAGCGCCCCAATGATCACCACACACCCTGACGGGAGCTGGTCTTACTCTAAATCTACTCAGCAGTATGACGTGTGTTTCAGCTCAGACACACTGAAGAGTGACGTAGTGGTTTTCCCCGCGCCGTATCCACCTGCAGATGCAGAACTGATCAGTATTAATGGAAATGACACGTTTAACAGGACTCAGACATTACCCAACAAAGACAAGGTAAGAAATAAATGTTTTACTTCACACAGAAATCACTTTCCATCCCATCATCCCTTTGCCAAAAATGTGTATGCTTTGGCGTGCTTCCCATTGTCTATCTATGACGGTGTTCTTTGCTTTCGCTGTCTCTTTTGAATAATCAGTTAAATATTTGGGATCATACTGCTTTAACAAGTTGCAAACATGTTCACTATCCGCTCCCTATCTAGAGGATCATGTGTCCGCTGTCCATGGTGCTGAAACCCACCAGTTTTTGTCCTGTCCGCTTTTGAACTAAACTTACGCAAGAGCACAGATATACACTGAACAAAAATATAAACGCAACAAGTAAAGTGTTGATCTCATGTCTCATGAGCTGAAACAAAAGATCCCAGTAATGTTCCATATGCACAAAAAGCTTATTTCTCAAAAATGTTGTGCACAAATTTGTTTACATCCTTGTTAGTGAGCATTTCTCCTTTGTCAAGATAATCGATCCACCTGACACGTGTGGCATATCAAGAAGCTGATTAAATAGCACGATCATTACATAGGTGAACCTTGTGCTGGGGACAATAAACGGCCACTTTAAAATGTGCAATTTTGTCACACAATACAATGCCACAGACATCTAAAGTTGTGAGGGAATGTGCAATTGGCATGCTGACTACAGGAATGTCCACCACATCTTTCTTCAGAGAATTGAATGTTAATTTCTCTACCATAAGCTGCCTTCAGTGTCGTTTTAGAGAATTTGGCAGTATGTCCAACCCGCCTCACAACCATATAACCACATGTAACCACGCCATCACAGGACCTCCACTTCTGGCTTCTTCCCTTGCAGGATCGTCTGGGTTGTGGGCGGTGGTGGTGGGGTTTGGGGGGGGGGGGGGGGCGGGGTTGATTAAGGAGTTTTTTTTGGCTGGGCCTGGCTCCCCAGTGGGTGGGCTTGGCTGTGAAGTGAGTGAGTGGGCCTATGCCCTCCATGGCTGCAGGCTGCACCCCTGTCCGATCATGTGAAATCCATAAATTAGGCATTCATTAATTTATTTCAATTGACTCATTTTCTGAACTGTAAATCAGTAACATCTTTGAAATTGTTCCATGTTGCGGTTATATTTTTGTTCAGAATAGTATGGTCATCATGCTTAGCTTGTGTCTGGGTGTCATGTATTTTAATGTGATTTTCTGAAGCTCGTACATTTACCACTTGGCGTCACTGTTGACCGTGGCATTGAGATATTATATTTGGTCTCGAGGCCCCTCCCAGTTTCAGAGGGAGAAGTGATTTCTCCGGGCTTTGTAACAAAGAGATGCAGGACGAGAGGGAGACTGGTCGAAGCGGAGTACACATAAGTGTAAAAAATAAGCTGAATTTGATACGTATATTTTTCGATGCTTTGATTGTTTGACGGATAATATTCTCTTTGGATCTATGATCAGCTCACTTTCGATGGAATCATGTCTTTACCGAATAGAAGGAGCTCTATTGTGACGTATTTAGTGCTTGTGCTGCTGGAGTGTTACTGGGAAGCGGTGTCCGGGCAGCTCTCCTACTCCGTCTCAGAGGAGGTAAACCCGGGGACTTCTGTGGGAAATATCGCTAAGGATCTAAACCTCAATGTGCAGGATTTGGAGTCGCGTATGTTTCAGATTGTCACCGGATCCAAGAGAAAGTATTTCGAGGTAAATCTAAAGACTGGTGTTCTCTATGTGAATGAGAGAATCGACAGAGAGGAGCTATGTGCGGAGGATCTGAAATGTATAGTCATCGTAGAGGCCGTTATCAACAATCCGTTGAAGCTTTACCGTTTAGAAATGATAATTGTAGATGTTAATGATAACGCTCCGTCGTTTAGTGCTAAATCACAAACTATAAACGTCGCTGAGAACACTTTACCTGGAGTTAAATTCACTTTATCAGAGGCTTCTGATTTGGATGTTGGTAAGAATACTGTAAGCACATACAAGCTTAGTCCTAATGAATACTTCTCTCTTGACATACACAATGGAGGAGGTAGTGTGTCTGCTGAGTTGGTGCTGCAGAAAGCTTTAGACCGAGAGAAACAGCCTGTGATCCAGCTCACACTGACCGCTGTAGATGGAGGAAATCCACAGAGGTCTGGTACGTCACAGATTATAATTAATGTTTTAGATATTAATGATAACCTTCCGGTATTTACTAGCTCTTTGTATAAGACTACAATTCCCGAGAATGTGCTCATAGGAACAACGGTATTCACTGTGAACGCGACTGATGCTGATGAAGGTACAAATAGTGAGATTGTCTACTCTCTTAGGAATAAAGATCAAGACCGTATTCTAGATATATTCGAAATTGACCCCAACTCTGGCGTTATAACAGTAAAAAGCAATATTGACTTTGAGGAAAGAAAGGCGTTTGAGATCCGTGTAGAGGCAAGTGACAGAGGCCAGCCCCCGAATGCAGCGCATTGTAAAGTGCTGGTAGAAGTGGTGGACCTCAACGACAATGCCCCTGAGATCACTGTGACGTCACTCTTAGACACAGTGAAGGAGAACGCAAAGGTGGGCACTGCCATTTCTCTCGTGTCAGTCCTAGATAAAGATGGTGGCAAAAACGGGGTTGTACATTGTGAAGTTGAGAATAAAGTCCCTTTTAAATTGGAGACAAACTATAAAAACTATTATTCGTTAGTAGTAGACGGGCCTCTTGACAGAGAGAGAGTTTCTCAGTATAATGTCACCATCACAGCTACGGATGAAGGCACCCCGCCTCTCTCCAGCACCAGCGTTATTACTGTGCACGTTTCTGATGTGAATGACAACGCTCCTCGCTTCTCAGAGCCCGTTATTAATATTTATGTTAAAGAGAACAGTCCGATAGGAGACGTCATTAAAACCGTGTCTGCAGTTGATGTTGACGTCAGTGAAAATAGTCATGTGACCTACTCATTCTTAGATAGTAACAGCAACTCAGTACCGCTGTCTACAATGGTCAATATAAACTCAGATACAGGAGATATAGTCAGTCTTCAGTCTTTTAACTATGAGGAGATACAAACTTTCCATTTTAAAGTTCAGGCCACAGACTCTGGTGTTCCTCCTCTCAGTAGCAACGTGACTGTGAACGTTTTTATCCTGGATGAGAATGACAACAGACCTGGGATTCTCGCGCCCTATTCTGATCACGGCTCCGTTAACTCTGAGAACATTCCCTATTCTGCTGAAGCGGGCTACTTTGTAGCCAAGATCAGGGCGGTAGACACCGACTCCGGCTACAATGCGCTGCTTTCTTATCACATCTCTGAGCCCAAGGGATCCAACCTCTTCCGAATCGGAACCAGCACCGGGGAACTAAGGACTAAGAGGCGAATGAGTGACAATGACCTGAAAACCCACCCGTTGGTCGTGGTGGTTTCTGATAACGGAGAACCCTCACTGTCAGCGACTGTGTCTATTGATGTAGTGGTGGTTGAAAGTACAGGTGAAATCCAGACTCAATACAGAAACGTACCGAGAAAGGAGGAGAGCTTCTCTGATTTAAACTTGTATTTGCTGATCGCCATTGCCTCGGTGTCAGTGATATTTTTACTGAGCCTCATCAGTTTAATCGCTGTAAAATGCCACAGGACAGACGACAGTTTCAAAAGGTACAGCGCCCCAATGATCACCACACACCCCGACGGGAGCTGGTCTTACTCTAAATCTACTCAGCAGTATGACGTGTGTTTCAGCTCAGACACACTGAAGAGTGACGTAGTGGTTTTCCCCGCGCCGTATCCACCTGCAGATGCAGAACTGATCAGTATTAATGGAAATGACACGTTTGACAGGACTCAAACATTACCCAACCAAGACAAGGTAAGAGTAATATGCTTAACGAATGTGATAATGTTTTTTAAACCCCAGCACAGTTTTATATTGCAGTTTTGGGGAGAATTACAGACATTTGTCAAATGTAGTTGTATCATGGTTTCAGAGTTATATGCCTCCACGTGTTTGCATGGTCAATTTAGTTTTTGATAACTTATGAGAATATATATTGGCAGACATTGCGGAAACAATATTTCCAGGCTGTATCACAACCGGCGGTGATTGGGAGTCCCATAGGGCGGCGCACAATTGGCCCAGCGTCGTCCGATTTAGGGTTTGTCCGTGGTAGGTTGTCACTGTAAATAAGAATTCTTATTAACTAACTTGCCTAGTTAAAAAAAAAGGTTAAGTCTTTTTTTTTAAAATAAAACAATGTGCACAAGAACATCGCTGTGAATGTGCAGACGCTGTCCGTGGTGCTGAAACGGTTAGTGTACTTTGGTTTCGAGGGGCAGAGGCCTTTTAGAATCAATTCTTATCATCGTTGAAAGTGGAATGGATTCAGTCAAGTGGTAGACAGTTGATTTCGTTTTAAATGTTTCATCTCTCTGCTTTGTCTCCCCCGTTAACATTCTATCTGGCAGTTTCTATGGGCGACCAAATAACGACAGCTGTCCTTGTATCTAAACTGTATTTCCACTATTTCTAACCGACTATAATAATAACTCATTTTAAATGTTCCCATCTTCATCATTTCACATTTTGAAGTTCTCATCATGAGCAAGTGTAGTCGAATTCGACTCTACGGTGTGGTCGACTCTACCATGTAGTTGATTCAGATTTGAGACTACATTGGTCGCCGGTTATTCACAGTGATCTTTGCTATTTTGCTCACTACTATCACAATAGGTCAACTATATATTATATAAAATGGCATGAAATCGAACACGTAACACTGGGTGTCACTATAGACCACGGTAAGCAGCGAAGTCAAATGTGTTTTTATACTCCTCCTCTGAAGGAAAATACAGAATAGTGTCACTGTCAGGGCGCGTAGTGAGGAGGAACGGTCGAGTTGTGATGAGACAGAGAGGGCTGAGCTGTGTACAGAATGTCCGACATTTAACGCAATATTTCGGGTTTTGATGGATACATGACCCTTACTTACTGGATTCAGTTGTTTTTCTACATGCAGCGATGGATCGTCGAAGACAAAGGGAAAGCGTTTGGATTCAGTGCGTCGCGTTGCTTTGTTTATTTGACTGGTCTGCAGCGCAGATCTCTTACTCCGTTTCAGAGGAGGTGGACAAAGGCACGTTCGTGGGGAATCTCGCTAAGGATTTAAACCTTAATGTACACGAACTGGAGTCGAGGGGTCTAAGGATTGTTTCCGGAAATAGTAAGATGTATTTTGAGGCGAATTTAAAAACAGGGATTCTTTACGTTAACGAGAGAATAGACAGAGAGGAGCTTTGTCCAAATACGATAAAGTGCTCTTTGAATATCGAAGCCATATTGAGCCATCCTGTGCTTCTGCATCGTATTGAGGTTAATATTTTAGATATTAATGATAACACACCTTCTTTTGTTGAAAAATCCCACACATTGAACATCTCTGAGTCTTCAACGCCGGGCGAGCGATATATGCTACCGATTGCAAATGACGCAGACACGGGCAGTAACTCGGTAAAGAGCTACAAGCTGAGCCCGAATGAACACTTCTCCCTGGATGTACAGAGCGGCGGAGAGCAGAGTGTGTCTGCTGAGTTAGTGCTGCAGAAAGCTTTAGACCGAGAGAAACAGCCCGTGATCCAGCTCACACTGACCGCTGTAGACGGAGGAAAACCTCCTCGATCAGGGACGTTACTTATCGTTGTTAACGTAATTGATGTTAATGACAATTCTCCAGTATTTTCTAAGCCGCTTTATAAAGTTCGTGTTTATGAAAATGCGCGTTTTGGGACAAATATATTAACTCTCACTGCAACAGATTTAGACGAGAGCGTAAATGGTGAGATAGTGTATTCTTTCTTAAAACGTGGAAATCTGGACCCCTCAAACATGTTTGCCATCAATTCAGACACTGGTGAAATTACAGTCAAGGGAAATTTGGACCATGAAGATAGTCCTGCATTTGAAATTCGGGTTCAGGCGATGGACCGAGGGCACTCACCTCGCAGTGCACATGGTAAAGTGTTAGTTGATGTTATTGATGTCAATGACAATGCCCCAGAAATCTTAGTGACGTCACTCATAAGTCCAGTGAAAGAGGATGCCGAGATAGGGACAGTGGTCGCCTTTGTGACAGTAACTGATAACGATGGAGGTAAAAATGGCCTCACTAACTGTGAACTTGTAGGGTCTGTTCATTTTAAACTAAAGTCGAACTATAAAAACTATTATTCGTTAGTAGTAGATGGGCCTCTTGACAGAGAGAGTGTTTCTCAGTATAATGTCACCATCACAGCTACGGATGAAGGGACCCCGCCTCTCTCCAGCACCAGCGTTGTTACTGTAGATGTTTCTGATGTGAATGACAACGCTCCTCGCTTCTCAGAACCCGTTATTAATGTTTATGTTAAAGAGAACAGTCCGATAGGAGACGTTATTTATAAGATGTCTGCTTTTGACCCAGATTCAGATGAAAATGCAAAAGTAACCTATTCTTTATTAGATAAAAATGTTTCAATATCATCAGCTGTAAATATAAACTCGGATACAGGAGATATAGTCAGCCTGCAGTCTTTTAACTATGAAGAGATGAAAACTTTCCAGTTCAAAGTTCAGGCCACAGACTCTGGTGTTCCTCCGCTCAGCAGCAACGTGACTGTGAACGTTTTTATCCTGGATGAGAATGACAACAGACCTGGGATTCTCGCGCCCTATTCTGATCACGGCTCCGTTAACTCTGAGAACATTCCCTATTCTGCTGAAGCGGGCTACTTTGTAGCCAAGATCAGGGCTGTAGACTCCGACTCTGGCTACAATGCGCTGCTTTCTTATCACATCTCTGAGCCCAAGGGAACTAACCTCTTCAGAATCGGAACCAGCACCGGGGAACTAAGGACTAAGAGGCGAATGAGTGACAATGACCTGAAAACCCACCCGTTGGTCGTGGTGGTTTCTGATAACGGAGAACCCTCACTGTCAGCGACTGTGTCTATTGATGTAGTGGTGGTTGAAAGTACAGATGAAATCCAGACTCAATACAGAAACGTACCGAGAAAGGAGGAGAGCTTCTCTGATTTAAACTTGTATTTGCTGATCGCCATTGCCTCGGTGTCAGTGATATTTTTACTGAGCCTCATCAGTTTAATCGCTGTAAAATGCCACAGGACAGACGACAGTTTCAAAAGGTACAGCGCCCCAATCATCACCACACACCCTGACGGGAGCTGGTCTTACTCTAAATCTACTCAGCAGTATGACGTGTGTTTCAGCTCAGACACACTGAAGAGTGACGTAGTGGTTTTCCCCGCGCCGTATCCACCTGCAGATGCAGAACTGATCAGTATTAATGGAAATGACACGTTTGATAGGACTCAGACATTACCCAACAAAGACAAGGTAAGAGGAACTCTCCCCCGCAGATGTTTAAATGTGTCTGCACTTCCAGTTAAATGTGTTTTGTGTTGTGGGAAAACAGACAGAGATATGTGGCATTGGGAAATATGCAGATATGCTTACATCATAGCAGGTTTCAGATTGATATAAGTTGTCCACATTTTCAGCCTACGGATGCATATGGTATCAACGATTTATAGGCTACGGTGAAGACTTGTTTCCAAATGACTGTGTTCACCAAGCGGTGAAATAGTAGTGGCTGCTGTACATGAGGCTCAAATCGTTTGTGCTTTGTGCTTCCAATGTCCAGTGATGTTTTTAGACTGATACATGTCACTGGTTAAATTGAATGTATGCAAACCGTGGTAATTCGCTTTTCAGAGTTGTCTTTGCGGTCTTGACAGCATGACAATGTTGATAACCCTTGAGCTATCCGTATCACTGCTCTGCTACTCGTCCTAGATTTTTATAGCTTCTGCCATCGATATCAGAATATAATCAACACATAGTTTATTGTTCAATGTGGCTGAACGTTTTGGATCCTTTCCCTGTGTTTTTCATTTTAACAAAACATTCCTTTTTTTTGTGTTTTTTTTTACATACATGCACCTTTCGCTAAACAACATGAGTTTGTTTATTTGAAGTTATCTCTGTAGGCCTATTCTAACACATCAGAGACAACTCTCGTTTTATACGAGTAATGTATAAAAGTAACACACGGTGTCACTATAGACCACGAACGGAAGATAAATCCTTGACAAACTAAGACTCCTCCTTTCAGAATGAAAAAAGAGAAGTGTCACCAGTCCGGACCGCTTTCTGAAGAGAAACGCCATTAGACGTAGACGGGTGGGCTGTATTGGATCTCTGATATACGTATAACGGATCGTTTTGTGGTTTTAATGGATATGCGATTTTGACTTATGGATTAATTTGTTTTGTACACGCAGCGATGGATCGTCGAAGACAAAGGGAAAGCGTTTGGATTCAGTGCGTCGCGTTGCTTTGTTTATTTGACTGGTCTGCAGCGCAGATCTCTTACTCCGTTTCAGAGGAGGTGGACAAAGGCACGTTCGTGGGGAATCTCGCTAAGGATTTAAACCTTAATGTACACGAACTGGAGTCGAGGGGTCTAAAAATTGTTTCCGGACAGAGTAAGAAGTATTTCGAGGCTAATTTGAAAACGGGAGTACTGTTCGTTAACGAGAGAATAGACAGAGAGGAGCTTTGTCCAAGTACGGTAAAGTGTTCTCTAAATATACAGGCCATATTGAGCCATCCTATGTTTCTTCACCGCATTGAAGTAAATATTATTGACGTAAATGACAATGCACCGTCATTCCTTGAACAATATCATACATTTAACATTTCAGAATCTTCTTCACCCGGTGAGAGATACCCTCTACCTATAGCAAATGACGCAGATACGGGCAGTAACTCGGTAAAGAGCTACAAGCTGAGCCCGAATGAACACTTCTCCCTGGATGTACAGAGCGGTGGAGAGCAGAGTGTGTCTGCTGAGTTGGTGCTGCAGAAAGCTTTAGACCGAGAGAAACAGCCCGTGATCCAGCTCACACTGACCGCTGTAGACGGAGGAAAACCTCCACGATCGGGAACGTTACAGATTATTGTTCACGTAGTAGATGTCAATGATAACTCGCCAACATTTAGCAAATCACTCTACAAGGTCCGTGTTAATGAAAATGTATCTTTAGGGACACAACTATTGAAGTTAGAGGCTACAGATTTAGACGAGGGTCCAAACGCTGACATTGTATATAGCTTTATGAAGCGTGGCAATGTGAACAATGCAGATATGTTCTCCATAGATTCACGAAGCGGTGAGATTACTGTAAAGGCGAATTTAGATCACGAGGAAAATGCAGCATATGAGCTACGGGTGCAAGCGACGGACCAAGGCCCTTCGGCCCGCAGTGGTTATTCTAAAGTGTTGGTTGAAGTTATTGATATCAATGACAATGCTCCCGAAATATCTGTGACGTCATTAATGAACCCAGTAAAAGAGGATGCTGGCATAGGGACCGTGGTTGCCTTGGTGACAGTTACAGATAAAGATGGAGGTAAAAATGGCTTCAGTAACAGTAAACTTGTAGGGTCTGTTCCTTTCAAACTGATGTCGAACCACAAAAACGATTATTCGTTAGTGGTAGACGGGCATCTGGACAGGGAGAGCGTTACTCAGTATAATGTCACCATCATCGCTACGGATGAAGGGACCCCGCCTCTCTCCAGCACCAGCGTTGTTACTGTAGACGTTTCTGATGTGAATGACAACGCTCCTCGCTTCTCAGAACCCGTTATTAATGTTTATGTGAAAGAGAACAGTCCGGTAGGTGACGTCATTTATAGGATGTCTGCGTTTGATCCAGATTCAGATGAAAATGCAAAGATGACGTATTCATTATTAGATAAAAGTGTTTCAATATCATCATCTGTAAATATAAACTCAGATACAGGAGATATAGTCAGTCTTCAGTCTTTTAACTATGAGGAGATACAAACTTTCCATTTTAAAGTTCAGGCCACAGACTCTGGTGTTCCTCCGCTCAGCAGCAACGTGACTGTGAACGTTTTTATCCTGGATGAGAATGACAACAGACCTGGGATTCTCGCGCCCTATTCTGATCACGGCTCCGTTAACTCTGAGAACATTCCCTATTCTGCTGAAGCGGGCTACTTTGTGGCCAAGATCAGGGCTGTAGACTCCGACTCCGGCTACAATGCGTTGCTTTCTTATCACATCTCTGAGCCCAAGGGAACCAACCTCTTCAGAATCGGAACCAGCACCGGGGAACTAAGGACTAAGAGGCGAATGAGTGACAATGACCTGAAAACCCACCCGTTGGTCGTGGTGGTGTCTGATAACGGAGAACCCTCACTGTCAGCGACTGTGTCTATTGATGTAGTGGTGGTTGAAAGTACAGGTGAAATACAGACTCAATACAGAAACGTACCGAGAAAGGAGGAGAGCTTCTCTGATTTAAACCTGTATTTGCTGATCGCCATTTCCTCGGTGTCAGTGATATTTTTACTGAGCCTCATCAGTTTAATCGCTGTAAAATGCCACAGGACAGACGACAGTTTCAAAAGGTACAGCGCCCCAATGATCACCACACACCCCGACGGGAGCTGGTCTTACTCTAAATCTACTCAGCAGTATGACGTGTGTTTCAGCTCAGACACACTGAAGAGTGACGTAGTGGTTTTCCCCGCGCCGTATCCACCTGCAGATGCAGAACTGATCAGTATTAATGGAAATGACACGTTTGACAGGACTCAGACATTACCCAACCAAGACAAGGTAAGAGTAATACCCGTTACGAATGTGTAAATGTCTTTTTAAACTCCAGCTTTGTGATTGCAGTTTTTGGGATAATGACAGACATTTATCAAACGGTTTCAGAGTTATCATACAAATGTTTGCATGGCCAATTTAGTTTTTGATATCGTATAAGAATATTTCTGGGAATAAATTGAGTGGAAATGTACAAAAGAACATCGCTTTGAAAGCACAGACGTTCTCGGTGGTGCTGAAACAGCGTTCTTTGGTTTCGAGGGGCAGAGGCCTTTTCGGATCGATACTTTTAAACGTTGAAAGTGGAATGGACATTTTCAAGTGATGTAGAAAGTTGGTTTGAAAAGTATTTTTTAGCTCTCTGCTTTGTCTTCCCCAGGAACATTCAATCTGGCAGTTTTCTATATGGGGGATCAATAGGGCCTCCTGTATTTGGTTACCTGACTCTTTGACAGCTGTCCTCGTTACTAACTTTTACCTTTATCACCACGACTTTAAATGACTATTGATACTCATTTTAATTGTTCCCCAGTGTTTGCCGTTTTACGCGTCCCAACCTGAGCACCTGTATTCAAACTGGACTCTATCATGCGGTTGATTCATAGTTGATACAACATTAGCCAATGGATACGTATACAGTCATATCTGCTATTTGCTTGCTACTATCACAGTAAGTTAATGATGTGGTATAAAACGTTGAGTTAAATCAAACAAGTAACACATGGTGTCGCTATAGACCAGGAATGGGAGAGTGGTCACTTATATTCTATGACTCCTCCTCTCTGAATGAAAGAAAAAAACACCGTCACGCTTTGTCAAGAGAAACACTCGAATGGTGGTGAGAGGAAGAGGGCTGGGTTGTGTGGATCTCTTATTTGACGGATTTTTTTTGTTGTGGTTTCAATGGACATGCCACTTCTATTTCTGGAATAATACGTTTCGTACAAGCCGCGATGGATCATCGAAGACAAAGCGAAAGCGTTTGGATTCAGTGCGTCGTGTTGCTTTGCTTATTTGACTGGTCTGCAGCGCAGATCTCTTACTCCGTTTCAGAGGAGGTGGACAAAGGCACGTTCGTGGGGAATCTCGCTAAGGATTTAAACCTTAATGTACACGAACTGGAGTCGAGGGGTCTAAGGATTGTATCGGGACATAGTAAGAGGTATTTTGATGCGAATCTGAAAACGGGGATACTGTTCGTTAACGAGAGAATAGACAGAGAGGAGCTTTGTCCGAATACGGTAAAGTGTTCGCTAAACATACAGGCCATATTGAGCCATCCTACGCAGCTCCACCGCATTGAGGTTAATATTTTAGACGTTAATGACAATGCACCATCTTTCCTTGAAAAATTATATTCATTCAACATTTCTGAATCATCATCCACAGACGAGCGATATCTTTTACCGATAGCAATCGATTCAGACACGGGCAGTAACTCGGTAAAGAGCTACAAGCTGAGCCCGAATGAACACTTCTCCCTGGATGTACAGAGCGGCGGAGAGCAGAGTGTGTCTGCTGAGTTGGTGCTGCAGAAAGCTTTAGACCGAGAGAAACAGCCCGTGATCCAGCTCACACTGACCGCTGTAGACGGAGGAAAACCTCCACGATCGGGGACATTGCTGATAATAGTGAACGTAATTGATGCCAATGATAATTCCCCCACGTTCAGTAAGCCGCTGTACAAGGTTCGCGTTAATGAAAATGTTCCGTTCGGAACTAAGGTCATTCAGCTAAATGCCACAGATGTAGATGAGGGAGTCAACGGTAAAGTTGTATATTCCTTTATCAAACGTGGTAACGTGAACCCCTCTGATATGTTTGATATAAATTCAGACACTGGAGCAATCACAGTTAAGGGAAATGTGGATTATGAGGAAAGTCCTTCATATGAAATTCGTGTGCAGGCGACAGACCAAGGCTCATCACCCCGTAGTGCACACGGGAAACTATTAGTGGAAGTTATTGATTTGAATGACAATTTCCCAGAAATATACGTGACGTCACTCATGAGCCCCGTGAAAGAGGATGCTGAGATGGGGACAGTGGTCGCCTTGGTGACAGTCACAGATAAAGATGGTGGTAAAAATGGCCTCACTAACAGTAAACTTGTTGGGCCAGTGCCCTTTAAATTGAAATTGAATTATAAAAACGATTATTCATTAGTAGTAGATGGGCCTCTTGACAGAGAGAGTGTTTCTCAGTATAATGTCACCATCACAGCTACGGATGAAGGGACCCCGCCTCTCTCCAGCACCAGCGTTGTTACTGTAGAGGTTTCTGATGTGAATGACAACGCTCCTCGCTTCTCAGAACCCGTTATTAATGTTTATGTTAAAGAGAACAGTCCGGTAGGTGACGTCATTTATACGACGTCTGCTTTTGATCCAGATTCAGATGAAAATGCAAAGATGACGTATTCATTATTAGATAAAAGTGTTTCAAAATCATCGTATATTAATATAAACTCAGATACAGGAGATATAGTCAGTCTGCAGTCTTTTAACTATGAGGAGATAAAAAAGTTCAATTTTAAAGTTCAGGCCACAGACTCTGGTGTTCCTCCGCTCAGCAGCAACGTGACTGTGAACGTTTTTATCCTGGATGAGAATGACAACAGACCTGGGATTCTCGCGCCCTATTCTGATCACGGCTCTGTTAACTCTGAGAACATTCCCTATTCTGCTGAAGCGGGCTACTTTGTGGCCAAGATCAGGGCTGTAGACTCCGACTCTGGCTACAATGCGCTGCTTTCTTATCACATCTCTGAGCCCAAGGGATCCAACCTCTTCCGAATCGGAACCAGCACCGGGGAACTAAGGACTAAGAGGCGAATGAGTGACAATGACCTGAAAACCCACCCGTTGGTCGTGGAGGTTTCTGATAACGGAGAACCCTCACTGTCAGCGACTGTGTCTATTGATGTAGTGGTGGTTGAAAGTACAGACTCAATACAGACTCAATACAGAAACGTACCGAGAAAGGAGGAGAGCTTCTCTGATTTAAACCTGTATTTGCTGATCGCCATTGCCTCGGTGTCAGTGATATTTTTACTGAGCCTTATCAGTTTAATCGCTGTAAAATGCCACAGGACAGACGACAGTTTCAAAAGGTACAGCGCCCCAATGATCACCACACACCCCGACGGGAGCTGGTCTTACTCTAAATCTACTCAGCAGTATGACGTGTGTTTCAGCTCAGACACACTGAAGAGTGACGTAGTGGTTTTCCCGGCGCCGTATCCACCTACAGATGCAGAACTGATCAGTATTAATGGAAATGACACGTTTGACAGGACTCAGACATTACCCAACCAAGACAAGGTGAGATCTCTACATAAACTAACCTATACATCTTATGTTGAAGCATATTTGTATACTCCTTTGAACTCTCAGTCAAAGAATATTGCTTTCAAAGTTGCTATTACGTTGAAAACATCCATCCACTCAAGAGTTTTTATATTGGCTTTGTTTTTCACTGTGTGTATGGCCTCCTGGCTTCATAAAGGGAGTGTTGCTGTCCATGGTTCTGAAAGTGCGCTAAACTTCGGAGCTGAGCGTTTAAATGTGCCTAACCCCAGCAAAGTCGTAAGTATTTAGGGTATAGTGAGAAAAAAGACAGGAACGTATTCAACGTATGGGAAATATATCGATGCATCATTTTTCAGATTGATGATATGGGTTACACAACCGCTATTGACATGATCAGTCTAAAGGTACATATGCCTATTGTGTATCCATGTCAACCGCATTTGTTTCCAACGGACTATGTTCAGTAAGCGGTGCAAGCTTACCAGGTGCTTTCCATGGTGCTGAAACCGTTTTTGCTCTCCGCTGATGGGAGCCGTGTTCTCTTTAGATGAACGCTTGTCACTGGTGTAATGGAATGGATGCAACGTTTTTCTCACTTTGCAGCCTAGAGCGCGTCACACTGTTAACCCCTTGAGCTTTGTATCTCGATATCCCTTCGGTCTTTACTCCTCGTTGATTGTTCTAGCTTCTGTTAATGTCATCAGAACATGTGTTTCATTATGTTGAGTTGACCTTTTGTTCGCTACTTCCCCGTGTTTTGCATTGAATAGATCGCTTGTCCTTTAATAAAGACATCGTCATTTCGTGTAGCGGATGTCCAACACGAGACTGTACACTGGAGTTTACCTCCGTATTCTAACTAGTCAAATGATATACTCTCTTATTATTACATGAGTAATATAGGCTATAAACAACACACGATGTCGCTATAGACCACAGAATTTGATATTCTTATGACTCCTCCTCTCTGAATGAAAAAGGGAATCGAGTCACAAGTCCCGAGCGCCTTTGTCAAGAGACACTCGAATGGCGGTGAGACTGAGAGGGCGGGGTTGTGTACAGGATCTATCTAACTGATTATTATTTTTTTAAATTAGGTTTCATTGACATGTGAATATTTTCTATTGGATTAATTTACTTTGTACACGCAGCGATGGGTCGTCGAAGACAAAGGGAAAGCGTTTGGATTCAGTGCGTCGTGTTGCTTTTTTTATTTGACTGGTCTGCAGCGCAGATCTCTTACTCCGTTTCAGAGGAGGTGGACAAAGGCACGTTCGTGGGGAATCTCGCTAAGGATTTAAACCTTAATGTACACGAACTGGAGTCGAGGGGTCTAAGGATTGTATCGGGACATAGTAAGAGGTATTTTGATGCGAATCTGAAAACAGGAGCACTGTTCGTTAACGAGAGAATAGACAGAGAGGAGCTTTGTCCGAGTACGGTAAAGTGCTCTCTAAATATAGAGGCCATATTGAGCCATCCTATGCTTCTCCACCGCATTGAGGTGAATATTTTAGACATCAATGACAATTCTCCGTCATTCATGAAAAAGGTTGCTACTTTTAACATATCTGAATCTTCATACCCCGGCGAGCGATACCCACTACCAATAGCGAATGACGCAGACACGGGCAGTAACTCGGTAAAGAGCTACAAGCTGAGCCCGAATGAACACTTCTCCCTGGATGTACAGAGCGGCGGAGAGCAGAGTGTGTCTGCTGAGTTGGTGCTGCAGAAAGCTTTAGACCGAGAGAAACAGCCCGTGATCCAGCTCACACTGACCGCTGCAGACGGAGGAAAACCTCCACGATCCGGAACGCTGCCTATTGTTGTAAATGTCATAGATTCTAATGATAATTCACCCTCATTTAGCAAGCCGCTGTATAAGGTCAGTGTGCCTGAGAATATACCTTTTGGGACTACAGTCTTAACACTCAGTGCTACTGATTTAGACGAAAGACTAAACAGTAAACTCGTGTATTCATTCGTTGAGCGTGGGAATCTGAATCCTGCTGATATGTTTGCCCTGAATTCAGACACTGGGGAAATGACTGTAAAGGCGAATTTGGATCATGAGGCAAATGCTGCGTATGAAATCCGGGTGCAAGCAACTGACCAAGGCTCCTCGCCCCGCAGTGGTTATTCTAAAGTGTTGGTGGAAGTTATTGATGTCAACGACAATGCCCCTGAAGTCTCGGTGACGTCACTTATGAGCCCAGTGAAAGAGGATAGTGAAATGGGGACAGTGGTCGCCTTGGTAACTGTGATAGATAAAGATGGAGGGAAAAACGGCCTCACCAACTGTAAACTTGTTGGCTCTGTTCCTTTTAAACTGAAGTCGAACTATAAAAACTATTATTCGTTAGTAGTAGATGGGCCTCTTGACAGAGAGAGTGTTTCTCAGTATAATGTCACCATCACAGCTACGGATGAAGGGACCCCGCCTCTCTCCAGCACCAGCGTTGTTACTGTAGAGGTTTCTGATGTGAATGACAACGCTCCTCGCTTCTCAGAACCCGTTATTAATGTTTATGTTAAAGAGAACAGTCCGGTAGGTGACGTCATTTATACGACGTCTGCTTTTGATCCAGATTCAGATGAAAATGCAAAAGTGACGTATTCATTATTAGACAAAAGTGTTTCAATATCATCTTCTGTAAATATAAACTCAGATACAGGAGATATAGTCAGCCTGCAGTCTTTTAACTATGAGGAGATAAAAACGTTCCATTTTAAAGTTCAGGCCACAGACTCTGGTGTTCCTCCTCTCAGCAGCAACGTGACTGTGAACGTTTTTATCCTGGATGAGAATGACAACAGACCTGGGATTCTCGCGCCCTATTCTGATCACGGCACCGTTAACTCTGAGAACATTCCCTATTCTGCTGAAGCGGGCTACTTTGTGGCCAAGATCAGGGCTGTAGACTCCGACTCTGGCTACAATGCGCTGCTTTCTTATCACATCTCTGAGCCCAAGGGAACCAACCTCTTCCGAATCGGAACCAGCACCGGGGAACTAAGGACTAAGAGGCGAATGAGTGACAATGACCTGAAAACCCACCCGTTGGTCGTGGTGGTTTCTGATAACGGAGAACCCTCACTGTCAGCGACTGTGTCTATTGATGTAGTGGTGGTTGAAAGTACAGGTGAAATACAGACTCAATACAGAAACGTACCGAGAAAGGAGGAGAGCTTCTCTGATTTAAACCTGTATTTGCTGATCGCCATTGCCTCGGTGTCAGTGATATTTTTACTGAGCCTCATCAGTTTAATCGCTGTAAAATGCCACAGGACAGACGACAGTTTCGAAAGGTACAGCGCCCCAATGATCACCACACACCCCGACGGGAGCTGGTCTTACTCTAAATCTACTCAGCAGTATGACGTGTGTTTCAGCTCAGACACACTGAAGAGTGACGTAGTGGTTTTCCCCGCGCCGTATCCACCTGCAGATGCAGAACTGATCAGTATTAATGGAAATGACACGTTTGACAGGACTCAGACATTACCCAACCAAGACAAGGTGAGATCTCTACATAAACTAACCTATACATCTTATGTTGAAGCATATTTGTATACTCCTTTGAACTCTCAGTCAAAGAATATTGCTTTCAAAGTTGCTATTACGTTGAAAACATCCATCCACTCAAGAGTTTTTATATTGGCTTTGTTTTTCACTGTGTGTATGGCCTCCTGGCTTCATAAAGGGAGTGTTGCTGTCCATGGTTCTGAAAGTGCGCTAAACTTCGGAGCTGAGCGTTTAAATGTGCCTAACCCCAGCAAAGTCGTAAGTATTTAGGGTATAGTGAGAAAAAAGACAGGAACGTATTCAACGTATGGGAAATATATCGATGCATCATTTTTCAGATTGATGATATGGGTTACACAACCGCTATTGACATGATCAGTTTAAAGGTACATATGCCTATTGTGTAACCATGTCAACCGCATTTGTTTCCAACGGACTATGTTCAGTAAGCGGTGCAAGCTTACCAGGTGCTTTCCATGGTGCTGAAACCGTTTTTGCTCTCCGCTGATGGGAGCCGTGTTCTCTTTAGATGAACGCTTGTCACTGGTGTAATGGAATGGATGCAACGTTTTTCTCACTTTGCAGCCTAGAGCGCGTCACACTGTTAACCCCTTGAGCTTTGTATCTCGATATCCCTTCGGTCTTTACTCCTCGTTGATTGTTCTAGCTTCTGTTAATGTCATCAGAACATGTGTTTCATTATGTTGGGTTGACCTTTTGTTCGCTACTTCCCCGTGTTTTGCATTGAATAGATCGCTTGTCCTTTAATAAAGACATCGTCATTTCGTGTAGCGGATGTCCAACACGAGACTGTACACTGGAGTTTACCTCCGTATTCTAACTAGTCAAATGATATACTCTCTTATTATTACATGAGTAATATAGGCTATAAACAACACACGATGTCGCTATAGACCACAGAATTTGATATTCTTATGACTCCTCCTCTCTGAATGAAAAAGGGAATCGAGTCACAAGTCCCGAGCGCCTTTGTCAAGAGACACTCGAATGGCGGTGAGACTGAGAGGGCGGGGTTGTGTACAGGATCTATCTAACTGATTATTATTTTTTTAAATTAGGTTTCATTGACATGTGAATATTTTCTATTGGATTCATTTACTTTGTACACGCAGCGATGGGTCGTCGAAGACAAAGGGAAAGCGTTTGGATTCAGTGCGTCGTGTTGCTTTGTTTATTTGACTGGTCTGCAGCGCAGATCTCTTACTCCGTTTCAGAGGAGGTGGACAAAGGCACGTTCGTGGGGAATCTCGCTAAGGATTTAAACCTTAATGTACACGAACTGGAGTCGAGGGGTCTAAGGATTGTATCGGGACATAGTAAGAGGTATTTTGATGCGAATCTGAAAACAGGAGCACTGTTCGTTAACGAGAGAATAGACAGAGAGGAGCTTTGTCCGAGTACGGTAAAGTGCTCTCTAAATATAGAGGCCATATTGAGCCATCCTATGCTTCTCCACCGCATTGAGGTGAATATTTTAGACATCAATGACAATTCTCCGTCATTCATGAAAAAGGTTGCTACTTTTAACATATCTGAATCTTCATACCCCGGCGAGCGATACCCACTACCAATAGCGAATGACGCAGACACGGGCAGTAACTCGGTAAAGAGCTACAAGCTGAGCCCGAATGAACACTTCTCCCTGGATGTACAGAGCGGCGGAGAGCAGAGTGTGTCTGCTGAGTTGGTGCTGCAGAAAGCTTTAGACCGAGAGAAACAGCCCGTGATCCAGCTCACACTGACCGCTGTAGACGGAGGAAAACCTCCACGATCCGGAACGCTGCCTATTGTTGTAAATGTCATAGATTCTAATGATAATTCACCCTCATTTAGCAAGCCGCTGTATAAGGTCAGTGTGCCTGAGAATATACCTTTTGGGACTACAGTCTTAACACTCAGTGCTACTGATTTAGACGAAGGACTACACAGTAAACTCGTGTATTCATTCGTTGAGCGTGGGAATCTGAATCCTGCTGATATGTTTGCCCTGAATTCTGACACTGGGGTAATGACTGTAAAGGCGAATTTGGATCATGAGGCAAATGCTGCGTATGAAATCCGGGTGCAAGCAACTGACCAAGGCCCCTCGCCCCGCAGTGGTTATTCTAAAGTGTTGGTGGAAGTTATTGATGTCAACGACAATGCCCCTGAAGTCTCGGTGACGTCACTTATGAGCCCAGTGAAAGAGGATAGTGAAATGGGGACAGTGGTCGCCTTGGTAACTGTGATAGATAAAGATGGAGGGAAAAACGGCCTCACCAACTGTAAACTTGTTGGCTCTGTTCCTTTTAAACTGAAGTCGAACTATAAAAACTATTATTCGTTAGTAGTAGATGGGCCTCTTGACAGAGAGAGTGTTTCTCAGTATAATGTCACCATCACAGCTACGGATGAAGGGACCCCGCCTCTCTCCAGCACCAGCGTTGTTACTGTAGAGGTTTCTGATGTGAATGACAACGCTCCTCGCTTCTCAGAACCCGTTATTAATGTTTATGTGAAAGAGAACAGTCCGGTAGGTGACGTCATTTATACGACGTCTGCTTTTGATCCAGATTCAGATGAAAATGCAAAAGTGACGTATTCATTATTAGATAAAAGTGTTTCAATATCATCTTCTGTAAATATAAACTCAGATACAGGAGATATAGTCAGCCTGCAGTCTTTTAACTATGAGGAGATAAAAACGTTCCATTTTAAAGTTCAGGCCACAGACTCTGGTGTTCCTCCTCTCAGCAGCAACGTGACTGTGAACGTTTTTATCCTGGATGAGAATGACAACATTCCTGGGATTCTCGCGCCCTATTCTGATCACGGCTCTGTTAACTCTGAGAACATTCCCTATTCTGCTGAAGCGGGCTACTTTGTGGCCAAGATCAGGGCTGTAGACTCCGACTCTGGCTACAATGCGCTGCTTTCTTATCACATCTCTGAGCCCAAGGGAACCAACCTCTTCCGAATCGGAACCAGCACCGGGGAACTAAGGACTAAGAGGCGAATGAGTGACAATGACCTGAAAACCCACCCGTTGGTCGTGGTGGTGTCTGATAACGGAGAACCCTCACTGTCAGCGACTGTGTCTATTGATGTAGTGGTGGTTGAAAGTACAGGTGAAATACAGACTCAATACAGAAACGTACCGAGAAAGGAGGAGAGCTTCTCTGATTTAAACTTGTATTTGCTGATCGCCATTGCCTCGGTGTCAGTGATATTTTTACTGAGCCTCATCAGTTTAATCGCTGTAAAATGCCAAAGGACAGACGACAGTTTCAAAAGGTACAGCGCCCCAATGATCACCACACACCCTGACGGGAGCTGGTCTTACTCTAAATCTACTCAGCAGTATGACGTGTGTTTCAGCTCAGACACACTGAAGAGTGACGTAGTGGTTTTCCCCGCGCCGTATCCACCTGCAGATGCAGAACTGATCAGTATTAATGGAAATGACACGTTTGACAGGACTCAGACATTACCCAACAAAGACAAGGTAAGATCTATACATAAACGAGCCTATTTGTCTATTGAAATATAGCTTCATGAATTACTCCTTTGATCTCCCCATAGTCAAAGATAACTGTTTTCAAAGTTCCTCTTACCTTGAAAAGAACCATCCACTTCAGAGTTATCGCAATGGATTTGTTTTGCACTATGCCTTTGGCCTCCTGGCTTCATAAAGCGAGATTTGCTGTCCCTGGTTCTGAAGGAGTGCTAATCTTCTGAAATGAAGATTCGCGCGAAGCGTTCAATGCTCTCTGACGTATGAATGAATGGCCTTCCATGACACTTCTCAATAGTGCAATTTTCTCACCCTAGCATTTGTATACGTAGGGTGTTGCGAGAAAATAAGGTGGAACATATGGGAATTGTAAGTATGCATCATATTGATGATATAGGCTTCATAATTATCATCGACATTGAACGCCTAAAGGTGCATACTGTTGTATATTTGTCCATTTCAACCGCGTAGGCCTATATTTGTTTCCAAAGGTCTATCTATGTTCAGGAAGCGGTAAAATCTTACAGAATGCTGTCCATGGTGTTGAAACCGTTTTTGATCTCTGCTGATTGAGACAGTGTTTTTTTTTTTTTTTAGGTAATACTTGTCACTGGTGTAATGGAATAGATGCAATTTGGGAATTCACGTTTGAGGTGTGTTTCTTTGCAGTCTTGAGAGCGTCACGGTGTTAACCACTTGAGCTTAGCATAGCAATATCCCGTGTCTTCATCATGCCTTCTGTCATTGTTATCAGAATATGACTGTGGGAACATTTATTTTACTATATGACGTTGACTTTTCTTTAGCTACTTTCCTGTGTTTTGCATTGAACAGAACGTTTGCCCTTTTCAATACATAGCTAGGCATTTCGGGTAGTAAATGTCCAACACGAGTAGTCTCAGCATTCTAACGTAAGTGAAATTCTAACAACAAGTGAAATATTTACTATAGGATCTTATTTTACACGAGTAATATAGGCAATGTATAACAGTAACACACGGTGTCACCATAGACCGCAGAAATGAATGTCGTCGCTGATATTCTATGACTCCTCCTCTCTTAATAAGAAAGAGAATTTCGTCACCAGTCCCGAGCGCTTTGCGATCAGAAAATCTCGAACGGTGGTGAGATGGAGAGGGCTTGGCTGTGTACAGGATCTCTCCAATAGACTTTTTGGAAATTCATGGATATGTGACTTTTCCACTGGGATATTTTTTTTGTACAAGCAGCGATGGATCGTCGAAGACAAAGGGAAAGCGTTTGGATTCAGTGCGTCGTGTTGCTTTGTTTATTTGACTGGTCTGCAGCGCAGATCTCTTACTCCGTTTCAGAGGAGGTGGACAAAGGCACGTTCGTGGGGAATCTCGCTAAGGATTTAAACCTTAATGTACACGAACTGGAGTCGAGGGGTCTAAGGATTGTATCGGGACACAGTAGGCCTAAGAGGTATTTCGAGGCGAATTTGAAAACAGGAATTCTATATGTTGCGGAGAGGCTAGACCGAGAGGAGCTTTGTCCGAATACGGTAAAGTGTTCGCTAAACATACAGGCCATATTGAGCCATCCTACGCAGCTCCACCGTATAGAGGTGAATATCATTGACATAAATGACAATGCACCATCTTTTCGTGAAACCGTGAAATTATTAAATATTTCCGAATCCTCATATCCCGGTGAGAGATACCTTCTACCGGTAGCCAATGACGCAGATACCGGCAGTAACTCGGTAAAGAGCTACAAGCTGAGCCCGAATGAACACTTCTCCCTGGATGTACAGAGCGGTGGAGAGCAGAGTGTGTCTGCTGAGTTGGTGCTGCAGAAAGCTTTAGACCGAGAGAAACAGCCCGTGATCCAGCTCACACTGACCGCTGTAGACGGAGGAAAACCTCCACGATCGGGAACGTTAGAGATTATTGTTAACGTGATGGATGTAAATGACAATACGCCAGTATTTAGTCAATCCCTTTACAAGGCACGTGTTTCTGAAAATGTTGCCTTTGCGTCATCTATATTAACAATCACCGCTACTGATTTAGATGAGGGGGTAAATGGTGATCTTGTTTATTCTTTCATTGAACGGGGACATTTTAACCCTGCCGATACATTTTCCATAAATTCAGACACAGGTGAAATTAAAGTAAAGGGGAAGTTAGATTATGAGGAAAACGCTGCGTACGAAATTCGTGTGCAGGTGTCAGACCGTGGGCACTCTCCTCGCAGTGCCCACGGTAAAGTGTTAGTGGAAGTTATTGATGTTAATGACAATACCCCTGAAATATCCGTGACGTCACTTATGAGCCCAGTGAGAGAGGATGCTGAGTTAATGTCTGTGGTCGCCTTGGTCACAGTTACAGATAAAGATGGAGGTAAAAACGGCCTCACCAACTGTAAACTTGTAGGGTCTGTCCCTTTCAAACTAAAGTCAAACTACAAAAACGATTATTCTTTAGTGGTAGACGGGCCTCTGGACAGAGAGAGTGTTTCTCAGTATAATGTCACCATCACAGCTACGGATGAAGGGACCCCGCCTCTCTCCAGCACCAGCGTTATTACTGTAGACGTTTCTGATGTGAATGACAACGCTCCTCGCTTTTCAGAACCCGTTATTAATGTTTATGTTAAAGAGAACAGTCCGGTAGGTGACGTCATTTATACGATGTCTGCGTTTGATCCAGATTCAGATGAAAATGCAAAGATGACGTATTCATTATTAGATAAAAGTGTTTCAATATCATCTTCTGTAAATATAAACTCGGATACAGGAGATATAGTCAGTCTGCAGTCTTTTAACTATGAGGAGATAAAAAAGTTCAATTTTAAAGTTCAGGCCACAGACTCTGGTGTTCCTCCTCTCAGCAGCAACGTGACTGTGAACGTTTTTATCCTGGATGAGAATGACAACAGACCTGGGATTCTCGCGCCCTATTCTGATCACGGCACCGTTAACTCTGAGAACATTCCCTATTCTGCTGAAGCGGGCTACTTTGTAGCTAAGATCAGGGCTGTAGACTCCGACTCTGGCTACAATGCGCTGCTTTCTTATCACATCTCTGAGCCCAAGGGATCCAACCTCTTCCGAATCGGAACCAGCACCGGGGAACTAAGGACTAAGAGGCGAATGAGTGACAATGACCTGAAAACCCACCCGTTGGTCGTGGTGGTTTCTGATAACGGAGAACCCTCACTGTCAGCGACTGTGTCTATTGATGTAGTGGTGGTTGAAAGTACAGGTGAAATCCAGACTCAATACAGAAACGTACCGAGAAAGGAGGAGAGCTTCTCTGATTTAAACTTGTATTTGCTGATCGCCATTGCCTCGGTGTCAGTGATATTTTTACTGAGCCTCATCAGTTTAATCGCTGTAAAATGCCACAGGACAGACGACAGTTTCAAAAGGTACAGCGCCCCAATGATCACCACACACCCTGACGGGAGCTGGTCTTACTCTAAATCTACTCAGCAGTATGACGTGTGTTTCAGCTCAGACACACTGAAGAGTGACGTAGTGGTTTTCCCCACGCCGTTTCCACCTGCAGATGCAGAACTGATCAGTATTAATGGAAATGACACGTTTGACATGACTCAGACATTACCCAACAATGAGAAGGTAAGAGTTACAGGTCAGTTAAAACTAAAGTCTGTTTTTCCCCCTTTGTTTAGGCCTACCAAGTTATCTGCATCGTTTTGCTTATGCTGGTTATTATGACGTTGTTTTGCTACTCGTTTGAATGATCCGTTTTATTTTAGAACGTTCTGACGTGGTAACATTGTGTTACCAGTTGTAACATTTGTACCAGTTGTAACATTTGCTTCCTATTTGCCTGCATGGTTAAAACGAGAGCGGTCTCGCTCTCCATGGTGCTGAAACGCATCAACGCCCGTTTGCGAGAAGTTTGTCTGATGAAGTGGCTGAACATTTGGGTTCTAGTGTCTATGTTAACTAAGGCCGAATCAAATTGAGTTGTTTTTACCTCCTCATATTTAAAATACTGTACAACTCACCAATATCATCTGGTATTAACAGATATTATGGTCATGATCCGTAGCTTGTACGGTCACTGTTACCTTTTATGTGTTTTGGGGGATTGCTGTTTTTGGTCTTCACTTCTACAGAAATCTATAGCCGAGTTGTTCCGTTTTCTCTGTAGATATCCACCCGGTGTCGCTATCTGCTCACACAGTGTAAATCCTCGCTCGTTGTTTGAGGCTCCTCCCTCTACAGGGGCATTTGTTCGGTGTCGAAAAAAAGGCTTTGTTTGCCCGAGCAGCAGAACATCGTGGATCTCGTCTGGATCTGTTTTGGATTTTAAGAAATTACGCAGCTATGCGGACGATAGCTGCTTTCGGTAGCTGAAGGTTTGGTAAACAAAATACTGTCACAATGACTCACCGAGCGTTTATTTTTCATTCGTGGATGTACTACCTTCTGCCGTTGTCCCATCTTTGCAGTATCGCATCAGCACAGATTGTCTATTCCATATCGGAGGAATCTAACCCGGGCACTGTTGTTGGACATTTCGCGAAGGATTTGCATCTTAACGTGCAGGACCTTGAAAATCGTGGGTTTGAGATTTCGGGACTCAATAAGAGGTATTTCGATGTAAATACAAAGACTGGCGTTTTGTCCGTGAGGGAGAGAATAGACAGAGACGAGCTCTGTACTCGGAGCACGAAGTGTTCGTTAACGCTAGAAGCCATTGTGAATTCGCCATTGAACCTATACCGCTTTGAGGTGAATGTTTTGGATATAAATGATAACTCGCCATCGTTTAGGTCTCCTAAAACATATTTGAATGTATCGGAGTCTGCATTTCCAGGTGAGAGATTTCCTTTGGACAGCGCCTACGACGCAGACATAGGAGCTAACTCGGTAAAGAGCTACAAGCTGAGCCCGAATGAACACTTCTCGCTGGATGTACAGAGCGGCGGAGAGCAGAGTGTGTCTGCTGAGTTGGTGCTGCAGAAAGCTTTAGACCGAGAGAAACAGCCCGTGATCCAGCTCACACTGACCGCTGTAGACGGAGGAAAACCTCCACGATCAGGGACGTCACTTATTATAATAAATGTAGAGGATGTTAACGACAATATTCCTATTTTCTCAAAGCCCCTCTACAAAGCTCGTATTCCTGAGAATATGCCTCCAGGTAGCTCCGTGATTATGGTTCAAGCGAAAGATTCAGATGAGGGGCTAAACGGAGAAATAGTGTATAGTTTTATCAACCAAAACAATGATAATAGCATTGATGCATTTGCAATTAATTCCGTTACTGGAGAAATCACTGTGAAAGGCGTGGTTGATCACGAGACAAACAACGCTTTTGAAATCCGTGTCCAAGCTAAAGACAAAGGCCACAAGCCAAGAGCATCTCACTGTAAAGTGCTGGTTGAAATTACCGACGTGAATGACAATCCACCAGAGATATCTGTCACGTCTTTAGTTAACGTTGTAAAAGAGGATGCGTCATTAGGGACAATGGTTGGCCTGATAACAATAATTGACAATGACGCAGGCAAAAATGGCGCTGTACAGGTTCAAATACTAGACTCCGTACCATTTACGATAAAGAGCTCTTATAATAATCATTACTCTTTAGTGGTAGATGGGCCTCTTGACAGAGAGAGTGTTTCTCAGTATAATGTCACCATCACAGCTACGGATGAAGGGACCCCGCTTCTCTCCAGCACCAGCGTTGTTACTGTAGACGTTTCTGATGTGAATGACAACGCTCCTCGCTTCTCAGAACCCGTTATTAATGTTTATGTGAAAGAGAACAGTCCGATAGGAGACGTCATTTATAAGATGTCTGCTTTTGACCCAGACTCAGATGAAAATGCAAAAGTAACTTATTCTTCATTAGATAAACGTGTTTTCGTATCATCTTCTGTAAATATAAACTCAGATACAGGAGATATAGTCAGCCTGCAGTCTTTTAACTATGAGGAGATAAAAACTTTCCAGTTCAAAGTTGAGGCCACAGACTCTGGTGTTCCTCCTCTCAGTAGCAACGTGACTGTGAACGTTTTTATCCTGGATGAGAATGACAACAGACCTGGGATTCTCGCGCCCTATTCTGATCACGGCACCGTTAACTCTGAGAACATTCCCTATTCTGCTGAAGCGGGCTACTTTGTGGCCAAGATCAGGGCTGTAGACTCCGACTCTGGCTACAATGCGCTGCTTTCTTATCACATCTCTGAGCCCAAAGGATCCAACCTCTTCAGAATCGGAACCAGCACCGGGGAACTAAGGACTAAGAGGCGAATGAGTGACAATGACCTGAAAACCCACCCGTTGGTCGTGGTGGTTTCTGATAACGGAGAACCCTCACTGTCAGCGACTGTGTCTATTGATGTAGTGGTGGTTGAAAGTACAGGTGAAATACAGACTCAATACAGAAACGTACCGAGAAAGGAGGAGAGCTTCTCTGATTTAAACTTGTATTTGCTGATCGCCATTGCCTCGGTGTCAGTGATATTTTTACTGAGCCTCATCAGTTTAATTGCTGTAAAATGCCACAGGACAGACGACAGTTTCAAAAGGTACAGCGCCCCAATGATCACCACACACCCTGACGGGAGCTGGTCTTACTCTAAATCTACTCAGCAGTATGACGTGTGTTTCAGCTCAGACACACTGAAGAGTGACGTAGTGGTTTTCCCCGCGCCGTATCCACCTGCAGATGCAGAACTGATCAGTATTAATGGAAATGACACGTTTGACAGGACTCAGACATTACCCAACCAAGACAAGGTAAGATCGAGGCTGTACATAAACGGGCCTTTTATTCTATTGAATTATACCGTTATTGCTCCTTTAAACTTCTTGCAGTCAAGAATATTGTTTTCAAAGTTTCTCTTACTTTAGAAAACAGCCCTTAACTCTAGAGTTGTCACCTTTGCTTATTTTCAATGAGCGTGTAGCCTCATGTCTCGATAGAGCGAGTGTTGCTGTCCATGGTGCTGAAGGGGCGCTAAGCTTTCAGAACTAAAGTTAACATCTGTGACGTACGAATGCCTCTCTATGACGCGGTGGAAATGTGTTCCGAGTTACTTTTGGAATTTGATTCAATAATCCAAAAATGACTTGTTTCAACGGATGATAGAGTTGCAACCTAATTGAAAAAGGCAAATTGTGAGCTTTGTAATGGCAGCAGAATCTGAACGTCAGCTATTGTTGTTTCTTTGATGGATTCTGTTTTTTTTTCTTCTTCATGATTGTGCAACAACCAATACTTTCTTTCATAGGATGTAGTTTTATTTCCAACTTGTATTTATATAATGTCAACACTTACCCCCATGTTTAGAATGTTACTACTTAAAGCATTCTTCTGAGTCCATCTTCTCTCTCTCTCTCTCTCTCTCTCTCTCTCTCTTGCATCCACAAGATCGATTCATTGATGGTGATAGCATGTTGTTGAATCTTTTACAAACCGCCACCGAGGTTCAGTGATATATTAATTGAAGCAAACAGACAGTCTTTTAAATTGAGTGTAAATGGAGGAGTCTGTGTTTCTGTGTGTGAGTGAGCTGGCTTGGCACAAGCAGGGGCCTGCCTATCTTTTTGAGTCCCCAGGTGGTGTGTGGATGACAGGATAGGCCTCTCTCTCTCTCGCTCTCTCGCCCTTTATTCTGCCGTTCCCTCAGCTTGGAGGATTACTGCTGTAACAACCTTTTCTTTCACATCTGAGTGCATGAGTAATCCTTCTCTTTCATTCTCTCCCTTATCCTTTTTATCTATCCCCTCTGTTTCTGACCCCTGCTGTTGCTTTGTACATTTCCCTGACTCACTGTGTATTTCTCTCAATCTCATGGTCTCTCTGCTCCTATTGCATTCCCAACCCTTTATCGATTTCCCTCAAACCCTCTGCCCTTTTCCCTGTCTCTATCCCTGCCTGTCTTTCTCGGTCTATGTTCCCTTTTCTAATTCATCATTTCTCACTTTCTCTTGCTTTCCCACCCTTCAATTCCCGTCTCTGCCCCTCCCCCACCTTCCTTTCCCCTCAGCCCACAGGCCTTGTTCCATCCCTCTGATTCTCTCTCCCCTTATTTCACTCTCTATGCATCATTTTCCTTCCATTTTCTCAGCCTCTGTATCGCTCGATGTCAATTCCTATCTATCTCTTTGTCTCCCTATCGCCCTATCCCACCCTCCTTCCGTCTACCCTCCCTCCTTCAGTCCACCAAGCTTGTTTTCATGTGTGTGTGTGCCTGTGTGTGTGTGTGTGTGGGGTAGCAGCTGAGAGGAGTAATGGTGAAATAGCAGCAGATCTCCCCAGACATGCATGCTATCAGCCTGAGCATGCTGTAAACAGGATTCTTCCCATTTTCATTAGCATGCGCTAAGTGTGTCAGGGCGGCTCGATCCGCTCAGTGTGTAAGCTGCTCAGCTCCTTTTTGTTGGACTACACAGACTGTGTCTATCAACAGCTAACGCGATCTACTCATGCGGATTGAGCATTCTTTTGGCCGTTTAAAGTGGTGCTGTTTTCAACCAGTGGCATTCAAGTGGGTTTGTAAATATTGTATAGTCTAGGCCTCAATGCAGCTCTCGCCTCCTTGGTCTCTGTATCGCATGAAAGCTCTATGATGTACTTCTCTTTGATAATACGTTCTTTAATACTCTTTCATAATACACTGACCTATTTTTCTGTGAGTGGTCGGTCAGTAAAAACAACTAAATAAAATACAAGCTCAGAGCCACTGTATGAGCATTTGGTTGGTTCAGAATGTATGTTATCTATGTGGCCTGCTTCGGGGCTCTCTATGATCACACAGGGGTTCTGAATATTGCAGTGCATGTGTAAGTGGGTCAGTGTGTGTTCGTAAGATTGCAGTGCCAATGCGAGTCAGTATGTGTTTACCAGGTGTCTGAGAGTCACACAATATATATTCTCTATGTCGCCACGCGCTCTCTCTCTCTCTCTCTCTCTCTCTCTCTCTCTGTGTGCTGTGTTTGTCCCAGTATGGCTCCAGTAACAATGCCTGAAGCTGTCTCTTTACATTCGAGTGGTTCAGAATGCGCTCTGTAGGCTGCAGCGCTCTCTCTCTCTCTCTCTCTCTCTCTCTCTCTCTCTCTCTCCTCTCTCTCTCTCTCTCTCTCTCTGTGTGTGTGTGTGTGTGTGTGTGTGTGTGTGTGTGTGTGTGTGTGTGTGTGTGTGTGTGTGTGTGTGTGTGTGTGTGTGTGTGTGTGTGTGTGTGTGTGTGTGTGTGTGTGTGTGTGTGTGTGTGTGTGTGTGTGTGAGAGAGAGAGAGGCTGTGGTAATTTTCCGCTCTGCGCTGCAGCAGCAAGGATCTCTCAGAGCCTTGGCTTCTCGGTGAGCTGCAGGCTGGGCTCTGGGCTGGGCGGGGCTGACGTTACCGGCAGCAACTCAGCTGTCGATCACAGCTAAATCGTGGAGGCGGGACAAAGAGTTAGGGGAATGAGGTCGCAGGGCTTATTCCTCCAGCTCTCAGGTCACCACCATGCCTGTGTGTGGGTGGGTGGGTGGTTGTCAGTGTGGCCTCTGTGTACGTGTGTTTATTTGAGTGTGCGTAATTGCCTAATATCAACAGATTTATGTTGGTGTATTAAATAGTATTGCACTTGGTGTATGAGTTTCTTTGTGGGAGTAGCAGTGTGTGTAGTCCTGTATTTAGCTGAGTGTGTGTTATTCAATAACGTGTTTATTACATTGGCTGTGTGTTAAGTGTGTGTTGGCTAAAAGCCTCTCCCTCTGCTCTGCTGGCCCCAGTGTTGCAAAAAGCATTACATTATTGATTATCTAAGTACATTATCCCTGGTGAGGTAGCCAGCTAAGTGCTTCACAATTTTACTGGATTGTATTTCTACAACAGGGGCATTCATTCACCTACTGTAAGTCATTTAGGTTCAGTAACCATCCAGATGGGGTCAACTATTGTTTCCCCAAAAAACACCTTTACCCCCAGCTCTCTGGTTCAGATTTTGGTTGCATCATGGTTGACATGATTGGGCTAATGGTAATGCAGCACCTTGAGACGCCTGCTCTTTGTCCTGGCTTTGCTCCAGCCTCCTTTGTTTAGCACACAGACATGCACGCATGGACACTCGGGTGTGAACACGTCACTTCCTGTTTTCCTCCCTCCTGGGTGTGGCTCTTGGCAAGGGGATGGGAGCTCAGCTAAGGTTGCCATGGAGGTTGCTATGGAGATGATCCCCATTGCTGACGTGCACCAGTCTGTTTCTCAGAGAGAGAGAGAGAACTGCAAATGTAAATCCACCACACTCAAAGATGAAAAAAGAGAGAGTGGAAAGGCAGAGTGAGGGAGAAAGGTGTGAGAATAGAGAATAATGGATTGAGGATTGAGGACAGGAAAAAGGTGGCAGATTAGAACAGGGAGTGAATGTGAATGTGAAAGCATGTGAAAGGGAGAGAAGGAGAGAGCCTGGATGAGGCAGACGAAAACAAATTAAACAACAAAATGTGACTTGCAGCTAAGTGGAAATTACAAGGGGCTGAGAATTGGTCACAGATAAAGACTGCACACACACACACACACACACACACACACACACACACACACACACACACACACACACACACACACACACACACACACACACACACACACACACACACACACACACACACGTTATGGCGTTAGGCTGTTGTTGCAGTCTGTAGATTAGCTTTGTCATGTTCAGAACCACAGGGTTCTTCCATATCCATCCATCCCCATCCATCCAGTGTGGCTACTAAGCCAGGGGTCCTGAGTGGAGGGATAGAGTGGATCGGGCGCCTGCCTGCTGTCTCAGATAGCTTTGTTTACCACAACATGAATCTGTTTGATTTTATGTTCAGGCAGAACGGGGACAGCCCACACGCTGTTTAACCCCTCCAGGACCCCGGAGGAGAGATTTACTTCCACTTTCGTACTGTCATGCCCATTACACAGAAAGGAGAGGATACACTGGGGAAGGCATAACCAAACGCACCAGCACAGTCTCTCCATCCAACCATCTACGCTGAAAGGGAGGTACACTTGGGAAGGCACAGCCAAACGCAGCCAGAACAGCCTCTCCGCCTCATCCTACATACATGGGAAGGGGTCATCATCTCTACTGAAACCAAGATGTTATATCTGAGATTGAAAAGGTTCTAAAGCATGTTATGAATGAGTTAAATACGCAGGGGTAAACCCGCGGACCACTTTCAAACAGGCCCTTCGATCTATGAGTCTTTAGATGGAGATTCTCGGTAGAAAGGTGTGCGGTCCCTCATAATACATTAGTGTTACAAAGTTAGCGCCTATGTCGCTAGAGTGTTAGCATGTTATTAATCGGACGTGATGCAAAATGCAGTTAAGAGTTTTGCCGCACGGTAGCCTTTGATCTCTGTGTGCTGGAAGGTCTTTACGATATCATGGTTCGGTTCTGGATTCATTAACAGGGAAAGGGGTATACCTCGTCAGTTGCACAACTGAATGCAGTCAACCGAAACTCAAAACCTCTGAATAAGAGAGGTGCTGGGGGATGCCTAAATCAACATCCATGTCACCAGCGCACTGGGAACAGTTTTTGTTGGGGGTTAACTGCCTTGCTCAAAGGCAGGACAGCAGATTTTCCCACCTTGCCGGCTCAGGGATTCAAACCAGTGACCTTACGTTTATTATTAAAATGTATTTTATTTCACCTTTATTTAACCTGTCTGGGCTAGGGGGCAGTATTTTCACGGCCGGATGAAAAACGTACCCAATTTAAACATGTTACTACTCTGGCCCAGAAACTAGAATATGAAACCTGAGAAAAAGTCAACCAGGAAGTGGAGGATCTGAGAATTGTAGTTCTTCTTTCTAGTCCCTTTCGAAACTACAGTATCCGTGGGGTTATGTTGCACTTCCTAAGGCTTCCATTGGCTGTCTAAAGCCTTCAGAAAGTGGTTTGAGCATTCTCCTGTCACTGGGCAGATAACAGGAGCTCAGTTTCTGAGTGGACTGCCTGGCAACAAAGGGATTGGATATGCGCGGTCACGCGAGCACGCTGTTCCTTCTTTTTCTCCTTGAATGAATACGCTATTGTCCGGTTGGAATATTATCGCAATTTTACGTTAAAAATACCATAAAGATTGATTTTAAACAGCGTTTGACATGCTTCTAAGTACGGTAATGGAACATTTAGACTTTTCATCTCTGGTTCTGCGCTCGCGCGTTATGCCTTTGGATAAGTGATCTGTACGCACGAACAAAGCGGAGGTATTTGGACATAAATATGGATTATTTGGAACAAAAACAACATTTCGTGTGGAAGTAGCAGTCCTGGGAGTGCATTCTGACGAAGATCAGCAAAGGTAAGAGAATATTTCTAACACTAATTCTGAGTTTAGGTTGCCCCGAACTTAGCAGGTGTCTGTATAGCTCACCGTGATGGCTGAGCTATGTACTCAGAATATTGAAAAAATTTGCTTTCTCCGTAAAGCTATTTTAAAATCTGACACAGCAGGTGCATCCAGGGGTAGTCTATCTATAATTCTTTAAATAATTGTTATATATTTTGTCAACGTTTATGATGAGTATTTTTGTAAATTGATGTGCACATTCACCGGACGTTTTGGTGGGAATACATTTTCTGAACATCACGTGCCAATGTAAAATGCTGTTTTTGGATATAAATATGAACTTTATCGAACAAAACATACATGTATTGTGTAACATAATGTCCTAGGAGTGTCATCTGATGAAGATCGTCAAAGGTTAGTGCTTCATTTAGCTGTGTTTTGGGTTTTATTGACACATGTCCTTGCTTGGAAAATGGCTGTGTGATTATTTTTGTCTATGTACTCTCCTAACATAATCTAATGTTTTGCTTTCGCTGTAAAGCCTTTTTGAAATCGGACAATGTGGTTACATCAAGGAGAAGTATATCTTTAAAATGGTGTAAAATAGTTGTATGTTTGAGAAAGTTGAATTATGACATTTTGTTGTTTTTGAATTTGCCGCCCTGATATTTCACTGGCTGTGTCCCGCAGGTGAGCGTCCCACATAGCCCATAGAAGTTAACCAGGTAGGCTAGTTGAGAACAAGTTCTCATTTGCAACTGCGACCAGGCCAAGATAAAGCGTAGCAATTTGACACATACAACAACACAGAGTTACACATGGAATAAACAAAACATACAGTCAATAATACAGTAGAACAAAAGAAAACAAAAAGTCTATATACAGTGAGTGCAAATGAGGTAAGTTAACTTCTCAGGGCTACGTGGGACACGCTATTCAACAGCCAGTGAAATAGCATGGCGCGAAATACAAAACAGCAAAAATCTCAATTTAATTTTCTCAAACAATCAACTAACTATATTACATAATTTTAAAGATACATTTCTCGTTAATCTAACCTCATTGTCCGATTTCAAAAAGGCTTTACGGCGAAAGCATAAAATTAGATTATATTAGGACATAAACTTCACAAGAAAAACCACACAGACATTTTCCAAGCAAGGACATGCATGACAAAAACCAAAAATACAGCTAAAATATTCACTAACCTTTGATGATCTTCATCAGATGGCACTCATAGGACTTCATGTTACACAATACATGTATGTTTTGCTCGATAAAGTTCATATTTATATCCAAAAACCCAATTTTTACATTGGCGCGTGATGTTCAGAAAATGTATTCCCACCAAAAATTCCAGTGAATGTGCACATCAATTTACAAAAATACTCATAAACCTTGATAAAATTTACAACAGTTATTGAAAGAATTATTGATACACTTCTCCTTAATTCAACCTGCTGTGTCAGATTTCAAAACAGCTTTACGGCGAAAGCACATTGTTCAATATTCTGAGTACAGAGCTCAGCCATCACGGCAAGCTATACAGTTACCCGCCAATTTCCGGAGTCAACTAAACTCAGAAATAGTATTATAAATCTTCACTTACCTTTGCTGATCTTTGTCGGAATGCACTCCCAGGACTCCCACTTCCACAAGAAATGTTCGTTTTGTTCGATAAACTCCATATTTATGTCCAAATACCTCCTTTTATTTGCACGTTCAGATCACTATCCAAAGGCAAAATGCGCGAGCGCAAAACCCGAGACGAAAAGTCAAATAGTTCCATTACCGTTCGCAGAAACATGTCAAACGATGTTTACAATCAATCCTTAGGGTCTTTTTAACATAAATATTCGATAATATTCCAACCGGACAATAGCGTATTCATTACAGTGGAAAAAGATGGAACGGAGCACCTGCATGCCCGCGCAGAAATCAACTCCTTGGTCTCAGGCTTGAGACAGCTCTTATTCTCTCCCCAGTAACAGTAGAAGCATGAAACAAGGTTCTAAAGACTGTTGACATCTAGTGGAAGCCGTAGGAAGTGCAAAATGAACCCTAAGTCACTGTATACTGGATAGGGAATCACTTGAAAAACTACAAACCTCAGATTTCCACACTTCTTGGTTGGATTTTTCTCAGGTTTTTGCCTGCCATATGAGTTCTGTTATACTCACAGACATCATTCAAACAGTTTTAGAAACTTCGGATTGTTTTCTATCCAAATATACTAATAATATGCATATCCTACCTTCTGGGCCCAAGTAGCAGGCAGTTTAATTTGGGCATGTCATTCATCTAAATTTCCGAATACTGCCCCCTGTCACTAAAAAGTTAAAGCTAGTGAGGGAGATATGAGTCTCCAGCTTCAGAGATTTTTGCACTTTGTTCCAGTCATTGGCAGCAGAGAACTGGAAGGAAAGGCGGCCAAAGGAGGAATTGGCTTTGGGGGTGACCAGTGAGATATACCTGCTGGAGCGCATGCTACGAGTGGGTGCTGCTATGGTGACCAGTGAGCTGAGATAAGGCGGGGCTTTACCTAGCAGAGACTTGTAGATAACCTGTAGCCAGTGGGTTTGGCGACGAGTATGAAGCGAGGGCCAACCAACGAGAGCATACAGGTCGCAATGGTGGGTAGTGTATGGGGCTTTTGTGACAAAACGGATGGCACTGTGATAGACTGCATCCAGTTTGTTGAGTAGAGTGTTGGAGGCTATTTTATAAATGACATCACCGAAGTCGAGGATCGGTAGGATGGTCAGTTTTACGAGAGTGTGTTTGGCAGCATGAGTGAAGGATGCTTTTTTGCAATATAGGAAGCCGATTCTAGATTTAATTTTGGATTGAAGATGCTTAATGTGAGTCTGGAAGGAGAGTTTACAGTCTAACCAGACACCCAGGTATTTGTAGTTGTCCACGTATTCTAAGTCCGAGCCGTCCAGAGTAGTGATGCTGGACAGGCGAGCAGGTGAGGGCAGTGATCGATTGAATAGCATGCATTTAGTTTTACCTGCGTTTAAGAGCAGTTGGAGGCCACGGAAGGAAAGTTGTATGGCATTGAAGCTCATCTGGAGGTTAGTTAACACAGTGTCCAAAGAGGGGCCAGAAGTATACAGAATGGTGTCGTATGCGTAGAGGTGGATCAGAGAATCACCAGCAGCAAGAGCAACATCATTGATGTATACAGAGAAGAGAGTCGGCCCGAGAATTGAACCCTGTGGCCCACCCATAGAGACTGCTAGAGGTCCGGACAACAGGCCCTCCGATTTGACACACTGAACTCTATCAGAGAAGTAGTTGGTAAACCAAGCGAGGCAATCATTTGAGAAACCAAGGCTGTCGAGTCTGCCAATAAGAACGTGGTGATTGACAGAGTCGAAAGCCTTGGCCAGGTCGATAAACATGGCTGCACAATAATGTCTCTTATCGATGGCGGTTATGATGTCGTTTAGGACCTTGAGCGTGGCTGAGGTGCACCCATGACCAGCTCTGAAACCAGATTGCATAGCGGAGAAGGTACGGTGGGATTCTAAATGGTCGGTAATCTGTTTGTTAACTTGGCTTTCGAAGACCTTAGAAAGACAGGGTAGGATAGATATAGGTCTGTAGCAGTTTGGGTCTAGAGCGTCACCCCCTTTGAAGAGGGGGATGACCGCGGCAGCTTTCCAATCTTTGGGAATCTCAGACGATACGAAAGAGAGGTTGAACAGGCTAGTAATAGGGGTTGCAACTATTTTGGTAGATCATTTTAGAAAGAGAGGGTCCAGATTATCTAGCCTGGCTGATTTGTATGGGTCCAGATTTTGCAGCTCTTTCAGAACATCTGCTACCTGGATTTGGGTGAAGGAGAAATGGTGGGGGCTTTGGCGGGTTGCTGTGGAGGGTGCCGGGCAGTTGACCGGGGTAGGGGGAGCCACGTGGAAAGCATGGCCAGCCGTAGAGAAATGCTTATTGAAATTCTCAATTATAGTGGATTTATCGGTGGTAACAGTGTTTCCTAGCCTCAGAGCAGTGGGCAGCTGGGAGGAGGTGCTCTTATTCTCCATGGACTTTACAGTGTCCCAGAACTTTTTTGAGTTAGTACTACAGGATGCAAATTACAGTTTGAAAAAGCTAGCATTAGCTTTTCTAACTGCCTGTGTATATTTGTTCCTAACTTCCCTGAAAAGTTGCATATCACGGGGGCTATTCGATGCTAATGCAGAACACCACAGGATGTTTTTGTGCTGGTCAAGGGCAGACAGGTCTGGAGTGAACCAAGGACTATATCGATTCCTAGTTCTACATTTTTTGTGGGGCATGCTTATTTAAGATGATGAAGAAGGCACTTTTAAAGAATAGCCAGGCATCATCTACTGACGGGACGAGGTCAATGTCATTCCAGGATACCAGGTCGATTTAGAAAGGCCTGCTCGCAGAAGTGTTTTAGGGAGCGTTTGACAGTGATGAGGGGTGGTCGTTTGGTCGCAGACCCATTACGGATGCAGACAATGAGGCAGTGATCGCTGAGATCTTGATTGAAAACAGCAGAGGTGTATTTGGAGGGCGAGTTAGTGAAGGATGATATCTATGAGGGTGCCCGTGTTTACGGATTTGGGGTTGTACCTGGTAGTTTCATTGATAATTTGTGTGAGATTGAGGGCATCAGGCTTAGATTGTAGGATGGCCGGGGTTTTAAGCATGTCCCAGTTTAGGTCACCTAGTAGTACGAGCTCAGAAGATAGATGGGGGCAATCAATTCACATATGGTATCGAGGGCACAGCTGGGGGCAGAGGGAGGTCTATAGCAAGCGGCAACAGTGAGAGACTTGCTTCTGGAAAGGTGCATTTTTAGAAGTAGAAGCTCGAATTGTTTGGGTACAGACCTGGATAGTAGGACAGAACTCTGCAGGCTATCTTTGCAGTAGATTGCAACACCGCCCCCTTTGGCAGTTCTATCTTGGCAGAAAATGTTATAGTTAGCGATGGAGATTTCAGGGTTTTTGGTGGTTTTCCTAAGCCAGGATTCAGACACGGCTAAGATATCCGTGTTGGGAAAGTGTGCTAAAGCAGTGAGTAAAACAAACTTAGGGAGTAGGCTTCTAATGTTAACATGCATGAAACCAAGGTTTTTACGGTTACAGAAGTCAACAAATGAGAGCACCTGGGGAGTGGGAGTGGAGCTAGGCACTGCAGGACCTGGATTAACCTCCACATCACCAGAGGAACAGAGGAGAAGTAGGATAAGGGTACGGCTAAAGGCTATGCGAACTGGCCGTCTAGCACGTTTGGAACAGAGAGTAAAAGGAGCAGGTTTCTGGGCACGATAACATAGATTCAAGGCATAGTATACAGACAAAGATAAGGTAGGATGTGAGTACATTGGAGGTAAACCTAGGCATTGAGTAATGATGAGAGAGATATAGTCTCTAGAGACGTTTAAACCAGGTGATGTCATCGCATATGTAGGAGGCGGAACAACATGGTTGGTTAAGGCATATTGAGCAGGGCTAGAGGCTCTACAGTGAAATAAGACTGTAATCACTAACCAGGACAGTAATGGACGAGGCATATTGATATTAGAGAGAGGCATGCGTAGCCAAGTGAACATATGGGTCCAGTGATTGGTTGGGCTGACTGGGGACACGGCGATTCAGACAGTTAGCAGGCCGATGCTAACAAGCTAACAGTTAGTAGGCCAGGGCTAAACAAGCTAGCAATTAGCAGACCGGGGCTGGCATTGCTAGCAGTTAGCAGACCGGGTTAGCTAGCAGGCAGTTGGCAGACCGGGGCTAGCACTTAGCAGACCGGGGCAGGCAAGCTAGCAGTTAGCAGACCGGGGCTAGCAAGTTAGCCTTTGTGGGACGTCGTGATGGGGCTAAGTCTGTTTTTGCCTCTTCGTGCGGTGACGTCGATAGACCAGTCGTGGAATTAGTAGGCTTCCAAGTAGCTCTAGATAGCTAGCAGGCCGGTTAGCAGAATGGGCCTTCAGCGGACGTCGCGCCTGTTGGAATCCTCGGGCAGATTATGTCGGTATTCCAGTCGTAGAGGATCGGCGGGGTTCCGTGTCCCGTACCGGCAGTAGAAGGGGTCCGGATATTGTAGCCCAGGAGTGGGCTTCGGTGGTAGCACAGAAGCCCTGGCCGAGCTAGCTTCAGGCTAATTGGTGCTTGCTCCGGGATGGAAACGCTAGCCAGGAGTAGTCACCCGGGATTGCGGTTAGCTAGTTGCGAAGATCCAGGTGAAAATGTTCAGAGTTTGCGGTAGGAATCCGGGATATGAGAAAAAAAAATATATATATAAAATATTAATAGGTCCATTATGCTCTGGTTTGAGTCATGTTGTTCGAACTGGCGAGAGCTTTCTGAGCTAAAGGTTAGCTGATGACCGCTAGCAATGGTTTGCTGATAGCTGGTAGGTAGTTAGCTGGCTAGCTTCAGTTGAGGGATTCCAGATCCGAAGTAAATAGAAATACTTTAGAAAAAGAAAAAAAAACGGATCCACGCCACATTGGGTGAGGCGGGTTGCAGGAGAATATTTAGAAGTTGAGGTTTAGGAAAATATTTTTAAAAGATATGCGAAGAAAAAGATGTAAGAAGATACAGTGAGGGAAAAAAGTATTTGATCCCCTGCTGATTTTGTATGTTTGCCCACTGACAAAGAAATGATCAGTCTATAATTTTAATGGTAGGTTTATTTAAACAGTGAGAGACAGAATAACAACAAAAAAATCCAGAAAAACGCATGTCAAAAATGTTATAAATTGATTTGCATTTTAATGAGGGAAATAAGTATTTGACCCCCTCTCAATCAAAAAGATTTCTGGCTCTCAGGTGTCTTTTATACAGGTAACGAGCTGAGATTAGGAGCACACTCTTAAAGGGAGTGTCCTAATCTCAGCTTGTTACCTGTATAAAAGACACCTGTCCACAGAAGCAATCAATCAATCAGATTCCAAACTCTCCACCATGGCCACGACCAAAGAGCTCTCCAAGGATGTCAGGGACAAGATTGTAGACCTACACAAGGCTGGAATGGGCTACAAGACCATGGCCAAGCAGCTTGGTGAGAAGGTGACAACAGTTGGTGCGATTATTCGCAAATGGAAGAAACACAAAAGAACTGTCAATCTCCCTCGGCCTGGGGCTCCATGCAAGATCTCACCTCGTGGAGTTGCAATGATCATGAGAACGGTGAGGAATCAGCCCAGAACTGCACGGGAGGATCTTGTCAATGATCTCAAGGCAGCTGGGACCATAGTCACCAAGAAAACAATTGGTAACACACTACGCCGTGAAGGACTGAAATCCTGCAGCGCCCGCAAGGTCCCCCTGCTCAAGAAAGCACATATACATGCCCGTCTGAAGTTTGCCAATGAACATCTGAATGATTCAGAGGACAACTGGGTGAAAGTATTGTGGTCAGATGAGACCAAAATGGAGCTCTTTGGCATCAACTCAACTCGCCGTGTTTGGAGGAGGAGGAATGCTGCCTACGACCCCAAGAACACCATCTCCACCGTCAAACATGGAGGTGGAAACATTATGCTAAGGGGGGTTTTTCTGCTAAGGGGACAGGACAACTTCACCGCATCAAAGGGACGATGGACGGGGCCATGTACCGTCAAATCTTGGGTGAGAACCTACTTCCCTCAGCCAGGGCATTGAAAATGGATCGTGGATGGGTATTCCAGCATGACAATGACCCAAAACACACGGCCAAGGCAACAAAGGAGTGGCTCAAGAAGAAGCACATTAAGGTCCTGGAGTGGCCTAGCCAGTCTCCAGACCTTAATCCCATAGAAAATCTGTGGAGGGAGCTGAAGGTTCGAGTTGCCAAACGTCAGCCTCGAAACCTTAATGACTTGGAGAAGATCTGCAAAGAGGAGTGGGACAAAATCCCTCCTGAGATGTGTGCAAACCTGGTGGCCAACTACAAGAAACGTCTGACCTCTGTGATTGCCAACAAGGGTTTTGCCACCAAGTACTAAGTCATGTTTTGCAGAGGGGTCAAATACTTATTTCCCTCATTAAAATGCAAAACATTTTATAACATTTTTGACATGCGTTTTTCTGGATATTTTTGTTGTTATTCTGTCTCTCACCGTTCAAATAAACCTACCATTAACATTATAGACTGATCATTTCTTTGTCAGTGGACAAATGTACAAAATCAGCAGGGGATCAAATACTTTTTTCCCTCACTGTATATACAAGGGACACGACAGGACAAAGACTGCTACGCCATCTTGGATTACAATACAATACAACATTATTGGCCCAATGCTCTTAACCTCTAGGCTACCTGACAGAAATACCAGATATGTTGTCTGTTAGTTATATCTGTTTTTATGCGCTTACGGGTGTGGTTGATCATGTTTACTACAGAGTGCTCTGATCAATCTGTGGGATCTGGCTTGTGTGATTTGTAATGCCTTGTTGCAGACATGGATTCTCCTGCAGGCTGAGGGTGTTGTCATTGGAAATAGATTCTCTCATCAGCATCTTTTAGTTTCCTTCTCTCTCCTCTGGAGGGGGCCTGGCACTGTCCTTCACAACCACACTGTCAGACACGGGAGGAGAGGAAAGGAGGGGAGCTGCGGATTGAGACACACACACACACATTGTGGAGACCATGCCGAGTCTGTCCCTGCAGTATCCTCTTACACCAATAGAGGTCCCAGTACTACTGTTTCTCCCTCTCATCCTGTCCTGGCTGCAAGCTGCAGTGCTCTTGGCACTGAGACAGAACACCGCCCCTTGGATTTTTCTCTCTCTCTCGCTCTGTGGCACAAATCTTAAAACGCTTAGTTCCATAAAAAAAATCTCTCAACCCTCCTGTTCCACACAATATGGCAGATATTGTAGCTGTCAATTGAAATGGATGAATCTCCATCATTTATCACATCCCTCCAATAAGTGGTGCAGCCTGATGCATGGGCTCTCTCTTTACCTAAATTGTCAGGATTTGTTTTCTTCACTTTAGAAAAAGAATTGTTCCTTGATGCGATGAGTAATTGAGTAAAGTGTCATTTGTGATAATGCGGATGATCAGTGTGTTTCTTCCATTCCTTTCATGGTTTGTCAGCCTCTCCTCCCAGGGGCGGAAATCCCGGGGGGGACGGGGGGGACACGACCCCCCCATCCTGGGAAAAATATGATTTGTCCCCCCCAATATATCACTGAAACATAACTATGTAATTTAAATAATATTAATAATATGCAATGAAAGCAATTGTGCTGATTATAGACACTTAATAGCGCGTTTTTAAGTTTCAAAAGATTGCAACCCCCCCACCCTTTGCCTCACAATGGTTTGATCCACTGCCAGTTCCTTAGCTTGCTAGGTAACAGAGAGGTCGTATCTACTGTCTGAAAGGCACTCAATGCACGTAACTGACGTGAGGTTAATCCAGTCAATCGCGCACACACACTAGCTGAATATGCAGAGCTAGCGCGCAAATATTAACTATTAAGCTAGCTAGTACCTATTCCATTTATGTGGCGTCGTCAAAGATGGAATCAGCATGCAGATGATGTAAGTTAGTGCTTCAAAGTCCCTGTGATAAGGTTAGCGATAAACTGAAATCCAAACTGAACAGAACTACACTCTCTTCTACCATTGTCTTAAATATATTTAATGGTCTCGTTGCAAAAGCTAAATTGTCGCAAGTGAACTTTTATTAATTTATTTTATTTCACCTTTATTTAACCCGGGTAGCAAAGATTATAGCAAACACCACTGAAACTGAATTGGTGCTCGCTAGCTTTGCAAATTCAGCTATTGTTGGAAGCCAGCCAATATGAAACAAACTATTAAAATTACAAAAGGTTGCAGCATATGTTGTGTAAATGGTGAACTCATACAGCTGTCAACTCTTGTCATTTTAATCCGTTTCACATTTGCTAGCTACCTTTTAGATCGAAGCCCAAATAGAATGATAGAAGATGATAGAAGCCCATCTCCTACTGTAAATAACCTACACACTGTGTGTGTAGCCAGCCAGCCAGCCAGGTAGAAAAATGGCAGAAAAATAAAAGACGGACATCTGAGTATTTTTCAATACACCAAAACGCATAGTAAGAACCCTAGTAGCCTAATATCTCAAAGACTAGTTGATAAAATGTTCATAAGAAAGAAATGAAATTCTAATGGAAATGTTTCACAATGATGTCATTAGGCAGAGCAGGCAACAGATGGCACACAGACAGCAGAGTTGGGGACTGATATGCAGGGACAGACTGGCAGAGACAGGGAGTCTCAGGTAAGTTTGTTGAGTCTTTGTTTGGCAACATTATGAAAGGTTCTCAATTTTTTTTACTTGTAAAATAGGAACATAATTGGAAAATGCCATGGATACCCCCACTCTCAACTTAAACTGGTGACTGAACTAATATTTTTTAAAGGCAATGGTATTGCTGTTGTGATTAGTTGTGTAGTTTTGGGTACCGGTAGTTAGGAGTACGGCAAACACCTTATTTCTTTGGTTCCTCAATATACATTTACCATATTACAATGTAGGCTATGTTTTACAGCACTACTTTGGTGTCCCCCTCAGGAATTGCTCTTGAGAAAATTTCATGTAATTGTCCCCTCCAAAGTTGATATCAGATTTTCGCCAATGTCTCCTCCTATAGCCTACATATCATTCTCTCTGAGGAAATGGATGTTTTATCATTTTCTGCCCGTAGATGCAGATTTTTCATCACTCTGGCCTGTTCTCCTGGCAACACAGACGCTGTGATTGCTGTCCTCCTACACAACAGCCTGCAGGCATTTTCATGTGTTGAGAGAACGAGAGACAGAAAGAGAGAAAGAGAAAGCTATTTTGTTTTTTCATTATTATTTTGAATGGATTTCCTAAAAGCAAGAGTCCTAGAAAACCAGGTGGCCATTTTGGGTGCTGTACCCTATTTTAGCAGTGTGATACGGTGGCAAGATTTGTGCCATGCAGCAGTTCTGTATAAGAGGTCTAAATCCTGTGTATTGACGTTGTAGTTACGTATAGGCACAGTGTAACTACACATAATGTACGTGTCTCTTCACGTTGAACAGTAGGGTGGTTCAAAGCTCTGACTCCATCTTGTGTGGCGCGGGGGAGGGGGGGGGGGGCATGTATGAGGTCATCACTCCTTGCCCTGAGAACACCAGACGAGACAGCAGCTGACGATAACAAAGAGACGAGACACTCTCAGAGCCCAGATGCTCATTCAGTCTCTTCACCCAGAGCTAGATTCAGTGCTGGTCCCAGTCCCTTTGTGTGTGTGCATGTGTGTGTGTGTGTGTGTGTGTGTGTGTGTGTGTGTGTGTGTGTGTGTGTGTGTGTGTGTGTGTGTGTGTGTGTGTGTGTGTGTGTGTGTGTGTGTGTGTGTGTGTGTGTGTGTGTGTGTGTGTGACACAGAAACGGAGGGCTTCCACATGGCATAACAGATGCCGAGTGGGGCTGGACGAATGGCTTTTAAACCGGGACAATTCATGTGTCTTAATAGAGAGTGTTACTGGAGAGCCTGTTATTAATATGTCCGCCGTCTTGCATAATGGATGGAGAGGGTCATTAATATTATGTCTCGTCTAGCGCCAAAAAGAGAGCACAGGAAGTGAAAATTAGAGCTCTGAACCTTTTTCACTCTCCCATTCACTGCTCCATCTCTCCTCCTGTCAGTCTCTCTCCCTTCTTTACCTCCTCTGTTTCTCGTCTCTCCCCTCCCGCTCTCTGCCCCGCTCCCCTTCTCTCTCTGGGGTGGTTTTAAGAGAGGACCTGACAGTGGAGAGGGAGAGGCAGCAGCAGCAGAGACATTAGCTCCCGTGTTTCCACTTCAGACATTCTGGTGGCCCTGGGCCACAGCTCTCCCAGCTGGAGCAACGGATGTCACAGACACACAGCACAGCTGGCCCAGAGAGAGGGGGGGGGGGGGGGGGGTTGAAGGAGAGGTGAAACAGTAGAGAGGAAGGATAGAGGCACTGAGAGGGGAGAGTATGGGGCAGTTGGTAGAGGGTAAGAGAGGGGATGGTGAGAGTGAGACGAGTAGGGGAGGATTGCAGGAAGAGAGGAAAGAGAGAGTAATGGTTGGTGAGGAGAGAGATGGGATAGAGGGAGACAGAGAGGCAAAATAGATGATTTCACCCTTCAGTCAGTGGTGAAAGGACAAGAGGAGAGAGGGAGCCATTGAAGAGAATTGGGACATGTACTGTGTTTGTTCGGGCGAGACTAACGTCTGTTTGTCTAGCAGAGGAGGAATTTAGATACTTAATCTCGAGCCCCTTGAGTGCAAATGAAATAATGCACAGATCTGTGGCGTGCAATTAACGGCGGAACAGACTGGTGGATTCTAACAGGTACAGGGAGAGAGATGTCAGTTACCTGCCCGTGTACCATCAGCCCAATAGACAGAGAGCGAGAGAAGAGCAGAACACGAAAGAGAGCGAGGCAGACAACAGAGCGAGGTGGAAAAGGCCAGGTGTAAATTCCGCGATGTGTGTAATTGACGAGATAACAGTCGCCTCTTTTCATCGCTGTCTCAAATTGCCGTAAACATGGAGCTTGGGCGCCCCACTGGGAGAATCTTCTAAATGTCAGGGGTAGCGCTGCGGCTCGCATGTTTCTGAGACTTACGAGTACGGACCGACGCGAGACCCCCGCTGTGTCATCTCCACAGCTCAGTTAAATTGGGCATTGGGGGGAAAAAAAGAAAGGATATGTAAAATAGAAAATAACATTTCCAACTCTGTCCAATGAAAAACTTCCCTCTCGGTCCATCAAACCTAACTCAAGTTCCGTTGCACCTCCATCTCTGTTCTCTTCCGTTGCATCTCTCCAGCTCCCTAGTTCGCCACCCCCTCAGCCTCGCTTTGGAGTGTGAAGAAGAGTCGCTCAGCTATCTATCCATCTACTTGTAGCATCGGAGTGACTCACCGCTCAGCGGCCGTCTTGCGGGCTGCCAGCGCATGTCATCGCCGTGGGCAGAGGGTTCAGTGGAGGAGAGCTGGAGCCGCACCGGGAGAGGGGAGGGTTGTGTGGGCGTGTTGCGTGCCTGGGTGAATCAGGCTGGCACTAGGAATCTCTGAGGTCACACGGTCCCAAATAAACACAGAACAACAACTTGATGCTCAGTCTACCATACTGATATAGGCCTATAACTCAGACTATGTTTACTACCCGGAATGCGTGATTTACCCAGAGATAGACATATAGACATATACACCAATGAATGACCACTGGCTGAGACAATTTTGTAATTGATGAAAACTAAATTTAGTTTGAGTCATTTTTAAAAGTAAATGAGCTCCAGGCTATGCTTGCAGTTTCCCTTGATGAAATAAATCAATAGGATGAGATCAGCATTCAATAGCATTACTGTTTAGGCAAGCCCGGCTCCAGGATGACATGTCTGAGGGGTCATTTTAAATCCATGGGGGGGTCACAAGTATTGATAACCCTGAGCCCTGATAACACAAGGTACAGTAGATTGGTTTTACTACTTTTCAAATGTACAAAAAATGTATCTGAAACGAGGCCCTACGCATGAACAATGAATAATCGTCGCAATTTGCGCCTAACAACACGCACAGATCCGCTCAAAGATTCTTACAGGCTTCGTAGCTTAAGCTTCAATAACTATAACTAAAGGCTACATTTCTGTTGAATTTGTGACACTAGGCAATGACCGTAACCAAGCCACGGTTTTTTTCTGTGGGAGAGTTTCAGAAAAGCGAACTAAATCAAAATAAGTGCATATTCTATAGTCAATTTGAATCTGCCGCGAATAAGATGAAATGCCCATTCCGAGAGCAACACATACACACACTCTATAGCAAGAGAGCAGGGAAGGGGTGAAAAAGTAGGCTATAGTTTTGACATCCCTTTTACAGTAGCCTATCACACAACTATTGTGTAATGCAAATGAATGACAACAGAGTGAACGTTTGCCTACTTATTTTAGTAAGCTGCACAAGGTCTTGGTATTACTACTGCGACATACAACATTTACATAAAATGGAGGCCTATCTGAAATGCAACCATATACACTGTCATTTTGCACACAAGAAAGCAAGCAATGTTGAAGAGAAGCCCAAGATGCGCTCATTAAAACGGCACACACCGTAACCGTCGATTCAGGGCCATGGACAGCAGGCTACCGCCAGTCAGCGCGATGAAAGCATAACACGAAATGCACTGCCAATTTCAGCACCACTGGAGTGGACAGCCGGACAACAGGAGCACCGTGCAAAGGCTCACCTCGGAGCACAACTAATAGGTTACATTGGTCATTGTCCCTATACCCATCAAATAACGCAAACCTGTATAGAGTGCCTTCTGAAAGTATTCAGACCCCTTGACTTTTTCCACATGGTGTTACATTACAGCCTTCTTCTAAAATGGATTAAAAATATATATATACTCATCAATCTACACACAATACCCCATAATGACAAAGTGAAAACAGGTTTTTAGATTTTTTTTGAAAGTGTATTAAAAATGAAATACAAATTTACATAATCATTCAGACCCTTTGCTATTAGACTCAAAATTGAGCTCAGGTGCATCCTGTTTCCATTGATCATCCTTGAGATGTTTCTACAACTTGGAGTCCACCTGTGGTACATTCAATTGATTGGACATGATTTGGAAAGGCACACACCTGTCTATATAAGGTCCCACAGTTGACAGCGCATGTCAGAACAAAAACCAAGCCATGAGGTCGAAGGAATTGTCCTTAGAGCTCCGAGACAGGATTGTGTCGAGGCACAGATCTGGAAGGGTATCAAAACATTTCTGCAGCATTGAAGGTCGCAAAGAACACAGTGGCCTTCATCATTCTTAAATGGAAGAAGAGTTCCTCTGTGGAGATGGGAGAACCTTCCAGAAGGACAACCATCTCTGCAGCACTCAACCAATCAGGCCTTTATGGTGGAGTGGCCAGACAGAAGCCCTGCTTGGAGTTTGCCAAAAGGCACCTAAAGACACTCAGACCATGAGAAACAAGGTTCTCTGGTCTGATGAAACCAAGATTGAACTATTTGGCCTGAATGCCAAGCGTTACGCTTGGAGGAATCCTGGCACCCTCCCTACGGTGAAGCATGGTGGTGGCAGCATCATGCTTTGGGGATGTTTTTCAGCGGCATGGACTGGGAGACTAGTCAGGATCAAGGCACAGATGAACAGAGCAAAGTACAGAGAGATCCTTGATGAAAACCTGCTCCAGAGTGCTCAGGACCTCAGACTGGGGCGAAGGTTCACCTTCCAATAGGACAACGACCCTAAACACACAGCCAAGACAACGCAGGAGTTGCTTCGGGACACGTCTCTGAATGTCCTTGAGTGGCCCAGCCAGAGCCCGGATTTGAACCCGATCGAACATCTCTGGAGAGACCTGAAAATAGGATCTGCAGAGAAGACTCGAGGCTGCTGTAATCGCTGCCAAAGGGGCTTCAACAAAGTACTGAGTAAAGGGTCTGAATACTTATGTAAATGTAATAGTTCTGTTTGTTATTTTTAATAAATTAGCAAACATTCTAAAAACCTATTATGCGGTATTGTGTGTAGATTTATGAGGGGATAAAATCTATTTAATCAATTTCAGAATAAGGCTGTAACGTAACACAATGTAGAAAAAGTCAAAGGGGTCTGAATACTTTCCGAAGGCACTGTGTATATATCAATTGGACCCGTAAAAGCAAGCAATGACATTAAGAATCACAGAAAAATCTAAAAGATGCGTTGAAGTAAAAAGCAAAGTCCTAAACTATACATTACATTCACAAATCTGCCAAATAGCCAGTAGTCTGACATGACGGAAAACCATTGAATTAATCATTCTGGCACGACGGCCAGGGAAGTCTTGCAGCCTCCTCCATGCTGTGTTGAACCTTATGACATTTCTGATTCCATTCTCCTTCCTGGCGAAATGTACTTGTCAGGTCCCTCTCAAATGCCAGCTGGACGAGCAAGGCTTTCTGTTGATCTGATGTAACATGCCGTGTCTGTGTTTACTGGATACGTTCTTCAGGGTGGAGCAGGGGTTTTTGCACATTGCTGTAGATGTCCCAAATGGTAATCAGGCCGGCTCCAGGGTGACATGCATGTGGGAGCATTTTAAATCCATGTTTCAGTGCCAACAGCACAGTCAACACTGCTGACAAAGGCCCGCCGTATCTTTGAAGAACACTGAGTAAGCTCCGTTTTGTTGTTGCTGCCTGTGGTTGGGATTTCACTTTGTAAGAATGTGCGAACAACAATAAACTCTGCTTCCACCGGTTCAGGTTTGGTTCGATGCAACAGCTCGTCAGTTGCTAGTGGCTGGGGTAACGGATGTGCAGGTGCTTGTTGGGATGTTTCTGTTGTGCTGCTGGTGCTACACCCTGGCTCTTCTCGATCTTGTTGACCAGCGGGTGTTACATTTGCTGCTGTAGGCTCCTCAACTTCGGTGGTAGGGTCAACAGGCTACTCGATGAGTTTGGCATCTCTCTCGACATGGTCCTCCGCAATTTTCAGATGTCCATGCTGATCAAAGCTTAGCCAGCTGCAATTATTCAGTGCGCTGCTACCAACACTTAACGAAGCTGGATACTAGCTAGCTTATTATTAGCTGTAGCTGTCTGCATAATTTGACCCCGTCCTGGGTGGGATCCAATGAGCTTCTTAAACAAGGTAATGAAGGTGTTACCTTATGACATTGCATGACTTGCTGCCCAATCAGAATGCATTTTTGGATTTGAACCGCTAAATATTACATTATTACACCCCCCCCCCCCCCCCCACCCTCCCTCAGATCACAAGAACACACCTGGCATATCAGCCTGGTCTCATAGACTAGACGTAACATAGTAAATGTAAATCTGGGACATCAAATTAAAGGGGGAAAAGGGGATACCTAGTCAGTTGTACAACTGAATGCCTTCAACTGAAATGTGTTTTCCGCATTTAACCCAACCCCTCTGAATCAAATGAGTAGGATATGTTGTGTTTGGTATGGTTACATAAGACAGACGGTTACGTCTAGCAATCCAAAGGTTGGGAGTTCAAATCTGATCACGGACTCTTTAACATTTACACTAATTAGCAACTTTTCAACTACTTAGTCATTTTTAGCTACTTTGCAACTACTTAGAATGTTAGCTAACCATTCCCTTAACCCTAACCATTACCTTTAACCTAACTCCTAAACTTATCCCTAACCCCTAGCCTAGCTAACATTAGCCACCTAGCTAACATTAGCCACCTAGCTGGAATTCGTAACATATGTCATACATTTTCCAAATTCAGAACATACTGTAGTTTTTGCAAATTCGTATCATATTGTACGTTTTGCAAATTCATAACATGTAATATGTTGTAACATATCATAGGCCTTGAGGCCGATATGTAAAGCTTGATAAAGAGCAGTGATTCTAGCAAGAGCAGGTTTCTTCTTCTTTTCTCATCGTAACATATCATATGAAATAGGTGATGGACAGCCACAAATGAATACATGCCGTAGAAAACGTAGCATATTGTACTAAAAGGAGTGTCTCGGATTTACACACACAATAATATGAAATGCTCTGAGACGAGGTTGAGGTGGCATATAGCCGCTGTGCAGGTCATACACCATATGCTATGTTTATGGGGAAACAAAACCTGGGGGGCACAAATTCTATTGGGGGGGGGGGGGGGGGCGCATGCCCGGATTTGCCACCCAGTGGCAAAACCCTGCGTTTAGGTCACAGTGAAGTGTAGGTCCCAGTGTTACTTTGAATGACACTTCACTCACTGTAGGACTCAATCAATTTGACTATTATAAAAGCCGATTGTCTAGCAAACTGGTGCCTGTCTGAGTGTTATCCAACTTTCGAGAGCTCTTCAAGAGGTAAAAGGATCGAAGATGAGACGAGAGCCGGGATTCAATTCATTATGAACCGCTGCATGCATTTGGTATAGAAAATAAATTAGGCAGTGTCGAGAGATCCTCCCCCTCACTTTGTCGTACTGATTGGGTTAGGAGTAAGAGGCCCCTCTTAATTGAATTGAATCTGATTTTAAATTGGATTCTAATAGGGGTACATGGGTTCAGACTGTACTAATTAGCAGGAAAGTCTGAGCGGGAAGATGTGGGCATTTTACTCCACTACCAGACCACCTGCGGTCAGACATGCGCAGTGAGCCTCCTCGGGCCCATGGCCAGATGTTTGAGGTGTTTGAGACATTGAGTGGAATTTAAATGAGGAACCAGCTTAACCCTTAACTCAACCGTAGATGTAGACCTACCGTTGGTTGTGGAATTATATGCATTCTACACTTTACTACCATGTCGTCTAATATAGCCAGACAATTTGTCCAGTGTGATCATTTAGAAGCGGCGGTGGCGCAGGATTTTCAATAAATGAAAGTATGTCACGATCGTCTATAAACCTGAGGTCCACTTTTTAAGAAAGTGTATCAAGTCGCCAGGAACCACGTCAGTATGTGTATATTCATGCCTGCCAGGCTATTAAATGACTATTGCTTGTTGTAAACTGTCCCCAAAGCTATCTCTAAAACCGACAGGGGTTAGTTAGTCTATTTGTGGGTGAAAGCGTTCCCAGCACTCAGATGGATTCTAGAATAGGGTTTTGTGAAAAACAATGAATTAGCAAACTTATTTTGGTCTTTTACGTCAAGTGGAAGATTAAATTCGTTTATTTTTAATAGGATATATCTAAGCTAGATGTTTGGGGAAAGGGAGACTGTCGAAAGGAAATGCAGAGTAACTAGTCAAGTGATCGCAATTCGTCTAAATTCTTCGTGCCCACGCTTTCCACATCTGCAATTTGCACGCGCTCTATACTATTTCAGCAATTTGGGTCTGACAGGAGAGGACATGTTAGCTTGTTTTGACAGATTGGCGGAGAGGCAAGTCTCGAGCATCTTGTTGGATGACCTGGTTCGTTTCGCCCGTTCACCCGAAGTGAACATGCTTCATATGACGACATATTGGGGGTGGGGGGGGGGGTGGGGGTCCTGTTATATTCTACTGCGAGGAATATGATGTGAAACTGGAGCGGCAGCCAAGTACCTCTGTAATCTTAATATACTGTATGATCAACCCATCTGTCACTCTCCGGGCAATAAGTGAGAGGAGCTCGCGAGCAGCCAATGACATCTGAATTGTCTTTCAGCTCTAGGGCTCGAGGACAGCGACAGAGCGCTGGACACAACTCACTTTGCTTTTAGAGCTGCTGAACGAGTTCAAATAGAGTAGCGGAAGGAGAACGATGGCGAAAAGGCATTGAATAAAATCCTATAACGCATTCTTAGTTAGGATACAGCTTTTATTTATTTAGTTCTGTGTTGTTTTGTTTTGCTCGTTCTTTGTCTCTGCACTCTTAGAATAAAAAGTCCCTCATAGAACCAAAAAGGGTTCAATCGCTTGCTTCATATATGGAACCCCTAAAAGTTCTATATAGAAAACCTTTGATAGGAATATAGAACCCTTTTGATATCCTATTAATGTTTAAACTTTATTCATCTAAACTTTATTTATCTAGCCTATAGTTTATCATATGACTCTGGCTTCATATATTTGAATTAAATAAATCAACTTTGCTTTCCTTTAATACATTGAAAATTGGTAACGTTAGGCTACTTGCAAGTTGGTTCAAACACCGTCCTCTTGCGTCGTCATGCAGGAATGTCAAATTTCGAATTCACCAGAAGGTTCTATATTAAAAAAAACTTTTTTTTAACCTAAGAGTGCATGCTTTTATTAAACACATTATGTCCTGTTGTTTCTAGCTAACAGTTAGTTTGCAACGGCAGAGGTATGTTTGCCACTCAGGCCTCAGCAACAATGTTGCAAAACAGGAATTCTATCTTTCCGCTGCCATAGAGAGGTAAGGATGTCGGACGACAACTAGACATTTTTCTGACCAGGCGAAATCGTGCCGCAGCATCATTACTATAGATATAAATGTCAATGCAAAACAGCTGAAACAAATGAAAAGGGAATACCGCTCAGTTCAGAGTTTGATGTGACTGGGTTATCTTTTGTTAGCTGTTGTTTTCTAAAATCCCCATTATACTCTGGGGTAGGCTATAAGGATATAACCCTCAAGGTTTGTTGACTTCACTGGGTATACAGTGCATTCATAAAGTATTCAGACCCCTTGACTTTTTCCACATTTAGTTAAGTTACAGCCTTATTCTAAAATTGATGATATCGTTTTTTTCCCCTCTATACACGATACCCCATAATGACAACGCAAAAACAATAAATATCACATTTACATAAGTATTCAGAGCCTTTACTCAGTACTTTGTTGAAGCACCTTTGGCAGCAATTACAGCCTCGAGTCTTATTGGGTTTGAGCTACAAGCTTGGTACACCTATATTTGGGGAGTTTCTCCTTTTCTTCTCTGCAGATCCTCTCAAGCTCTGTCAGGTTGGATGGTGTGCCTTCGCCCCAGTCTGAGGTCCTGGGCGCTCTGGAGCAGGTTTTCATCAAGGATCTCTCTGTACTTTGCTCCATTAATCTTTGCCTCGATCCTGATTAGTCTCCTCACAGCATGATGCTGCCACCACCATGCTTCACAGTGGGGATGGTGCCAGGTTTCCTACAGATGTGACGCTTGGCATTCAGGCCAAAGAGTTCAATCTTGGTTTCATCAGACCAGAGATTCTTGTTTCTCATTGTCTGAGAGTCTTTAGGTGCCTTTTGGCAAATTCCAAGCGGGCTGTCATGTGCCTTTTACTGAGGAGTGGCTTCGGTCTGGCCACTCTACCATAAAGGCCTGATTGGTGGAGTGCTGCAGAGATGGTTGTCCTTCTGGAAGGTTCTCCGATCTCCACAGAGGAACTCTGGAGCGCTGTCAGAGTTACCATCGGGTTCTTGGTCACCTCCCTGACCAAGGCCCTTCTCTCCCGATTGCTCAGTTTGGCCGGCCGGCCAGCTCTAGGAAGAGTCTTGGTGGTTACAAACTTCTTCCATTTAAGAATTATGGAGACCACTGTGTTCTTGGGGATGTTCAATGCTGAAGAATTTTTAGATCTGTGCCTCGACACAATCCTGTCTCGGAGCTTTATGTACAATTCCTTCGACCTCATGGCTTGGTTTTTGCTCTGACATGAACTGTCAACTGTGGAACCTTACATAGACAGGTGTGTGCCTTTCCGATTCATGTCCAATCAATTGAATTTACCACAGGTGAACTACAATCAAGTTGTAGAAACATCTCAAGGATGATCAATGGAAACAGGATGCACCTGAGCTCAATATCGAGTCACATAGCAAAGGGTATGAATACTTGTGTAAATCAGGTATCTGTTTTTCTATTTTGAATACATTTGCTATGAAACTCTAAAAACCTGTTTGCGTTTTGTCAAAATTGTTTATTAAATCCATTTTAGAATAAGGATGTAACGTAACAAATTGAGTAAAAAGCCAAGGGGTCTGAATACTTTCCAAATGCACTGAATGCACTACTTGACCAAAAGTATATCAAAATCATGGGCATTGATATCGAGTTGGTCCCCCTTTGCATCTATAACAGCCTCCACTCTTCTGGGAAGGCTTTCCACCAGATGTTAGAACACTGCTGCTGGGACTTGGTTTCATTCAGACACAAGAGCCTTTGTGAGGTCGGGCACTGATGTTGGGCTATTAGGCCTGGATCGCAGTTAGCGTTCCAATTCGTCCCAAAAATCTTCAATGGGGTTGAGGTCAGGGCTCTGTGCAGGCCAGGCAAATTCTTTGACACCGATCTCGACAAACCATTTCTGTATGGACCTCGCTTTGTGCACTGGGCCATTGTCACGCTAAAACAGGAAAGGCTTTTCCCCAAACTGCTGCCACAAAGTTGGAAGCACAGAATCGTCTAGAATGTCATTGTATGCTGTAGCTTTAAGATTTCCCTTCACTGGAACTAAGAGACCCAGCCCAAATCATGAAAAACAGCCCCAGACCATTATTCCTCCTCCACCAAACTTTACAGTTGGCACTATGCATTGGGGCAGGTAGCGTTCTCCTGGCATCCGCCAAACCCAGATTCGTCCGTTGGACTGCCAGATGGTGAAGCGTGATTCATCCCTCCAGAGAACGCGTTTCCACTGCTCCAGAGTCCAATGGTGGCAAGCTTTACACCACTCCAGACGACACTTGGCATGGCTTGTGTGCGGCTGCTCGGCCATGGAAATCCATTTCATGAATCTCCCGACCAACAGTTCTTGTGCTAATGTTGCTTCCAGAGGCAGTTTGGAATTTGGTAGTAAGTGTTGCAACCGAGGACAGATGATGTTTTACCCGCCATGCGTTTCAGCACTCAACAGTCCCGTTCTGTGAGCTTGTGTGGCCTACCACTTTGCGGCTGAGCTGTTGTTGCTCCTGGATGTTTCCCCTTCACAATAACAGCACCTACAGTTAACCAGGGCAGCTCTAGCAGGGCAGACATTTGACAAACTGACTTGTTGTAACGGTGGCATCCTATGACTGTGCCACGTTGAAAGTCACTGAGCTCTTCAGTAAGGCCATTATACTGCCAATGTTTGTCTATGGAGACTGCATGGCGGTGTGCTCTATTTTTTTTAATTATTTTTTTACACCTGTCAGCAACGGGTGTGGCTGAAATTGCCGAATCCACTAATTTGAAGGGTTGTCCACATACTTTTGTATATATATAGTGTGAATATAGCACCTTTTTCTTTAGGAATCTAAAGTGTTCTTTAATCTCATCCAGGGAACCAAAACGTTATAGGTAGCCTATGTAGAAGCAAAAATAACCCTTTTTTTCTAAGAGTGTGTGTTGATAACTCCATCTTTTAATGCTCAGCCCTAACTCGATTTGCATTGCCCTGTTGAATCCATCGACGCATTTCAAGGACAGATCCCCCTCTTTACTGGAATGATGTAGGCTCAATGTTTCCAAAGTTGCTGCGCTTATACTTACAGTTAAACGATACATTTTTCGATGATAATTGCCGAACAAATACAATGAAAAAGTTATATATTTATATATTTTAGTTAAGGGGTTTATTAACCCTATTTCCATAGCTTATTTTTATTCGATTAAATATCCGTTACTCGTTTTATTTCTATTTCTTCGATTTTTCTTCGAGCTTTGGCGTAATTGCTCGTTTGGATCAATGAAAAGAGAGAAGTAATCGCTTGGGCGTACTGAGAAAACAGATCGTCAATGTATCCCAGCACACAATGAAAAGGGCGGTGGCACTCGCTCGCTCTCCCTCGGATAAAAAAAAACTACTAGTCTGCTCAAATACATTCTCTTAGAAATGTCAGAAACGATCGACTGTTGAAAATAATGATACAAATTAGTATTCGTATTCCCGAGGTGTGAATGGCATTTTTATTTTTATTTGACGCTGTCGGAGGTGCCGAAATGCAGCCAGCACCGTTTGAGAGTAAGGCTCTCCCCTCCCCCTCCCCCGCTGCCCACAGACACCATCGCACAGAGAGAGGGAGGGGGAAGGAGAGAGAGGAGAGAGAGAGGGAGAAAGCGATAGGCAGCACCCGTGAGAGGGAAACAAGAGTCAGCCGCGCGGAGGAGAGAGAAGAGAGAAAAAAAGCAGTAACCAAACAGACAAAGGAAAACATGGATGTAATGGGAAACCGTCCTTTTAAACAAGCACCTGTACAGGAGAGGATGCTTTGGTCGTCCTGCACATAGTAGGGGGTAACGCACGGACTCTTCCCCAGTTTTTAATGTGGCGGGTGGGGACGCACGGCAAGCTAAAAAGGCGGAAAGCTTTCTCTAATCCGTCTGCGGATCCTGCCTGCTTGCGATGGCTGTGGCGGCGCGACGCTGTTACAGCATAACGCAGAATGTGCCTTTTAGTTTTTATTTGGTAATTTTTCTACTCAGTGGCCTTACAAATGCACAAATACGATACACCATTCCGGAGGAGCTGGAGAACGGGGCTGTGGTCGGCGACATTGTTCGAGATTTGGGTCTGGACCTGCGAAAGCTCTCTTCCCGACGCATCCGAATCACCTCGGACAGCGCAAGGAGATATTTCAACATAAATCATAAAAACGGCAAGCTGTCGGTGAGTGACCGCATCGACCGAGAGACGCTGTGTGAATTCAGCGGCACATGTTCCCTCAACCTAGAGGTGGTGGTTGAGAACCCGCTCGAGGTGCATAACGTAGAGGTGGAGATTCTGGATGCGAATGACAACTCGCCACAGTTCCCCCGGGACGAATACCAGCTGGAGATATCGGAGTCTGCTATAACGGGGTCCCGGTTCCCCATCGAAGGCGCGCAGGATGCAGACGATGGCTCAAATTCGGTTCGGCTCTATCGGCTCAGCAACAACGAGCACCTCGCGCTGGACTCCAACAAGCCCGTGGCAAACAGCAAGCACATCGAGCTCGTGCTTAAAAAGCCATTTGACCGCGAGCATACACCGTCTCATCAGTTCATACTGACAGCTGTCGACGGAGGCACCCCGGCGCGCACGGGCACAGCCAAAATCAACGTTCATGTCCTGGATTCCAACGACAATGTGCCCGCGTTCGACAACTCCGTGTACAAAGTGAAACTGTTAGAGAACTCGCCCAAGGGCGCTCTGGTGATAAAGTTAAACGCCACAGACCCGGATGAAGGCACAAACGGGGAGGTGTTTTACTCTTTCAGCAGTTACACGCCAGAGAGGGTGAGACAAATGTTCTCCATGGACACAGATACAGGAGAGATCCGAGTGAAGAACAACATAGACTATGAGGAGACTAACTCCTATGAGATGTACATACAAGCTATGGACAGGGGCCCTTCTGCGGTGGCCGTCCACTGTAAAGTGGTTGTAGAGGTTTTGGATGTGAATGACAATATCCCAGAGATCGTGCTGTCCTCTCTGTCCAGCCCAGTCCGCGAGGACGCTCGGGCAGACACGGTGGTGGCCTTGATCAGCGTTAATGACCGGGACTCCGCCCAGAACAAACAGGTGACCCTGGAGATCCAACCTGGCCTCCCCTTTAAGATCAAGTCCTTCCGGAACCACTACACCTTGGTCACCTCCGCCTTCCTAGACCGGGAAACCATCTCCACCTACAACGTCACGGTAACCGCCGTTGACGGAGGGACCCCGGCCCTCTCCTCACACATGACCATTAAAGTTGACGTGGCGGATGTCAATGACAACCCTCCTCGCTTCGAACAGACGTCCTACACGGTGTACATGACGGAGAACAACGCGCCCGGGGCCTCAATGTGCGTGGTGAAGGCTCTGGACGCTGACGCCGGGGAGAACGCTCGCATCACCTACACCGTCCTCAATGACAACAACCACGGAATCCCCGTGGCGAGCTACGTCAGCATCAAACCCGACACGGGCGAGGCCTATGCCCTGCGAGCCTTCGACTTTGAGAAGCTCAGAGAGTTCCACTTCCAGGTGAAAGCCCAGGATGGTGGCGTGCCGCCCCTCAGCCGCGTGGCAACCGTCTATGTTTACATCATGGACCAGAACGACCACTCCCCCAGGATAGTCCATCCTCCAGCCAATGGGACGCGGACCACTGAGACGCTGATGAAGAATGCGGAGGCGGGGGCTCTGGTGACCAAGGTGGTGGCGTGGGACGGGGACGCAGGTCAGAACGCCTGGCTGGTGTACGTCCTGGAGCAGATCACCTCCGAGCTGGACCTGTTTAAAGTCCACGAGCACACGGGGGAGATCCGCACCACGCGGCGCGTCAGCGAGGACAACTCCACCTCCTTCCTGCTCACCGTGCTGGTCCGCGACCATGGCCTCCCGCCGCTCTCCTCCACCGCCACCATCAACGTGCACGTCATGGAGCTGCCGCCCAAGCTGACCCCCGACCCCAAACGTATCATCAGGCCTCACAGCCCGCTACTGTTCTCCAACGTGACCCTCTACCTGATCGTGGCCCTGAGCGCCACCACCTTTGTGTTCCTGGTCACCATTGTGGTGCTGGCCATCGTCCGCTGTCACGCCTACTGCACCCAGCCCGGCTCCTGCTCCCCATGCTGTGTGTCCCAGAAGAGAGTCCCCGAGGGAGGCACCTCGGCCGGCGGGGGTGGAGGGTCATTGGGTCGAGGTGGCGGTGGTGGGGGAGGTGGAGGAGGAGGTCAGGGTCAACCCAACAATAACATTGCTCTGAGGAGAGACCTGAAAGTGGAGCCTCACTACATCGAGGTGCGGGGGAACGGCTCCATGACCAAAACGTACTGCTATAAGACATGCATGACGGCCACGTCGGGGAGCGACACCTTCATGTTCTATAACACGGGCCGGCCCCACAGCGGCACCTGGGGTTCTGGGGGATACGTCACCAGCCAGAGTGGACAGAGCCAGATGTTTGTGCGCAGGCTCAGCATGCCAGACGCAACTGCGATACAGGTGTGTGTGTGTGTCTCTGTGTGTGTGTGTGTGTGTGTGTGTGTGTCCCGTCATCCCATCCCAACAACACATCCCAACTGACCACAAAGCCGTTTCATGCGTTGTTTTTTTGGGGGAGATGTATTATTTGGGTTGTTCCCCTTGGCAGTGTTTTGTGGAACAGTGTTTGGCATTTACAGTTTTCATGCAGGGAGGGGTGTAGAGGAGTTCTCATCTTTTTGGTTGTGTTTATGCAATATTCAACTCTGCTCTTTTTCAATATTTTTTTGTTGTTGCAGATATGGTCAAGTTTGAAATCACCGAAATCATTTATACGCTCTTGTGTCACAGGCCTTGAGAATCGAACACCTGAAAATCACAGTGCCTCTCCAAGTTCTTCTTTTTATCCTTTGTTTCTTTTTGTCAGAAGGTTACCTGGGTTACCTGGGTTACCTGGGTTACCTGGGTTACCTGAACTGATTGCTTTGTGTTGCGGTAGTAAAGGTATTTTTGCTGTGTAATGCTCTGTTGTGAGCTCTGGCTGTACATTACGTACATGTGTGCGGTGTCGGAAAATGTGTTCTCTAATATCTCGAGCGCTTTGTGAATGTGTTTAGATTTTTAGCTGTGCGGGGTGCAGGCGAGCTCAGAGCTTCTTTGTGGGAGCTGTGTGCTTGTGTGCATGTTTGTGTTGGTGGGTGGATACGCTCTTATCTCTGTGTTGTGTGTGTGTGTGTGTGTGTGTGGTGCTCGGAGCCTCTTTCGAGAGCCTGAATCATCAGAAACAAACGGCAGCTATCAGATGTTACTGCGCCTCGCTCCTCCGTGGTCGTTTTAGAGAGCTGTTACAAAAATACTGGTATTCAGGGAAAACATGTCTCTCTCCATATCTCACTCACCTTCTTCTCTCTGTTGTGTACTGTACTGCTACAACCTTTGTCAGCAGTACTACACTCAAGAGACAACTGCAACATATCTTGGTTATTTGCGAGGAGATTGTTTTAGAAATGATATGGGGCCGATGGTTTAGAAACTGTCTGTTTCTAAAGGGGCAGTGGGATTGCTTTGATCGCTTTATTCTAGAACACGTCTGTACGGTTGAATAGACTTTTGGAAACTTGATTGGAGTGCTAGGTTTAGTGTGTAAAGGGTTTAGTGTGTAAAGGGTTTAGTGTGTAAAGGGTTTAGTGTGTAAAGGGTTATTGTGATTGACTGGGTGAGGTCGCACTAGACCAATCTGATCGGTCCTCTAGTTCTGGTTCAATGGGCAAAGACTAGTCTGGCGTGGTCTCTCTGAACAGAGAGATAGTCTGGGCATTAGTGTTGCTCTCTCCAACTTAAATAGTCATGGGTCTTACTCCATTACAATCCCCACGGGTCAGTCACGCTCAGGGCAAATGCCCTGAGTTTGGTTTAGTGGGTTAGCAATGGAATTTGAGGGAGATGGACAGACTGGATCAAAGTCCCATCTTCAGTTTACTGAGTTTTCTCATTCATTTGGCATCATTTGAGAAGCAGGGAAAACCAGAATCAAACTATTAGTAGCTATGTGTCCGGTGCCTTTACATCATTCATGGAGTGGTTCATTCCAGGTGTAAAGTGGAACCTGGTGACTGTTGCCCTAGGAAACTGTTCTGACTGCATGGTTGTCATAGAAAAACACAGTAGAGAAAAGGACAATTATGACCCAAAAAATATGTACATTATCGACACGGCTAATTTGAAGTTAAGATAACATTTAAGCCTTCAAAGAGATGAATTGGGATCTTAAGCACTTTAATACACACGTGTAACTTAATTTACGAATTGGAATTCGTAACATATCGTACGAATCGCAAGAATTGAATTATTGTTATTTCGCAAAAAAAACAAATTCAGGACGCAACATATACAAAATGGAGTACGTTTCGCACAAATGTGAAACGTTTTTCGGGGATCGGTTTTTGCTCTTGAGCTCTATTTTCAAAACGACTGGCTGAAATTATACACAATAAAAAGGAATTAAGAAGAAATGAGGTAGGGGAGTACAAGGGGATGGAAAGGGTGAAATAATGAGGCAGGGGGGGTAAAAGGGGATGGAAAGGGGGGAATAAAACAATGTTCAGGTAATTGCTCCTCTATCCCTGGTGGTTTCCCTCATTAAATGCCAGTCATGTTTGCTCTAGCTTTGTAATTAACTGTCGGCGACGTGTTTCTCGATACCACGGTGGGATTGATCGGTTACATGAGGACGGGGAAAGCAAGGCGATTGGACAAGGCGTTCGATGGTGGAGGTGCGAGCGCTGTATCCATGCGAGGGGTGTCCACTCAGAGGCAGAGAGAGAAAGAAAAATAAAAAAACAGGGCCTTATTAAGTCCCTCATTTGTTTTCACACAGGGAGGAAGGGAGGAAGGGAGTACACAGGAAACCCATAGGGATAAAAACATTCTATCTTGATTTCTCTCTCTCTCTGATACAGAAACCAAATTCAAATTCACAATATCAACTCTCTGTCATCGCGTTACGTCCTGTGTGTATTGCTGATAGAGCCTGTATGTGTGACTTCTGGAGGAATACCAGGTTTTCTCATTTGGGCCACATATTGGATTTCAGGGTGATGAATGTGCTGCGTGGAGAGACTACGGTCGATTTTTTTCCATCTCCAGGAAGTTAACATCTGTCTTGTGGACAGCACGGGAAATGGGTCACCACTGTGAAGAAGGTAGAGCTTGTTCCTACCACTGATCTAAGATCAGATGTGTTTTTTTTTACCCCATAATGGTTGAGGTTAGGAATGGGAAATTGGTCATCTGATCCTAGGCCCATACGGTGATCGTCTCTGTTTCAGAACATTACAATGAGTTGGACATCTCATGTCATATGGTTTCACTATGTGACACAAATGCATTTCCATTCACTTTTTACAGTAAGACTTGTGTTTTTTTTAAAGCACATTATCAACTTGGAAACATCCCCAAGTGTTGTCTGGTATTCAGAGTTCACCTGTAGATGTCACTACAGACAGAGCCTGCAGACAGAGGTTATGGCCGTTTCACACGCCTCCCTCACGGCTCTGTTGTGATGGGGGTGTCACATTTATTCTCTGTCCAGGTGCGGGCCTGAGGGGGTTAAGCTGATATCGCCTCCCCCTCACCTCCCCCATCACCTCACCTCTCCTCCTCCACCTGTGACCTGAAACAGAAGGAGATGAGGAGGGGTGGGGTGGGGGGGGATCCATGTAGTTACCATGGTGAGGTCTGTCGGACCAGCTCAGGCTGATTCTGTGACAGTGACACACAAGGTTTTGATCAGAGGGGGGAAAGGAGAATAAAATGAAAGAGACAGAGCGACAGCTGGATATAAAATGGAGGACATAGAGATAGGAGAGCGCTGAGATGAATGAGGGCGGTAGATTGGGGCTAGCATTTTTTCCAGATCCTTAAACCACGCCTAATACATCAAATAGAAATAAATCAAATATTCAATTAGTAAGAAGGACATTCCGAGCGAAAGAGTGATAGAAAGCGAGGGAGAAAGAGGAAGGGTGGAGAGGTGGACAGTTGCAGCTCTGATGCAGCCCTTCGACAAAAACAGCGCCGTCCGAATTCCGTTGGGTCGCCATTCTAACGGAGCGTATCCCCTGGAGCTGAGTGGTTTGACCCAGGAAGAGGGGGGCCTGAGGGACTGTGGCAGAGAGGCAGGGGACCGGTCTGGTCTGGGCACTGAACAGGCTCATCTCTCAAAGTCATCACTCTCACAGAGGACAGGGAAGAGGGGAAGAGGAATGGAGGAAAGAAGGAGGGGAGCAGGGAAGGTCCAGTGCAACTCATCACTCATTTCTCTCCACAGGCAGAGGCAAGCTGTTGCCTTCACGATGAGTGTTGGTGCACATACTTGTAGTTCACGCCATGACTTATTCATGAGAAGATATTGGGCTTTGCCTGTGTGATCTCTTTCAGTACCTAAGACTCCAATCCATTTCTCTCTCTGTCTCTCTTGCAGCCCAAGGTGCCCAATTCAGACTGGCGTTACTCTGCTTCACTTAGGGCTGGGATGCAGAGGTAAGCACATATAACCTTTTACCATACCTCAAAAGGTGTCCACTGTCCATTAGAATGTTACTTCGTGATTCATAATTCACCGGCATTCCATTCCTTTTAATCCCTCATAAATCATATGTTACTTTATCCATTCCCCTCCACTATAAGTATTACTCACACTGCTGCTTGTTTAATTAAAATGGATACCAAACCCAATAGCACAGCAGAAGAATTTCCTTCTGAGTCAGCCACACTCCAAAAAGCAATTTCTGCAGGCTCTAGTTTTGTCTAATCTTGATCGTTGTCCAGTCGTGTGGTCCAGTGCTGCAAGGAAAGACCTAGTTAAGCTGCAACTGGCCCAGAACAGAGTGGCATGTTTGGCTCTTAATTGTAATCAGAGGGCTGATATAAATAGCTAAAAGTTGAGGAGAGACTAACTGCATCACTTCTTCTTTTTATAAGACACAATAATGTGTTGAAAGTCCCAAATTGTTTGCGTAGTCAATTTACACACAGATCAGACACACACACTTATCCCACCAGACATGCCACCAGGGGTCTTTTCACAGTCCCCGAACCCAGAACAAATTCAAGAAAGCGTACAGTATTATATAGAGCCCTAATTGCATGGAACTTCCTTCCATCTCATATTTCTAAGATAAACAGCAAACCTGCTTTCAAAAACCAGATAAAGCAACACCTCGCGGCACAACGCCTCTCCCCTATTTGACCAGATAGTTTGTGTGTATTCATTGATATGTAGGCTACGTGTGCCTTTAAAAATATATATGTAGTTCTGTCTTTCAGCTGTTATTGTCTGTTGATGTTCTGTATTATGTCATGTTTTGTGTGGACCCCAGGAAGAGTAGCTGCTGCTTTTGCAACAGCTAATGGGGATCCTAATAAAATACCAAAATACATTACTATTAAACCAGATATTATCCTATTTATATAGCATCTGTTCTACAGTATTCTATTAGCTTGGCAGTAGTAGATAGACGGAGAGCGAGGGGTAATCAGGGGGTCAGTGATAGACTGAGGGGACAGACGGCGGGATGGAGAGAGAGAGGGACAGAGAGGGGGATGGAGAGAGAGATGGAGGGGAGGGCAGTTGGGCGGAAATATGGCATTGGGAATGCGCAACACAGCACAGGGATCACATTACCCATGAGCCATTGGGCCACTAGCTGCTCTGGGATTGTCTGGGCTTGACCCAAACGTGGAGCATGCTAATGAGCGGGAGGGGCTAAGTTAACAAGCAGAGCCAGCCTTAATGAGCCAGGGGTAGCGAGGCGAACCACATCACCCACTGCACTGCGGCCAGGTAATCTCATAGTACCCCCGCAAACACACACACACACACACACACTGCTCTGCTGCATTGCCGATCTCATGAACTGAGGATGACTGGCGGACCAGTCCCTCCATCGGAAGTAGGTCATCTGCCACCGCCCCTCACAAACACAGACACACACACACACACACACATAGAAGTCTTTCCCTCCGGCCATGGCAGACAGCACTGCGGCAGTGATGAGGGACATGAGAGATGACAGAATGGATAACGCTTTCACAGCTCCCTTTAAACAACGTCTGTCTGTCTGTCCAGAGACATGATTCATCAGGGTCAGTGTGTGTGTGTATTTGTCATTGTTTTATGGTTTATCATTTATTGTTTAATGTGTCTGTCTCGTGTGTGTGTGTGTGTGTGTGTGTGTCAGATTAATACACGTTTAACATCTGAGTGTCATTGGTGTTACACAGATCCCCTCATAATTACAGCAGGGTTTAATGAGAGTTAATGTGCTTGAGCAAATAATTCTAATACATTAAATCACTCTTGTTACTTTAGCATGGAACCCTTTATCCATCCCTCCTCCTCTCTCTTCCCCTCCCTCCCTAAATCTGAGCTGTTGACTGATCTATTTATACTCTACTGAGATTACAGTTTGTTTGAAACATTTTGAGACATTTTGAGTGTATACCCCAAACAGCAATGCACTTGAGTAATGATTTTGACCTAGTTAGTTTTACAGCCCTAAATCTATTTATCTGTAATTATGAACCCCGCTTAGCTAGAGGCTAGCGTGTCAATGGGTTCATTTTTACTGCACTGGTTGTAATAATGACAGGCAAAGAGATAGATAGATTGAAATGTTTGCGGATTTATTAAAAATAAAAAAAACAGAAATAACTTATTTACATAAGTATTCAGACCCTTTGCTATGAGACTTGAAATTGAGGTCAGGTGCATCCTGTTTCCATTGATCATCCTTGAGATGTTTCTACAACTTGATTGGAGTCCACCTGTGGTAAATTCAGTTGATTGGACATGATTTGGAAAGGCACACACCTGTCTATATAAGGTCCCACAGTTGACAGTGCATTTCAGAGCAAAAACCAAGCCATGAGGTTGAAGGAGTTGTCCGCAGAGCTCTGAGACAGGATTGTGTCGAGGCACAGATCTGGGAAAGGGTACCAAAACATTTCTGCAGCATTGAAGGTCCCCAAGAACACAGTGGTCTCCATCATTCTTAAATGGAAGAAGTTTGTAACCACCAAGACTCTCCCTAGAGCTGGCCGGCCGGCCAAATTGAGCAATCGGGAGAGAAGGACCTTGGTCAGGGAGGTGACCAAGAACCCGATGGTCACTCTGACAGAGCTCCAGAGTTCCTCTGTGGATATTGGAGAACCCTCCAGAAGGACAACCATCTCTGCAGCACTCCACCAATCAGGCCTTTGTGGTAGTGGCCAGATAGAAGCCACTCCTCAGTAAAAGGCACATGACAGCCTGCTTGGAGTTTGCCAAAAGGCACCTAAAGGACTCTCAGACCATGAGAAACAAGATTCTCTGGTCTGATGAAACCAAGATTGAAAATCTTTGGCCAGAATGCCAAGTGTCTGGAGGAAACCTTGCACCATCCCTACGGTGAAGCATGGTGGTGGCAGCATCATGCTGTGGGATGTTTTTCAGTGGCAGGGACTGGGTGACTAGTCAGGATCGAGAGAAAGATTACCGGAGCAAAGTACAGAGAAATTATTGATGAAAACCTGCTCCAGAGCGCTCAGGACCTCAGACTGGTGCGAAAGTTCACCTTCCAACAGGACAATGACACTAAGCACACTGCCAAGACAACGCAGGAGTGGCTTCGAAACAAGTCTCTGAATGTCCTTGAGTGGCCCAGCCAGAGCCCGGACTTGAACCCGTTCTAACATCTCTGGAGAGCTTAAAATAGCAGAGCAGCGGCACTCCCCATCCAACCTGACAGAGCTTGAGAGGATCTGCAGAGAAGAATGGTATAAACTATAGATAGATTATTACATGGTAATTGCAGGGTACAGTGAAAATCTTATGCTCTGGGCTCCAACAGAGCAGGTTCAATTAAAAATGAAGGTACATTTTATTAAAGTGAATGAGACAAAATAAAGATAATAATAATAATAATAATATGTACATTTACAACTGTGGGGACAGGGTAAGAGTCCGTTTGGGAATGTCCATGGGGGAGCAGCAGGGGGGAGTGAAGTGATGGGATGAACTAACCATCAGCCAGACAGACAGACAGGCAGGAGACATTTACATGGACACAAGGAGAAAGTGAGACAATGAGCAATAGCGGTGTGTGTGTAAAATCACAGGGGAAGCCAAACCAGGGGAAAAAGCCATATTACAACCTATGTGTTGTGATAATTGTATTGTTTGCTCTATAACCTGTTAGAACATATGCATTGACACCGTGATATATAGGCCTAAAGGCCGAGACAATAAGAAGACACAGTGGCAGAATAAAATTAAACCGCACATTTATTCCATTACAAAGCCGGAGTACAACATCTGTCCTGTGAAGTCCCGAAAACATATTACATGTAACAAACAGTTACATGGTCAATCAAGTTAATGTTTCCGACATTTTCAAACCACTAAACAGCTACTGATTTAGAACCACAGAGACTTACCGCAAGTCGCAAAGAAAACAGGAACCGCCTGCACTATTCCAGCACCATTTCAACTTCAACATTTCAACATCATCAAATCACATCTGCTTGGTCTAATACAGTGACAACTAAAGATACCAAAAACAGTGTAGTCGAATCAACTTAAGATAAATATGATGTGGCTGCCCTTGGATCTGATTTGTGTGTGTGTGTGTGTGTGTGTGTGTGTGTGTGTGTGTGTGTGTGTGTGTGTGCGTGCAAGTAAAAAAAAATCATGTTGACTCACCCTACACCCTCCTCTTTCATGTTGACTAAACAGTCTATCTTACAGTACAAGCTTTTATTTTTTTGATGTCTTAGCTAAAATGCTTGCTCGCTAGCCTAACTTCCTTTCATGGGCAACGTTAGCTAGTTAACATTAGCCTTCTACATCTAGCTACATATTGAACTTCCATCCTCTCAGTCCAGGGGCACAATATATGAACATACGATTGGATCTAAATCGCCGTTATAATCATTGGCTAGTAGGGAAAATTAAGTAAAACCACACGTCCAAATCAATATCCATCCAGCTAATTTTGGAAAAGGACAAATTTAGCTAGCTAGCCACCGGAGGACAACAACACAACAAGATGCAACAATTGAAGTTGTTTATGTCAATTACGGATTTCTTTTGATGCGATGTGATGATTGGCTATGATTTTATTTAAAAAAAAAAGCTTGCTGGCTTCCCTGCATTCAATGCTACAGGCAGCAACAATGTCATACTCTCTATGACCAGACAGCATCACAGAGATGGCCTACACATACAGAGACAGAGGGGCGCTGTTTTGCTCGCTCGGATCCTTTCTCCGGTGAGATACATTCAACCTCTTGTGAATTGAAGGGAAATTATGAAACACAAAGAGAAGAAAGATACATTATTTTGTTTCTTTTTTTTCTTGGTAATTTTTTTTGGGGGGGGAGGAAGCCTGGCTTCCCTTGGCATCCATGAATACACGTCACTGACAACAAGAGAGAAACAGATACAGGCATTAGCTGTAGGAACATGCCTTCGGTCCAGTGTTCTCCATTAATAATTAATGAGTGAATCTGAATGACTCCAGCTCTACAAAGCACTTAAAATGGCCACCCTGCCAAATCTCTATTCATCTCCTTATACTACTACAAAAAGACAGGAGGACCTTTCCACACACAACACACACACACATTTCAATACAGCTGATGGAATAGAGATGACAGAGGCGTGAAATATTGCAAAGAAAGAAAGGGAGGGAGAGGGGGAAGGGAGAAATGAATACAGAGAGAACGGGTGAGGGGGAGAGAGTGTGAATCAGATGGCAGAAGAGCGAGGAGAGGATGGGGACTGAGCTGTGATTGCCTGACCTTGGGGGTGAACATGCTCACACATACACCCGCACACATACACGCACACGTGTGCACGCGGACGGCCAGACAGTGTGTGAAGAGCCTGGAGAAGAAGGGCAACTAAAATGGTGGCAATACTGCTGCCTCCTCCCACACGCTTTCCCTTCCTCCTGTCTCTCTTACATGTTCAGCTATTATTCATTTCAATAGCTTCACTTTTATCCTATGGAGAAAATGTCCTTGTGTTCCACCTTTGACATTTTGCAGTATATTGTGGTATGGGATCGAGTATTCAATCGCATATTGGGCACTTCCAAGTATGTGTGTGTGGGCGGGCCAGAGAGAGAAATACAGCGAGAGAGAGACCGAGAAAGGGACTCCAGCTGAATTGGGGGAATGGTTCTCTTCTCATCTGACCTCTGTCAGATGAAACTTTGCGAGACCCAGTTTTCCAGGCAGGGACAAAGGGGAGGAGAGAAGAGAGGGATTAAACATGGAATAGTAGCAATGCAGGGGGATTGAAAGAGGGAGAGCACCGCCTTAAAACTATATGCACAGGTTAATATCGGGAGACTGTTTGCATTCAGCATGTACACTACCGGTCAAAAGTTTTAGAACACCTACTCACTCAAGGGTTTTTCTTTATTTTACTATTTTCTACATTGTAAAATAATAGTGAAGACATCAAAACAATGAAATAACACATATGGAATCATGTAGTAAGCAAAAAAAGTGTTAAACAAATAAAATATATGTTATATTTGAGATTCTTCAAATAGCCACCGTTTGCCTTGATGACAGCTTGGCACACTCTTGGCATTCTCTCAACCAGCTTCACCTGGAATGCTTTTCCAACAGTCTTGAAGGAGTTCCCACATATTCTGATCACTTGTTGGCTGCTTTTTCGACTCATCCCAAACCATCTCAATTTGGTTGAGGTCGGGTGATTGTGGAGGCCAGGTCATCTGATGCAGCACTGCATCACTCTCCTTCTTGGTCAAATACAAATATCCCTTACACATCCTGGAAGTGTGTTGGGTCATTGTCCTGTTGATAAACAAGTAATAGTCCCACTAAGCCCAAACCAGATGGGATGGCATATTGCTGCAGAATGCTGTGGTATCCATGCTGGTTAAGTGTTCCTTGAATTCTAAGTAAATCGCAGACAGTGTCACCAGTAATGCACCCCCACACCATAACACTTCCTCCTCCATGCTTTACGGTGGGAAATACACACATGGAGATCCTCTATTCACCCACACCGCGTCTCACAAAGACATGGCGGTTGGAACCCAAAATCTCAAATTTGGACTCCAGACCAAAGGACAGATTTCCATCGGTCTAATGTCCATTGCTTGGGTTTCTTGCCTCAAGCAAGTCTCTTCTTCTTATTGGCGTCCTTTAGTAGTGGTTTCTTTGCAGCAATTCGACCATGAAGGCCTGATTCACACGCACTCTTCTGAACAGTTGATGTTGAGATGGGTCTGTGACTTGAACTCTGTGAAGCATATATTTGGGCTGCAATTTATGAGGCTGGTAACGCTAATGAACTTATCCTCTGCAGCAGAGGTAACTCTGGGTCTTCCTTTCCTGTGGCGGTCCTCATGAGAGCCAGTTTCATCATAGCGCCTGATGGTTTTTGCAACTGCACTTGAAGAAGCTTTCAAAGTCCTTAATGTTCTGTATTGACTGAACTTCATGTCTTAAAGTAATGATGGACTGTTGTTTCTCTTTGCTTATTTGAGCTGTTCTTGCCATAATTTGGACTTGGTCTTTTACCAAATAGGGCTATCTTCTGTATACCCCCTTATCTTGTCACGACACAACTGATTGGCTCAAACGCATTAACAAGGAAAGAAATTCCACAAATTAACTTTTAACAAGGCACACCTATTAATTGAAATGCATTCCAGGTGACTACCTCATGAAGCTGGTTGAGAGAATGCCAACATTGCACAAAGCTGTCATCAAGGCAAAGGGTGGCTATTTGAAGAATCGCAAATATGTTTTGATTTGTTTAACACATTTTTTAGTTACTACATGATTCAATATGTGTTATTTCATAGTTTTGTCTACAATGTAGAAAATAGTCAAAATAAAGAAAAATCCTTGTGTTCTAAAACTTTTGACCGGTAGTGTACACTCACACACACACAGCGCTCTCCGCATTGTTAGCTCTGCCTGTGCATTTCAGTCAACCCTGGTTCCTCTTTAGGTTTCTTCCTACGTTCCTGCCTTTCCAGGGAGTTTTTCCTAGCCACCGTGCTTCTACATCTGCATTGCTCGCTTTTCGGGGTTTTAGGCTGGGTTTCTGCTGATGTAAAAAGGGCATTTAAGAATACATTTGATTTGATGTAATATCTGCTAACATAATAAAGAGAAAGTCTAGATAGAGAGTGCTTTTCTAATCCTCAATTAAAACCCTGCTCTGCATCTCACTATGGTAAAATGGGCTGCCCTTACTGGATAAATGATAGTGGAACATGCAGATTGTTTCAAAAGCGACATGAAATGTACCTGAACCCTTTCATGATTAAAACACCTAACCATAGTTTGAATAGAGGACATTAAGATTTAGTGGAATCTCATACCTTACATTTATGGCGCGTGTGTGTGTGTTTAAGATTACTTTTTATTTGCTGTATTTTGGCAGCAGCCTGTCGCTGTTTTAACACTGTAGAGCTCAATACATTTTAGTGGGAGGGTTGCTGAAATCCCTGGGGTGGGTGTGAAAATGTTAGAGCACCCATCTGTAATCCCTAATCCAGGGAGCGGTGTGAATATGCAGGGTGACTACTGTTTAATCCTAATCCAAGGGCCCATTTGAGTTCCTGAGATGGAATTGGTCTGACCCCCCCTCCTGAGACCCCTGCTACTGACTGTGTGTACACACACACACACACACACACACACACACACTGTGGTTTCCTACCATGGCTTAATTTAGTAATGCTCTGTATTATAGGAAACTTGTGGAGCGAGAGAGGACTGGGTCCACAGAAGCTTATAGCTGCTGCTGGTTTATGGCCCTGTGATAGATAATATAATGGAGTTCACCCAGAAACTGTGTGTGTGATGTGTTAGAGAGTAAAAGGGTGTGTTTGTGCGTGTATTTATGAGAGAAACTCTCTCAATATATACTGTACCATCAGACTGTGTGTGTGTGCTATATTGCTCTAGACTCTGTAACCTCTGAAAATGTGTGTGTTGGGATGTTTCTCCAGTGTGTAACCTCTGTGTGTGTGTGTGTTGTGTTCCAGCTCAGTGCACATGGAGGAGTCGTCGGTGATGCAGGGAGCCCAGGGGGTTCTGGTCCAGAACTGGCCAACCGTGTCTAGCGCCGCCGGAGGTAAGAGCCAGGCCACTACACCACACACTGACCCGCTCTGACCCTGACCAGACCAGAGCAGAATACAATCAGACTAAGCCTCTGAGCAACCCAGGCCAATGCAGAACAACTCAGACTATCAAAAACCCAACCCAGACTAGCTAAGCCAGACCTACCCAAGGACAATCCAGACCGGTTTAGGCCCACTCAGACTAACTCAGACTACCGCCGACTTTGACTGGCACAGTGTAATCCAGACCAACTACGACATAACCAAAGGGAGAGACCAGGTTCTCCATCATCGCCCTGACTCCTGCTCACTGCCCTTATCCACTCAGAGATGAAATGACACTGTCCTGTGGGTGGAGATTGGGATCTGTAACAGGAAGAGAGGGACCGGAGAACAACACACAGAGAGAGAGAGGGAGAGAGAGAGAGAGAGGGAGAGAGAGAGAGAGAGAGAGAGAAAGAAAGGAAGGAGTCCAGAGTCAACAGAGTAGATGACCTGATAAACACCAGGTTGTTTACAGAGGTTTAGAGAACTGAGCCTCAGAGACATCAACACAGACCCGTATTAATCATGAATACAACTCTGATTACATTCTTCCTCTCTGCAGTCTCTCCCTCTCTCTTTCGCTCTCCCATACATACCCCAATGTGATGCAACGTAAACTTGCCTTTTTTTTTTATACAAAAATCACATTCGTCCCCCGCGTCTCGTAACCCTGGTGACTGTTCTTGTCACTTCTGTACTTCTCGGATGATGAAACGGGTCGTAGCGTCCTGCTCTCGGATGCTCTCTACCCTCATTAGCATACTCATTATGACCGCACAAGAAGCATTAACATCTGACTCAAGGTCAGTACCTTCCGGAACAGATGTGTTTGGGTGGAGAGGAACTCAGCTGGAATGTGTTATGTAGCAGGGTCCAGGGAGGGAGGGAGGGGCGAGTAACAAGAGAGGAGTGGAACGTGAAGACATTGCGGAGGATACAGAGCGATAGAAAGGAGTGGGAGAGAGATGGATGGACACAGGAAGAGAAGGATGACAGTGCTGCAATTTACTGAGTAGATAGAAGGTGATTTGTTGTAATTAAGGTATGTAGAGAATGACCCGGCTCTCTGTCCATTATAGACAGCCTGACTAACTGCCCACACACAGTCTTCTCTCTCTCTCTCTCTCTCTCTCTCTCTCTCTCTCTCTCTCACACTCACACACTGCCTTCCCCGCTTTTTAATCGATTTCTTGCCCGGACTGAGGAGTTGCAGCCTTGAGTGGGGGGGGAACTGAATGGGTGGAGATGCCAGTCTTCATGGGTAGGGTTGGCTGGAGTTGACTAAGGGGGTGTGGAAAGGGGTGACAGGATGGGGAGGGTGTATACTGGGGTCGACGGAGTAAGGGGGTTGGATGGATTTTAATGGCGAGGAGGGAGTTAAAAGTAAAGAGATTGATGCTAAACGAAACAGCGTCGTCTGGGCATGAACGTCGGGGGGTTTGGAATAATGGGGATGGAGTCCAACAGCAAAAAAGTCTAATGGCAAATTTTAGGATGTAGAATGATTCAATTGACCAGATTTGGAAAAAATGTCAGGAAGTTGTAACGGCGAAGACGTAGACGGGAACACAGCTGGATCTGTCCAGTGTGATAACACTCATTGAATGAGTCATCTCCTGGTCTAATGATCAGTGAGCCAGTCGTTGCTTGTCTGCTTCCTGCCGGTTTAGGACCTGAAGTAACTTTCATATATTGCTGCAGCGTGAGACAGGAGAGGTGTTGTGTCGATTGTTAGAACTGCAGGGTGGGTTTCTGGGTTGTTGTCTGACGGAGTCTATTTGCTTTCTGCTAGATGTGAGACAAAGAGCCACAGCTGTAGACTACGCCCCTGTTTCTTCCCCCGTGTTTTCGTCAGGGTGGTTTGCTGCGGATATGTGTGTTTGTGTAGGAGTGTGTGGAAGTATTTTTATGTATGAGAAAGAGAGACTGTGTGTGTGTGTGTGTGTGTGTGTGTTCGCTCCCTGCTTTGTGTGCAGCTCCTGGTATGACAGATGGAGTCCAGCCTACGCCCAGATTAACAGACTCACATTAATGAAATCAGGATTCTGCATGCTGCCTAACTCTATCACTCTCTCCTCTCCTCTCTGCTTCCATCCATCCCGCCATTTCACGGCTCTGTTTCTAAAGCAGGGGCACGCACAGGCATTCACAGAGGGCTGTGCTGGATCTGAACAATCCCCTGGGGAAAAATTGGTAGAGGGAAGAAAAGAGAAGGAGAGGGAGAAATGTAGAGCCAGAGAGCGAAAGGAAGGAGTGGAGAAATGGAGAGCAGTGAGAGGGAAAGAGGAAAGGAGGGAAGGGAGGGATGGGGGGACTGGGAGAGAGGGGGGAGAGTGTGACAATGAGTTGGAAAAAAGAGACAGAGGCAGAGAGTGAAAAGGGAGAGAGGGAGAGGGGGAGGGAGAGAGAGGGAGGGATGGAGGGGGTATGAGGCTGCTGTTGCTAGGGGAGAGTGTGTTGCTAGGGGAGAGTGGTTGACTCGGAGAGCGAGAGAAAATGAGGGAGAGAGAGAGAGAAAGCTCACAGCATTATTCTCCATCAGCACTGTCGCTGTGACGCCCAAGTCCTACCGCTTCACTGGAGGATGCAGTTTCCACGGCAACCATTCATAGCCCTGAACTGAGTGTCGAGAGAGAGAGAGATGGAGAGAGCAGAGAGATGGAGAGAGCAGAGAGATGGAGAGAGCAGAGAGAGAGATGGAGAGAGCAGAGAGAGAGATGGAGAGAGCAGAGAGAGAGATGAAGAGAGCAGAGAGAGAGATGAAGAGAGCAGAGAGAGAGATGAAGAGAGCAGAGAGAGAGATGAAGAGAGCAGAGAGAGAGATGAAGAGAGCAGAGAGAGAGATGAAGAGAGCAGAGAGAGATGAAGAGAGCAGAGAGAGAGAGAGAGCAGAGAGCAGAGAGAGAGAGATGAAGAGAGCAGAGAGAGAGATGAAGAGAGCAGAGAGAGATGAAGAGAGCGAGAGAGATGAAGAGAGCAGAGAGAGAGAGATGAAGAGAGCAGAGAGAGAGAGAGCGGAGAGAGAGAGAGAGAGAGAGAGAGAGAGAGAGAGAGAGAGAGATGAAGAGAGCAGCGAGAGATGAAGAGAGCAGAGAGAGAGAGAGAGATGAAGAGAGCAGCGAGAGATGAAGAGAGCAGAGAGAGGGTGTAAGAAGACCGTTACGGAGGGAGAGAGAGATGGAGAGGGAAATGTGGACGTGAGTGGGCTGTGAGGTTGAAGCAACGCAGGTGAATAGAGAGAAATAGGGAGGTGGCTGCTGGTCAAATAAAAAAAACAAGCGTTGGATAGAAAGGAGGGAGAGGCTGTGTTAGCTAGAAATGGTCTGAGGAGGGCATGGCGAGGGGAAACGAGGAGGGAAGGAGAGAGGGAGAGAGGGAAGGAGAGAGGGAGAGAGGGAAGGAGAGAGGGAGAGAGGGAAGGAGAGAGGGAAGGAGAGAGGGAAGGAAAGGGAGAGAGGGAAGGAGAGAGGGAAGGAGAGAGGGAAGGAGGGAGGGAAGGAAAGAGGGAGAGAGGGAAGGAGAGAGGGAGAGAGGGAAGGAGAGAGGGAGAGAGAGAAGGAGAGAGGGAGACTGACCTACATACACAGGGCCGTGCTGTACTGCAGAGGTGGAGGCAGGTTTATTGCAGGTCTTTATGCATCACTGCTCTATTTGATGACAGGGACACACACACACACACACACACACACACACACACACACAAGCCTGATTTGATGAGGGGGGACAGGAGTCAACAGCAGCTTGCACCTGACGAGGCAAAACAGAGGACAGCGGATGAGGGAGAAGGGGTAGAAAGGGCAAGAGAGGGGGAGGAAGGGTGAAAGAAGGAGAGAAAGGGCTGTGCCCTGCCCTCTTCCGGAAATAAGCTCCACGGCAGGTCGTCCATCCTGTGTCCCTCTCCCTTATTCAACCTCCTGGAGTCCAACCATATGACCACAGCACGTGGCTGGGTTAGATTAGGGAGGGTGGAGGCGTAGAATTCTAATTTGATGAATGCAGAGATGGAGGGTTGAGGATGCTCTATTCAGCTGCTGAAACCGAGGCTCTGTGGTGACGGTATTGTTATGTGGGTAGGTCTGCTGGATAGAACTCTCTGGAACCTGCCTGGGGCGGAGAGCCAACTCAGGAGGGGAAGCCTAGACCAAGTTGTTCCTCTCTGCTCATCCAAAAATGCCTCCCCTCTCTCTTTTTTCCTCCTCTCCTCCACCTCCTTCCTTCCGATCTTCGCTGACTTCTGTCTATCTCTGTCTGTCCTTTTTTTGTTTAATTTCTGCCCCTCACCATTTCATTTTCTGCCTCTGTTTCTTTTCTTTTCTCACCCTCCCTCTCGCCTTCCCTTTCTCTCTCACCCTTCCTCTTTTTCTCTCTCTCTCTCTCTCTCTCTCTCTCTCTCTCTCTCTCTCTCTCTCTTCTCTCTCTCTCTCTCTCTCTCTCTCTCTCTCTCTCTCTCTCTCTCTCTGCTTCACTTAGAATAAATCAGTTTCTAATAGTCTGCTAACAGTCATGTCACTATTAATGACTATATCATCCTCATTAGTATCACTGCTCTCATTTAGATGAACCACACACATACACACACACACACACACACACACACACACACACACACACACACACACACACACACACACACACACACACAGTGGCAGTGGCACCTCTTGTGAGGCTGTTGAGGACGGTCTCTTGGGAGAGCTTGTCTCTACCATCTGTCACATGATCCGTCTGGGCATCACACTTCAAGGTGTACACGCACACACACACACACACACACACACACACACACACACACACACACACACACACAGTGAAGAAAAACACGCAATCACTGTCACCAACACATACTGTAATTTCTCATTAAAAAAACACACACACACACAACCAGTCGCCATAGTTTATTTTTACACACACACGTACACTTGCTCCTTCATTTTGCCGTTACTAGTCAGGGGAATATATGGTGATTCATGCAGACACACATATACTCCTGTCACTACCCAGGCACAGGCAGAAAAATACAGATGCATGAATAACAATTAGGTTTTGAAGAGACAGCAGTATCGCTTAGGGTTTCTGTCCTCATAATACACACTCGCACACACACTCACGCATGCACACATAGTCACACACACACACACACGGAGCGCAGGTGTTTTGATAGAGAAGGGTGTGGTTCCAGCCATGAGAGCTGGGACCATTGCGGGTGTAGCACATCTGATATATATGTGTATGTGACCAATAAGAATAATTTGATATCACTAAACCCATTATCATCTAGCACTGCAGTGCCTCTCCCTCTCTAAAAAAATCTGCATCTTCAGGATTTTTAGTAGCAGTTTTTCTGCCTTTCTGGGTGGATCGCATTTCATACCTGCATCCCTGTACTTCCTCTCTCTCCTCTTCTTCTCTCTCTTCCTCCTCGTCCTCCATTCTCCTCCTCCTTCCTTCATTATGTAACCCTGCACTGCGCTCCACTGCGCTTCTGCTCAAGCGGCCGATGGATCGTAGAGCTCCTGGATGATTTAAGTCACTGTGAAAACCTTGGTCAGCAGAGAGGGAAAGGGAGACGCCGAGAGAGACGGGGAGAGACGCGGGGAGAGACGCGGAGAGAGACGCGGGGAGAGACGCGGAGAGAGACGCGGGGAGAGACGCGGGGAGAGACGCAGGGAGAGACGCGGGGAGAGACAGACAGAGAGAGATGCGGGGAGAGACGCGGGGAGAGACGCGGGGAGAGACGCGGGGAGAGACGCGGGGAGAGACGCGGAGAGAGACGCGGGGAGAGACGCGGGGAGAGACGCGGGGAGAGACGCGGAGAGAGACGCGGGGAGAGACGCGGGGAGAGACAGACAGAGAGAGACGGGGAGAGACAGACAGAGAGAGACGGGGAGAGACAGACAGAGAGAGACGGGGAGAGACAGACAGGGAGAGACAGACAGGGAGAGACAGACAGACGGAGAGACAGACAGACGGAGAGACAGACAGACGGAGAGACAGACAGACGGAGAGACAGACAGACGGAGAGACAGACAGACGGAGAGACAGACAGACGGAGAGACAGAGTTAGGCTTCATTAGAGGAGTGTATTGCTTTGGATATTTGTTTCTGAGAGAAAGATAATCCACGTTTATGTATAAGTTATGAAATACTTGGAGTGTGTCGGGCTATGATTCTGATCTTTGGTAAAGACAGAGAGGAAGAGGAAGAGACTGAGAAATGTAGAAACACAACAGAGAGCGATACACATATACAGAGAGGGTGTTATGCTGTGGTCATCCCAGTGTAAAATGAATCCTTCACATCACTAATGTGCCTCTTAATGATCAGTGATTGACAAGCTGTTTAATTTCCAATCATAATAATGTTGCCATAACAGTGATGGGCATAATTAACGCTCTATCAATCACTGGACGGGACGGGTGTTTGCTGGACCAGGTTTCACGCTAGATTAGACGAAAGGTCAGAAGAAATGAGAGACTTCGAGCGGGAGGAAGGGTGAGTAAGGGAGGCAAGTAAGAGAGAGAGAGATTTTTCCAATGCAACAGCCATAGACAAATCAGACAGTGCTCCGCCCCCTCCTGTACTCCCTGTTCACCAATGACTGCCTGAGTCTCCAACTCAGTCATCAAGTTTGCTGACAACACAACAGTGGTAGGCCTGATTGCCAACAACGACGATATAGCCTACATGGAGGAGGTGAGAGTGGTGCCAGGAAAATAACCTCTCTCTCGACATCAACATAACGATCGGCTAATTGTGGACTTCAGGAGACAGCAGAGGGAGCACCCCCCCATCCACATTGACGGGGCCACAGTGGAGAGGGTCAAAAGCTTCAAGTTCCTCGGCGTGCACATCACTGACAACCTAATATGGTCCACCCACACAGACAGCGTTGTGAAGAAGGTGGAAATGTTTGGCCACTAAGACCCTCACAAACTTCTGCAGGTGCACCATTGAGAGCATCCTGTCGGGTAGTAGCACCGCCTGGTACGGCAATTGCACCGTCCGCAACCGCAGGGCTCTCCACAGGGTGGTGCGGTCAGGCCAACGCATCACCAGGGGGCACACTGCCTGCCCTCCTGGACATCTACAGCACTCGGTTTAACAGCAAGGCCAAGAAGATCATTAAGGACCTCAGCCACCCGAACCACGGGACTATTGACCCGCTACCATCTAGAACAAGGGTGGGCAACTCCAGTCCTCGAGGGCCTGATTGGTGTCACAGGTTTGCCCCAGCTAACACATCTGACTCCAATAATCACCTAATCATGATCGTTAGTTTAGAATGCAATTTGATTAATCAGCTGTGCTTGCTAGGAACGGAGAAAAAGTGTACACCAATCAGGCCTGGAGGACTGGAGTTGCCCACCCCCTGATCTAGAAGGAGGAGACAGTACAGGTGCATTCATGCTGGGACCAAGAGACTGGTAAACATCTTCTATCTCCAGGCCATCAGACTGTTAAACAGTCACCACTAGCCTGCCTCCGCCCAGTACCCTGCCCTGAACCTTAGTTAGTGCTCTAGCCGGCTACCTCAAGGCTCTACCCTGCATCTTAGAGACCGCTGCACTATGTACATAGTCATTGAACACTGGTCACCTTTAATAATGTGTACATACTGTTTTACCCACTTCATATGTCTATACTGCATTCTAGTCAAGGCTCGTCCTATATAACTACTGCTGTACACACCATTTTTTTTTCATATACTGTCCATACTGTCTTTCACCATTTATATGTATATATATTTAAAACATTGTATTGCCAGGTATTACTGCACTGTTGGAGCTAGAAACACAAGCGTTTCGCTGCACCTGCGATAACATCTGCAGATCTGTGTACGTGACCAATAAACATTTTGGGGGGATTGGATTTAGAGGTTGTGGTTGTGTGTGAATCTGTGCTGGGCGAGGCATGTGCCTTTGTTGCCATCCTGATAGGCGAGACAGAGGAAGAGGGGGGAGAGTGGGATGGGTAGAGGGAACGAAGGGGGAGTAGAGGAAGGTCAAAGAGGGAGGGAGAGATGCTGGGAGGGAGGGGAAAAAGATGATTGGAGCACAGACAGGTTTTCTGTTCCTGTTTGATTGCCATGGCTAAATCAAAACAAAGAGGAGGAAAAGTGGAGGTTTTCCCCCCATATTGAGTCTTGAGGGCAGAAAGCAGTATGCATCGAAATATATAGACAAGGAAGCATTAACCTCTCTTGGGTATGTGGGACGTGACCGTCCCACCTGCGGTACACACTATCAACAGCCAGTGAAATAGCAGGGCAGCAAATTCAAAACAACAAAAATCTCATAATTCAAATTTCTCAAAGACACAAGTATTATACACCATTTTAAAGATAAGATCCTCCTTAATCCAAACACAGTGTCCGATTTCAAAAAGGCTTTACGGCGAAAGCATAACATTAGATTATGTTAGGACAGTGCCTAAACAAGAAAAACCACACAGCCATTTTCCAAGCAAGGAGAGGCGTCACAAAAAACAGAAATACAGCTAAAATGAATCACTAACCTTTGATGATCTTCATCAGATGACACTCCCAGGACTCAATGTTACAAAATACATGTATGTTTTGTTCGATAAAGTTCATATTTATATCCATAAACCCCATTTTACATTGGCACGTGATGTTCAGAACATGTATTCCCACCAAAACATCCGGTGAATGAGCACATCAATTTACAAAAATACTCATCATAAACGTTGATCAAATTTACAACAGTTATTGAAAGAATTATAGATACACTTCTCCTTAATGCAACCGCTGTGTCAGATTTTAAAATAGCTTTATGGCGAAAGCACATTTTTCAATAATCTGAGTACAGAGCTCAGCCATCACGGCAAGCTATTCAGTTACCCGCCAAGTTCTGGAGTCAACTAAACTCAGAAATAGTATTATAAATCTTCCCTTACCTTTGCTGATCTTCGTCGGAATGCACTCCCAGCACTCCCACTTCCACAATAAATGTTCTTTTTGTTTGAAAAACTCCATATTTATGTCCAAATACTTCCGTTTTGTTCACGCGTTCAGATCACTAATCCAAAGGCATAACACGAGAGCGCAAAACCAGAGACGAAAAGTCAAATAGTTCCAATACCGATCGTAGAAACATGTCAAATTATGTTTACAATCAATCCTTAGGGTCTTTTTAACATAAAACTTCGATAATATTCCAACCGGACAGTAGCGTATACATTACAGAGGAAAAAGAAGGAAGGGTGCGCTTTTGTGCCCGCGCAGTAAACAACTCACTGGTCCCAGGCAGTCCACTGATTGACTGAGCTCCTATTCTCTGCCCAGTAACAGTAGACGCATGAAACAAGTTTCTAAAGACTGTTGACAGCCAATGGAAGCCTTAGGAAGTGCAAAATGACCCCACATACACTGTAGTTTCGATAGGGATTAGATAGAAAAACTACAAGTCACTTCCTGGTTGGATTTTTTTCTCAGGTTTTTGCCTGCCATATGAGTTCTGTTATACTCACAGACATCATTCAAATAGTTTTAGAACCTTCAGAGTGTTTTCAATCCAAATATACTAATAATATGCATATCCTACCTTCTGGGCCCGAGAAGCAGGCAGTTTAATTTGGGCACGTTATTCATCTGAATTTCTGAATACTGCCCCCTACCGTAGAGAAGTTAATGGATTCAGAAAGTGGAAGAAGAAGAGGTGGGATGGATTCATTCTGACCAGGATTTTGACATGCAGTCAGACCCAGTCAGAGCCGGTCCTGACCTCCCTGGGGCCCTAAGCAAAATTCTACTAAGGGGCCCTCCTACCTGACCCGTGAGCCATGTAAACCAATTGCCATTGACACACAGTCACACCTGACACCCAGCGCTCCTCCCTCCTTTAAAACAGTTTGCTCCATCTGTCTGTCTCAGAATAAGTGGACCTATACAGAACAGAATGAGGTATAAACAGACAATATTGATTGAATATAATATTTTCTACAGAATCTTAACATAAGTGAATATTAACATTAACATAAATAAGAAATTGTAGAAAATGTAGAAAATAATCAAATATAACACTGAGCTTTGGCTCTGCTGCCTGGTAATTAGTCCAGTCCTCACAATATTATACAATTAGCTTTGGCTATACAATGTAAACATAAGCCTATAGGCTATGGCTGCAGCTATATGTCTCAAAATAGTAAAATAAAACCTCTACAGCCTGGGCATTTTCAGCATCAGCATGGGCACCAATCTGTACTGTCTGGAAGAAATTGAGAAAGTATGTCACATAGTTAGTTAAGCAGTCATTTACACAAATGCACTTCTGCCATACAATCTTAAATGTGACTAAGTGCGTAAACATTTGAATGTTTGAATTAAAATCTTACCATCAAAATATTCCTCTTCCGCACTTTCTTGAGGCAAAATCATCAATGATGTCATCATAGGACATGCATTTCCCCACGTCATGATTTATGCTCGTGATGGCCAGACCACTCAAACTTTCCTGTGACATGGAAGACCTCAAATAGCTTTTGATGAGCTTTCATTTTGAAAAGCTCCTCTCTGCCAATGCTACTGTTACTGGTAGGGTGACTGCAATTCTTAGGGCTGTCCAAAAGGTTAGGATATAGAGTTCCTCCAGGTTATTCTCACAGAGAAAGGAAAGCAGCTCAAAGGCAGTCATCTTATCTGATGGCAGATCAGGTAAATTCTGAATCTCGAGTGGCAGATCCATTCCACTGGCGTCACCGTCATCTCTGAAGGTTAGTGTTTTCAACTTCCATGCAGGGAGCCTTTAAAGATCCACTGGACATCTGAGAGGCAGTACTGAAGTTCAGCAGCACTCCATATTTGGTTTTCAACTGGTTGAGTGTTTCAAATCTCTCATCCGTGGATGTCACAGCGGAGTCGACCACAATGCTGAAGTAGTTCACTTCAAGGTTTTTCTGTGCATCAGACACTGGTTCATCGGGAGCCTCATAGCCTGGTTCATCGGGAGCCTCATGAAATACCTCTTGCTGTTTCTCAGTCTCCTCTCTTTCAGAACAGCCTCCACATTCATTTCTTCACAAATGCTTTTGGCTGTTGTCTGGGCCTCAGAGACTCCAGTTTCCCAGTATGTAGTGAGGGAGGCCTTTGCATTTGAGATGAAATTCTCTGCGATATCCAACTGCATTGAGGGGGATTGGAGGAGCTTGTTCACCTTGTTTGTCATTGTCAATATCTCACACCATACGACACAGCAAATCAAGAGGCGGTAGGACCCAACTTCCTCTGCAATGATTGTGCCTCCACTTTGGCCACAGGATCATTGATCGCCTGTCTGGCTTCCAGTAATGCATCCCGAACCTCAGAAGCCTGATACCTGATTGCATGAACACTTTGGAGCCTACTCTCAAATCTTGTGTCACTCCATGACTTCACAGTTATGATCACGTGTTTCTTCAAAAACATCCATCTTTGTGTGCCAGCTGAAAAGAAGGTGAAGAGCTTTTGCACAAGCCCAAAAAAAACAACTGCAGATTTTGAAGATTTGGCAGCATCTGCAATGACAAGGTTTAGAGTGTGTGCTCCGCATGAGACGAGCAGGCTCTGGGATGTTTTGGGGAGCTGTCTGGCTTTACTCCTTGGTGCTTGGCCCTTCATGTTGGCCCCATTATCATAAGCTTGCCCTCTGCAATCTTCAAATGGAATCTTCAGCTCATTCCGCTTATCTAAGATGACAGTGGTGGACATATTCAAGCCTGTTGTAACCTCAACATTCACAAAGCCGAGGAAGTGCTCCTTGATCTCTGGCTTTCCCTTTAAAACCAAGCTTCTCAGAATAATGGACATTGGCTCCTGGTGACTAATGTCAGGTGTACAGTCCAAGATAATGGAGAATTACGCTGAGTCTCTTACTTGAGTCACTATTGTTTGCAGAATCTTGTCACTCACAATCTGTATCAGCTCATTCTGTGTGCGCTTCCCAAGGTAATGAGCATGTGTCTCCATCTTTCATTTTGCTGAGATGGATTTCCGTAACGGGGTCAAATTTTTCCAGTGATGCAACCTCTTTTAGGAAGTTTCCATGATCTGGTCGGAAGAGTTTGTCTGATTAAGCCCTGAATGCTAGGTTTATTTCAGCCGGAGACTGGGTGATGCTTATGAAACGTGTAAGGACATCCCACCATCTCTTTCTTTCAGCCTCCAAAATTGCCATTTGTATCTGGTCAAGAGTCTGTCCCCGACTTAGGCACAGATCAAGTTCTCTCCACTTATTCGTATTGTTTGTGTGTTCAGGACTACCCTCATAGTGTTTCAGAAGGGCGTTGATATTTGACCAGTCATTCACGCCTTCCTTTATTATTTTGTAATCTTTTGTAGAAAAGGGCTTACAGCAAAAACAATACACAGTGTTGTTTTTGATTGAGTATGAAAGCCAGCTCAGAAACATCCAGTCCTGGTTTGAATGGACCTCAGCGCACCAACTCAGTCCTGATAAAGTCTGTTAGACTGGGGGCCAGTCTGCTGGGTCATTATCTGCTGGGTTGTTTGGTGGAGCAGCAACTGTTCTGTTAGGGTCTGAGCTGCTTGTATCTGATGCTGGCTGTACACCTCTGGCTGTGCTAGTACTGGCTGAGGCTGCCTGTACTTCACCTGGATCTGTGTTAGTACTTTCTGAAGATGGCTGTATTGGACCGGTGTTAGTATTTACTGAAGCCAGCTGTACTGGGTCTGTGTTAGTACTTGCTGAAGCTGCCGGTACTGGGTCTGGGTTAATATTTGCTGAAGCCGGCTGTACTGGGTCTGTGTTTAGTACTGGCTGAAGCCGGCTATACTGGGTCTGTGTTTAGTACTGGCTGCGGCTGGATGTGGATCAACCGAGTCTGTGCTTGTACTGGCTGATGATCCAGCATCTCCTTCACTGACAAACCTAAGCATAGCACCTGTAAATTATAGATAACAATACTATTGTTCATTTTATCAGCTGCATCAGGCCCATTCAAACTGGCTCCCCCAGATTTCCTTTTATACATTTTCAAATCTAAAATACTATTTATACTATGGCTTGGCTGAATAATTGATGGTTATTATTTACTGATAGATGTGCATCCATATTGCCCAGTAGGCCCAGCTAATCAACACTTTAAATTCAATATATAAATCAATAATCACTGTCAATCCATTGCTTTCCATCTTGCATTAGTCCAGAGTTGTAACTAAACCTTGACTGAGAGACTAGATATTCATTGTCTTGTTTTAAAATTGTATGTCTATGAGGAGTGCCATCACGCCCATATATTGTCTGGACTGGTCCCCACAGAGGTTGCTGCTAGAAAGCGCGAGTTTCATTTCGTGCACGCGCAACGCGGTTTATCTTTTACGGGCTGCAGTTTATAAACACCGTTGGCGTTTAGCAAACGTAATGAATAGTTGTATTTCACTCTCACTTTTGTCAGGCACAAAGTCACAGAACACAGCCCTGGAAGTGGCTGGCAAGCACGCAAGACACAGACAGACCAAGAGATGCACTGCCCAGCTAGGTTAGCAAGACAGACAGACTAGAGAGAGAGATGCACTGCAAACTAGCACATCTACTTAACGTTACTGTTATTTGCTGACATCAAACTTGGAGGGGAGAACACAAGTTTACCTGATTGCTGTTCCCTCAATTCACTCTCATGGTGTTTATTTTCTCTCTTTTTCATGACCAGAAGGATAGTTCCGCTTCATCCTCTCATCCAAGTTGTAAACATTGACACCCGCTTTGACACGAGGGGAAGGCGGGGGCCCTTGTGTAATTTGCAGGGCCCTACGCAACTTGCGTAGTGAGCGTATAGGGCTGCCCGGCTCTGGACCCAGTCGTGGAGCTTTTGACTCGGTCATGATATGTCAGAGACAATCAAAAGGCTTTGCTACTCAGCTGTAATGTTTTTGACCCTGTGTAATGCTGCTTCTCTCCTCTGCCCGGCCCTATCAGGTCCTGCTGCATCTGTCTGCTCTCCATCACAGTGACTCAGGGCCGGCTGCGGGCATAAGCATATACAGTATACAGTGCCTTGCAAAACTATTCAGCCCTCTTGGATTTATTCACATTTTTGTGTGTTAAAAAGTGGGTTTATTTGTAAAAAAAAATAAAAAATTGCAATCTATTCAAAATACTCTGTCATGTCAAAGTGGAAGGAAACAGATTAATACAAATTACATTTCTTAAATAGAGTGGTTGCATAAGTACTCAGCCCCAATGTTTATTCAAGCCTAAATTAGTTCAGTGATAAAATTTGACTTAACAAATCATATAAGTTACATGTAGTCACTCTGTGTGAAATATTAGTGGTTGACATGATTTTTGAATGACTAACACTTCCTCTTTCCCCCCATACATACAACATCTGTAAGACCCCTCAGTCAAGTAGTGCATTTCAAGCACACATTCAACTACAAAGACCAGAGAGCTTTTCCAACGCCTCATAAAGAAGGGCAGTGTTTGGTAGATGGGTAACAATAACAAATCAGACAATGAATATCTCTTTAATCATGGTCAGGTTAATAATTATGTATTAAACCACCCAGACACATCAAACTGGACTGCAGGACAGGAATGAAACTGCTCAGAGATGTTACCATGATGCCATTGGTGATGTTAAAACAGCTACAGAGTTCAATGGCTGTGATGGGAGAAAACTGAGGATAGATCAACAACATTGTGGTAGATCACAATAATGTTGTAAATGACAGCATGAAAAGAAGAATACAAATATACAGAGTACAAATATTCCGAAACATGCATCGTTGTATGCAGCAAGGCACTAAAGTAATACTGCAAAAAAACACGGCAAAGGAAAACACTTTTTGTCTTAAATGCAAAGCATTATGTTTGGGGCAAATCCAACAAAACACATCACTAGGTAACTGTCTTCTTATTTTCAAGCATAGTTGTGGATGCATCATGTTATGGGTATGCTTGTTATCGGCTAATACTGTGGAGTTTTTTAGGATAAAAACAAACGGGATGGAGCTAAGTACAGGCAAAATCCTAGAGGAGAACCTGCTTCAGTCTGATTTACACTAGACACTGGGAGAGGACTTCACCTTTCAGTAGGACAACAACCAACAACACAAGGCCAAAACTATACTGGATTTGATTATCGAAAAGACAGTGAATGTTCCTGAGCGGCCAAATTACAGTTCTTACTGAAATCTAGCCACGATCCCCAACATCGTGACAGAGCTTGAAGATTTTTGAAAAGAATAATGGGAAAATATTGTGCAATCCAGTTGTGCAAACTAAACTTTTAGAGACTTCCCTGAAAGACGTACAGCGTTCCTTTGACAATCACTGTCAAAGGAACTGAATACTTATGTAACGACTATATTTGAGTTATTACTTGTATTATTTTTTATTAATCTATATGTATATATATTATTCTTTTTTCACTTTGACATTTACAGAGTATTTTGTGTAGATTGTTCACAAAAAAAAAGACAATTAAATGAATCGTAATCCCACTTTGTGGAACTCAGTCATGGTCTTCGTTTACTGTTAATAGAATACACAATGTGCAGTTTCGAAATTTGGTTGTGCATCAGCAGTTCTTCTTTTGTCATTCAATGACAGTCACTCAACTGTCACTCACTAAACATTTTTAGATTGGTAAATTAGTCTTGCCAGCTACCAAAACATTTAGTAATCATGGCCGAATTACTGACCGGACATGAAGGGCACTTGCCTAGGGGCCATGACCTCCAGGGGGTCCCCACTGATTTTTTTTTAGCCACTGTCACTCAGATATAATTTTAACATGGCATAAGTCATTGCAAAATGTGTGGAACGTGCTGTAAAATTGCACATTTTTCTCTCCGCCCCATGGCAAAACAAATAAACTTGCATAAAATGTGTTATAAACCTGCAACATTTTCTCTACGCTCCATGGCAAAATGTGTAGAATTTCAGGAAATTAACTTTAAAACCAAATCTCGCTTAGGGCCCCCAAAGGGCTGGAGCCGGCCCTGCAGTGACTCATCACTCTCTGGGGTCCTATTTGTTTATGACTTTATGTTTGCATCAGGGGCATGGGTGTCTCTTCATCTGCCTACATTGTTTTAGACAGGAAATTACCCAGGGACAGCATAGCTGAGCAAATGCATTTTAGAGTAAATACCCTACCACTTTCTACGATTGCTGTCTTTCCCTTTCCCCTCTCATTACTCCTCTCTTTTATCATTTTCCCTTTTATTAAAGAGCAGAATCGGATCACAATGTTAGCTGGGAGTCAGATAAGGGCATTAACCCAAGATTGATATGAGACAGTGGGAAAGTCTGTGAGTGAGAGAGAGAGAGAGAGAGAGACAGAGAGAGAGAGACAGAGAGAGAGAGAGAGAATCTGCCTCCTACTCCTCTCTTTCTCTTATCCACATCCTCTGTCTGAAAATAGAAAATCCTGAACCAACACTCGCATTTGACTCCCCCCCTTTGCTGATAGCTACTTTATTGGGGGAAAGTGTACTTACTAGGCCTGTGATAGCTAGCTGAGACAACCACCTATCTTAAGATAAGAGTGTGGATAAATGGCTAAAAAAAAAATTAAAAGTCAATGTATGTGTGTCCGACTCTATCTCACGGCGCTGATGTCACAATCAGTGGAGGTCAGATAGCACTCCTGGCTTGAATAGGAAGTAAAAAGGAGGACTATGTGACTGCTGGAACTCTGTGTCTGTTTCAATCGGCCAATCTGTGCCCTCTGACAGAGTAGGCAAAATGGCCGCTGGTAGTGAGGATATTCCCTATAATCTTTCCCCTGCGTCCCAATTCTCTACCTTCTAGAAATGGCTAAAGACAGATGTGGCCATATTCTTACACCACTCATTTCCTGTTAAATCCACGAAGGGAAGTGAATAAGGGCACACTTTAGGGCAGAAAGGTAAAGAATTGGGACATAGCATCTGTATCTATGAGAGGGGGAATAGGACGGCGCCCCATCATCCAGAAAGGCTTGCTGCAGTGTTTGACTCCATAAGAGAGATTAGGAGTGTGTGCAATGCAGGGGACGTCACACTCTCCTGACGCCCAGTCTGGATTTACTCCCAGAATCCATCACTCTGAGCAGCTCCAGCAGAGAGCCCGGGCTAGTACAGAGGGGGTGAGAGGGAGGAGGGAGAGTAGGAGGAGAGAGGCTGGGAGGGAAATAGGGCTGCAAAGAGAGGGGAGGGAGAGAGATGGAGAGAAAAGTCGGGTAGGGAAAGGAGGCGGAGGAAGGAAGGGAAGGAGAGGAGAAGAGGTGATGGGGGAACGGGAGAGAAAGGGGGGGGATAAAGAGCTTCATAAAAATCTGCATGTTCCGTCGTTTTTATCGTTTTTTTTAATGGTCACTAATTGCCAGAGAAAATGTTTTTGTTTATTCCCTCTACTTCTTTTTATAGTACTTAGAAATGTTTTGGCCAACAACAACAAAAACTATTTTGGTTCCTTTTGAATTGCGAGAGGAAGCGGCAGAAGAGACGAGGAGTGTGGCGCTAGAATAGATCAGTGTTCTAGCTCCCGTCTTGCAGTTCTAAGCTCTGCTCGGTTGTTATCGAGGCAGACTACATCTGGGCTGCTATTCTTGTTCCTTGAAGCCATGTAACTTCAAGGAATGCCTCCCCCTGGCCACTTCAATCACTACCTGCTGGATGAGACATGTACTGGCTGATCACAACTGACTTCCTGAACTCTTGCCCTGTACCAAATGCCTTTAGTCCATCTGTCAATAAAAAGCTATGTTAATGGGAATCTGAGCTGAAAGTAAAACCAGAGCTTGTCCTCCTAACCCACCAATAGAGGCAGGGTTAGTGAGGACAGGGACTGGGGAGATGGCCTTCCATACCCTGGGTGTTATATGAGGCCAGTCCTCCCTCTTCCAGACACTGTTCCTTCTGCTTGGATGAACTCTGTTTTGTTAAACTCCCCTTTGGAGGGAAGTCGACGACAACAAAAAAAAATAGAGAAATAAAAAGTGTTATATGTGAAGGAAGTATCGCAACTAGGTCATAGCTGTGAGGAACGAGGCAAAGTGGTGTGGGGTTTGGTTTGTGTGTGTGTAATGGGACTGAGTGGTTAGAACAGTCCCCTCGGGATCCCTGGGTTGTCTGGGTGGGGTGGGAGCTGTGTTACATGCAGTCCGGCTCATCAACCCGCGCACGCCTTCTGAACCCAGAGTCATGGTGAGCAGGCGGTGTGACTGACCTCTGCCATCCCCTTCCCCATCCCCTTTAATGAGGAGTTATTTATGTGAGCGCCCCCGACCCCTTTAATGGTGTCGTTTGTGTGTGTGGAGGAGCGTTCTCTCTCCTTGGGCAGATTGATGGGGTCAGGTTGGGAGGGGAGAGCTGAGAGCTGAGCCAGGTGTCGCTCTACTCTGCTCTGCTGCAGTGCGTCCTGATGTGTGTCCAGAGACTGAGGGAGAGCTGACAGTTTACAGAGGTGGTTTCACGCCGGTCTTTCTCAAAGTACTGAGTACAGACTCTTTAACTAACTGGAGACCACTTAAAATGCTGAGCGTTTGAGATGGTTTAGGTCGCCGTTGTTTCGGCTACTTACACACACACACACACACACACACACACACACACACACGGTAAACACTTCTATTGAACAGACACCATCTCCATTTACCTTTTTTCTTCTTAGCGCTTCAGTGGCGATCTGTGATGGAAGTTGAAAGCGCAGTCGTCTCCCAGAACGAACGCTCAGCGTGTAAACGGCTTGTTGACTTTCCGTTTAAATGCCATGTCTCTATTCCCTGACCTTTCCCCGCCTCTCCCTGCGCGATGGAGCGCTTCATGTCTTGTCCCACAGCGCCGACCGGGGACCCTAGCCGTGGCGAGGGGCGGCAGAATGGACACTTTGATTCTGTGCTGCTTATCGCTGGACCGTTTGAAAGCTTCCATTCCGAGTCGCCACCCCTTCCTTTTGACTGGTGTTATGGCTGTTTCTGTGGATTAGTGACCGATTTAGTGACATCACAACGGGAGTCAGGGTGATCAGAGAACTCCCGTGGGCGATGATTCAGCATGGTGTTGACTGTGTGCTATGGGGGCATCGCCAATGGATGCTATGTGGGAAGAGTCTGACAATGCAGAGGTTTCCAAGTCTTTTCAAGAAAGTGTCCAAGACTATGTATGACACCAATGACACCATTGACAGTTGTACCAATGACATTGTTGTTTACAACCATCTTACAGCCCCCTCGATATCGGCGATGTTGATGACACTGGTTGTGAGAGCGATGATTCCAGCACAACATTAATAACACTTCTTTGTTCTCTGTCTCTAGATGCTGAGGGTGGAGAGGTGTCCCCACCCATGGGAGCCGGAGTGGACAGTAACAGCTGGCACTTCCGTTACGGCGCCGGCGGACCCGGAGGACCCCCCCAGCACCTGAAGCCCGGCGAGGTCCCCCCCGAAGCCTTCATCATCCCTGGATCGCCCGCCATCATCTCTATCCGCCAGCAGGGGGGAGAGGACGACAAGAGCGACTTCATCAGCTTCGGAAAGAAGGAGGAGGCCAAGAAGAAGAAAAAGAAGAAGAAGGAGAAGAAGGATAAGAAGGATAAGGGGAAGGATGACGATGAGTAGAGGAGGAGGAGGAGGAGGAGGAGGAAGAGGAAGAGAAGGAAGGGGAGCTGTTGAAACAGAGGTACCAACCAAAGTCCACCGGGAAACAAAAATACAATTATTTTAGACCACAGGTGAAAAGAGATCCTCAATTCTACTTCATAATCTCTGGCTCAGTAACACAGACAGGCAGACAAAGTCTGCTGCAGTCTGCTCTCTACCCAACCCTGCAACAAAGATAATAGCCTAAATCTCTCTGGTAAAAATCGGGCTTTACCAAGATTATTGTAGATTACTGTCACCTCAAAAATCTCTTACTGGGGTAATTGATTAATCATGCCTTGATGAGAAAAAAAACAGATTGATAAATGTTCCTCCATGCCCCCTGGCGCCTATACACCTTGAGCCAAACGACACCCTCCCTACTCTTCTCAGCGAGGGGACGAGAGCCACTGTCTCCCCTCGCCCTCTGCTTTTACACCCTCCCACCCACGGATACGTTGGTACCTCTGTCTTACCCCTTCCCACCATGTTGTATAATTCACTCTCTTTGAGAGGAAAAGAAAATCCAACAGCAAGAAGAAATCAGCTCTGTGCCAGCCTTGGAAAAAGAGCAAAAAAAAAAAAAAGGAAGTGACCAGAAAGAAAAGAAGAAACAGAGGACGAGTTAAAAGTTGGCGATTTAGAACTGGACACTCACACTTGTAAATAGCACGGGAGAGAGTCGCTAAAGCTGAGGCTAAAGGCTAACGTGACACTGCTGCTGCGGCTTCCTATCGCGCTCTCCGTCTGTCAGTGTTCCCTGTGACGGCAAGGAAAACATGGCTGTCGATGACAAAACACATACACGCTGACGCACACTCGCTGTAACAACCCGGACACTGAGAACACCTGAGAACTGGAGGAAGGTATACCAAACAAAAAATACAGGAGCAGCCAACAAAACGACATTGTGTTTCATACAGAATGCAAGCTGTACAGAACGCAAGCTTTTTACCCAGCAGCACAGCAGTCTCCTAAGCAGTACACATGTGTACTGTGGATCTACTCTCTCAGGGTTGGCACAGCAGCATCCCCTGCAGTCACTCCTGATGGGTTCGCTCACTACTCTCTTCTGGGACAACGAGATCCTTCTCTCTCAAAGCAGCCAACAGCTCAATGCAAATGGATAAAACGAGGGATCGAGAGAAAGGAGGACCACTCTTCAGAGTCTCTTGAGAAGGAAAGAGAGAAGAGTCCAGTTGAGTTGGCCTGTGATCCAGCTAGCTGATCTGAGCTCAGTTGGAACCTTGTAGAACAGCAGGAGCGTTTCTAGCTTAAAATGATCTCTTCTACTCTCTCCTGCCACTCAGCAAAAGCCTGAGGCTTTCTGCTCTGAATGTTTGGTAGCAACCATCACTTACCTGATATCCAACCTGATCCCCATCCTCCACAGCCCCCCCCCCCCCACCCTTTCCACTCCCTGCCCCCACCCACACAGATTCTCATCCCCACCCTTATACCAACCACAGACTGCTTCTTCACATGATGATGATGAATTTGTGAAACTTTTTCACTTTCTATTTGTTCTTGGAGAAGACCCACGATTTCCTACTCTGTTTTGTTAGCTTTAACTTATCTGCAGTGCTTCTGCTTGTCCCCCCCCCCTTGCCCTCTGCCTTTCTCTTTTTCTGGCCATGGACTCCCCCTCTAACCCCGTGCTCTTTCAGGGTGAACTGGGAAGGCTGAACATTGTGGTGTGCTGGGAACAGCATGGAGTAATGTGGAAGAGGCCTGAAGAACCCAGTCGGGACCGGGGGTCCATTATTCTGAGTTCTAACGCCAGATGTCTCCAAGTGCAAAACGGTTGAGTGCTTTTAACTTGTGAATACTACGCTGTTCATTCCTGTTTGTGGTCACTGGCGAGAGGGGACGAGGTGGGATGGGGACAGGGATGGGGTGGATGTCTGGGACATGGTCCTGAGGGCTAGGCCTATCCTCCGTGTTCCTGGGTACACGTATATCTCGAAATTGATTGATTATGATTGGTGAATCAAAACAGTAGGTCATCCATTGGCTTTTATGTACACGATAAATGTAGAGTTAGACTTGCTTTTTATATATATGTGGCCTGTGCATTAATAAATGCAATGTATACACTAATTATTACATTATTAATGAATAAATAAGAGCATCTAAGGATTCCCAACCCACAGCTCTATCCCACCAATCCCCTCTCAGGAGGTTTTGTAAAGGGGCGGAGAGATGATTCAGCCCTGCTTCGATTGGTTCCCCGTTCCCCTGCCTGTATGTTGTTGCAACCCCCCCCCCTCCAAGTTTTGCGGCTCAATATGACGTCACTCCACTAAAGCGGCTGCTGCATGTTCGTCTCCAAGGAAACTCAAACAATATAGAGATACAAAATATATATATAGAAATAGATGGCTATGATTTTATTGTTTCGTATTATTATTTGACTTTATGACTCCCACAGGAGATATGTGTATGTACCGTCTCTGTCATGCATCTTCTACATATTACACCCTCCGCACTCCACGAGACAGTGGTGTTGTACGACGTTAACTAAACCTTTTCGATATTTGTAAATGCTGTTGTGTGATGCCCTTGAACTCAACTCTGTTCATTTTGTTTTATGGAAATAATATTTTTTCGTTTTTGAGAACAAGCAACAACAACAAAAAAAAAAAAAACGTTTTGTGTCCGGCTTTGACATGATGATCTAACTAACACTGTAATATTGTAACTGAAATATGTATGATCCTGTGATGAGCTATCTCTTTCCTTTCACTCCCTTTCAACAGAAAAAAAATTGAAAAATAACCACAAAAAAAAGACAATTCCTATGTAAAAATTGTATATGTAGTGTATGCTTGTGTTTAGTGAGCGTTCACGCTGTCATTCTTTTATCAGCGTATGATGGTGACCAATGGTGACGCTGTCCTGGCCTACTGATCAGTACAGATCTGTTGTAAAACCTTTTTTGTACACCTGCTCATCTACCGTGACGGTGAAGTAGTGACATGTCATTCCTTTCTGTTTTTTTATTTGACTTAGATGGATACAGTGGTAATGTGTTTTGTTAATAAATCACTAAATAAACATTTTCTTTCATAAAATGAGACTGACGTTGTCGCCTTGGAGCTTGCTTGGAAACAGGCATTCACACACATCTTCTCCCTCTTTGCATGAACAGCACAGTTGCAATCAGTACACTGTAAAAAAAAATTGTGCCCCTTTTACTTAAGACATTTTTGGTAACTATTTGCATCGGCCTTTTAAGTAAATCCAAAAAGGAGGATAATTTAAGTATAATATACTTCGCTTTTAGTGCATCACAAACTCAAATATATTAAGTGCAAACAACTAACAGGATCTCAATAATTCCTTTCATTCAACTTCATTTTATCAGGTTCAGAAAATAGTTTTTTTTTTTGGACCTGCTTAAGTCCTTGAAGTCCCAGAACTAATGTTAGAATTTTGATATACTTCATGTAATCAGTTACAGAACTAATATTGTAAGGTTCATTTGCTGAATTTACTCCGTATCGTAATTGATATTCTATGTTTTATCTACAAATGTTTTTTTGCTCAGTTACTTATGGTACTCAAGTTAGTAAAAATGTATTTAATCTTACTACTCAAATATATACTCACAAATATACTTAAAAAGCTGATGCAAATAGTTACCTCAATATACTTGGGAAAATTGACTCAAAATGTTATTTCTGTACACGGGAATATGCAAAAAGAAACAACAGTGTTCAACTTCAAACTTCAACACCTTTATTTTGAATAAAGATTTTCTTCAAATTGCCTCTTATACCCTACTCCTTAAGCATTTGTGGAGAGCGCATTATTTTGTACTCTGTAATCATTCTGCGTATAATGCCACCTTGCCTCCTTAGGTAAAGTTACATCCAGACAGCTTGCACCTGACTACAAATCATTTCAGATCTTCACAACTGCATAGCATTTAGGTGATAGTTTGGGATTAGCACTTTGACCTCACATCTTGTATAGTTTGGCAAGAATTCTCCGGTGTTCTGTGTGCCCCTTAACAACATAGAGATATTTTAACAGAAACCTAAATGAAGGATTTATCTTAATAGACTTTACACAAAGCGCAATATGAACTTTAGCTCAAATACAACCTCATTCAAACTGTTTTAGATTCATCACAACATGGGTTTTCAAAACATACACTGCACATATTGTTACAAAATGTATGCCAAATTGTCCCTTAAACCTGACTCCATATGGACATATTATTTTGACAGGTACAAGCATTCTGCGTATAACTCCACCTTGCCTCCATAGGTAAAGTTACATCCAGACAGCTTGCACCTGACGACAAATAATCTCAGAAATCCACTAGCGCATATGGAGTAAGTTTTAAAACAAAGCTGTCTTTTTAAACAGGAATTGACAATGTCTCTTATGACTTCACCTGACAAAGAGCATCATGTAAACTGTAGCTCCTATACCACCTAGCAACTAGCTCTTCAGCTTACTGAGTAGGGTTTAGACCACAGTTTGTGAGTGGCCCTTTGAGAGTTAGATATCTTTAGATATCTCTGAAAACAAGTAACTTCATCTTTAGAGCTTGGACCCATGGGGAGGTCCGGAGATCACCAAGTACCAAGAATACTTTTTGGAACACCTCAAAGGTATATTTCAGTTCTTTGAGGTACCTTAGATTTAAGCCATAGATGAGGCCCATATACAAGGTACGTGACTGTGTAACACTACAAATACCAGCCAGGACCTCTGCTCCTTCGATGCAGATCCCATGCTCTATATTCTGGTGCAGATCCTTCACAGTGAACACCTTCATCGCATGCTGAACGAGGTCCTCTCGGATCACGGCGTCGTCAGCATCCTGAGTGAAACAGTGAAGAAATAACAGGCTAGGCTATTACGTTAGCTGTGCCACTCGAGGAGGACAGGGAAACAAAGGAAGATACCTCATCTAGAGATAAATAAGGATACAAAAATTAAAAACCTAAATAAGGATACCAAAAATAAAAACCTTTGTGTAATAAGGTTTTCAACCCTATTGGGAAACCCCTCCCAAGGCATGTGCAGAGTGAGAACGTTCAGACTAATCTTTAATGCATATATAATTGTAGATCAGAATATTAGGTCAAGACAACACAAAATATTTAAATGCTGTATTTTGAACCGGATTGGGCTTAAACAGGGCTGGCCATCTTTCTTTGAAGTCCCTCACAGGAAGGGCCTGAACGACATCTTGTCTTCGATATGAGAAGGTCTTTGCCATTTTGGCACTCACAGTGTTGTGGTTGTCATTGCATGTGCCGCCAGATCCCTACAGAATTAAGATATAATCAATTCATTTTTTTGGTGTATACATCAGCACAAACATATTATTACTTGTGTAACCTTTATTTAACTAAGCAAGTCAGTTAAGAACAAAATCTTATTTACAATGACAGTTTACAGGGGAACAGTGGGATAAACTGCCTTGTTCAGGAGCAGAATGACAGATTTTGACCTTGCCAGCTCAGGGATTCGATCCAGCAACCTTTCAGTTACCGGCACAGCACTCTAACCACTAGGCTACCTGCTGCCCCCATATGCTATCTCATTCTAAAATAAGGAAGACACACATTGTCAATACCTGCCTGGGCAACAACACATTGAGTAAAACACTAATAGGGCCCTATGAAATTCTTGTTCTATTTTTCCCAAATGCTGTTTTATTTTCCAGAATACCGTGTTAAGTTTTTGTTGCCTAGCGTGTTCAATCCATTTGGTTGATTTAAAAATACAGGATACATCTAATATCTATTATTCCCACTAATGTTGGGTTACTGTAATAAACATATCCTGTGTATCCTGTCCGAGGGGTACCATGTATTCTGTTTACATTTCTGGATTCCGTCTGAGTTGTATTCAAATGTATGACAATGTCAGGAAAATAAAACTCGAATGACTTCAGCTTTAGATAGCTAGCTAGCTAAAAAACGGAAACATCGCAATCCAAGCTGACTTGGAAGAGCTGCTTGTTATACCATTCTGTATACTTCTGGCCTTTCTTTGGACACTGTGTTAACCCTCCAGACGAGCTTCAATGCTATACAACTCTCCTTTCGTGGCCTCCAACTGCTCTTAAATACAAGTAAAACTAAATACACGCTCTTCAACCGATCGCTGCCCGCACCTGCCCGCCCATCTAGCATCACTACTCTGGACGGTTCTGACTTAGAATACGTGGACAACTACAAATACCTAGGTGTCTGGTTAGACTGTAAACTCTCCTTCCAGACTCACATCAAACATCTCCAATCCAAAGTTAAATCTAGAATTGGCTTCCTATTTCGCAACAAAGCATCTTTCACTCATGCTGCCAAACATACCCTCGTAAAACTGACCATCCTACTGATCCTCGACTTCGGCGATGTCATTTACAAAATAGCCTCCAATACCCTACTCAATAAACTGGATGCAGTCTATCACTGTGCCATCTGTTTTGTCACCAAAGCCCCATATACTACCCACCACTGCGACCTGTACGCTCTCGTTGGCTGGCCCTCGCTTCATACTCATCGCCAAACCCACTGGCTCTAGGTCATCTACAAGACCCTGCTAGGTAAAGTCCCCCCTTATCTCAGCTCACTGGTCACCATAGCAGCACCCACCTGTAGCACGCGCTCCAGCAGGTATATCTCACTGGTCACCCCAAAGCCAATTCCTCCTTTGGCCGTCTCTCCTTCCAGTTCTCTGCTGCCAATGACTGGAACGAACTACAAAAATCTCTGAAACTGGAAACACATATCTCCCTCACTAGCTTTAAGCACCAGCTGTCAGAGCGGCTCACAGATCACTGCACCTTTTTTGTTGTTTTTAAATCTTTATTTTAACAGGGAAAACCGACTGAGACCTGGATCTCTTTTACGGCTGTGCCCTGTGTCAACATGTTGACATGTACAGTTTTAGGCATACAGACAAGAACATTTAAAACATACAAAACAAAGACACAATTCAACAGAAACAATCACAGACAACATCATATTGATCCTCCATAACATTTTTGAAATGGGCAAGGGACACCAGAGTGTCTAACTTAAGTTGGATCTGCAGTATGTTCCATAAATAAGGTGCGAAGGAACTAAAGGCAGTCCTACCCAACTCTGTGGAGACCGCAGGAGTCTCTAATGTAATCCACATCTGTGATCTGGTTTTAAAATGAGTATATCTAGTGGAAATTAATGATGATATATATGGAGGTAGTTTTAAAAGAAGCGCTTTATAAATAAACAAGAGAGCATGTTGCTCTCGCCTCACAGATAGAGAGGCCCAACCCACATGTTGATAAAGGATACAGTGATGAGTTTTGTAACTATCACCCGTGATAAACCTGAGTGCACAATGGTAAATAGCATCCAGTGGTTTTAATGTGTTTGCCGATGCATGCATATAGATAATATCACCATAATCTAAAACGGACATAAAAGTAGCCTGCACAATTTGTTTTCTATTTACGGAGGACAGACAAGCCCTGTTTCAGTAAAGGACCCCTATCTTGAATTTGAGCTTTTTTTCCCAATTGAGTAACATGTTTTTTAAAAGAAAGCCTATCATCTAACCATACCCCTAAGTATTTATATGCAGAGACCTGTTTGATTTGAGTACCATCCAAGCTAGTGATTACAAAAGTGTTTCTAACTGAGAGTTTAGACCTAGAAAACACATGACATTTGTTTTCTTAGCGTTTAAAACAAGTTTAAGCTGTAAAAGAGACCTGTACATAGCATCTATAATTTAGCCTAAACAACTACCTCTTCCCCTACTGTATTTATTTATTTATTTTGCTCCTTTGCACCCCATTATTTCTATTTCTACTTTGCACTTTCTTCCACTACAAATCTACCATTCCAGTGTTTTACTTGCTATATTGTATTTACTTTGCCACCATGGCCTTTTTTGCCTTTACCTCCCTTATCTCACCTCATTTGCTCACATTGTATATAGACTTATTTTTCCTGCTGTATTATTGACTGTATGTTTGTATTACTCCATGTGTAACTCTGTGTTGTTATATGTGTCGAACTGCTTTGCTTTATCTTGGCCAGGTCGCAATTGTAAATGAGAACTTGTTCTCAACTAGCCTACCTGGTTAAATAAAGGTGAAATAAATAAATAAATACATCTATCGTACTAGCCAGCCCAGTTACTTAATTTAGCTAGTTTGGCTGTTAGATATTGACTAGATAACTACTGCACAAGGTCAATGTTTGCAGTGCTGCCTTGAACATGTTGTGAACACGTGAACAACAACAAGGTTTCTGCAAGGACAGGTGTAGCTAGATAACTAGGTGTAGTTAGCTAGCTACGTATTGTTCCTACCTGTCTCTTCCTGGGTAGCTTGCCTAGCAGACAACCATTAAATAGCAGGGGCACATGTGTTCAGTTCTACTGTAATGTTTGCAGACGATGCGTTTTTTTTGAGAAGCTAGGTAGCTAAAATGTTACATAGCTAATTTCGGTTATAATAAAACTTACGCAAAAATGACAAACGTTAGAAACAGCCCTGAGGTGAGTAAATGTACTGCTAACTTACTAGCTAGTAGCATGCCCACCACTAGCTAACTATACAGACATCACGGCCGTTAACTAGCTAGCTTATCAACGTGCAAGTATATAACGTACTCTGGCAATATAGCTAGCTAAAGGCTTTTCGTACTTGAATAATATTATTTAACGTTTTCCACAAATATTTTTTAACATTTCGTGGAAAATATGTGTAGAGAGATCCAAACTACATTCCAAGTTACATTTGGTCCTTACCTGCCGCATGGCCATTCCTGGAGAAGAAAGATCAAGACCAAATGTTCCAAGCACAATTGACGTTCATAACTAGATCTAGCGTGTCAGTCCAACACAATAATGATCATTTGAGTATCGTATTTTTTAAGTTGTTGTTTGTTACTTAGAAATATTTGTTCAAATTTAGCGGCATATTACCTTGGATTTTTATTTGCAAATGCCAGTCTTTTTCAACACATATAAATGATGTACTATATTCAACAATGTAAGTAAAACCAGAAACCTATTCTTTTAAGAAAGAATCATTGATTTTCTTTTGCAATATTTACTAAGCCTGTGGGTCATTTTTTACAGTGTATATTTGCCTCACAGTTGGACCTTGTTGCTAGGGAGAGTGAGAGAGAGGGGGGATGAGGCACAGGGCTAGAAAGAGAGGGAAAGAGTGTTTCTCTTCAAGTTGAAGAGAGAGAGTGAGAGAAAAATTGATCTGCATCAGTCTGTGGAGGATAGGCACACACACACACTCGCCTGTCTCTGTTGTGGCACCCAGTCAGAAAGGCTCAGCCCCAAAGGAGATGAGAGACTGGCTGAGTGACCTGGCTCCTCCTATTGTTCTCTGTGACTGTCACAGTTTGTCCTGAAGAACACCTGCTTTTATACCAAACCTTGAATCAATTATACTTGAATGAATTGTTTATTGACTAACTACGAAGAGGTCAAATCATTTGACCATAGAGCACAGTGTATACAGTGAACGCATTTTGGTCCACCAAAGAGACACCTAGGATTTGGTAAATGGTTTGTAGAGCGCAGTGGAAAAGTTTAAGTTAAATCACAAGAATAGCATTTAAACAATACTGCTGTACTACTGTAATACCACAGTGATATACATCTTTATCACGTCCTTAGAGGAGTACTGTGTATATATTATAATTTCACACAGAACAAGGAGACCCATTTTGTCTATAATCAGTCCTAGCAGACTTCAAGATGGCCGCCTGATAGAATAATTTGTATGTTAAGGTAATGACTAAAAGATTCCACCCTGAAACGTATAATTGAGTGATTATAAGACTGTAATTCTCTAATGTGTGTGCATAGGACAAGTTAAGACTTTACTATTTAGCAATGTAAGTGACACATTTAAGAAAAAGAGGAACTGTTAACAGACAGCTTGTGACAGACAACTTGTGACCACTGTGAAACTAAAAACAGGAAAGAGGTCTCCCCACACAGGGAGGGGGAGAAACCATTAGGCTTGCAGTAGATTATGTAACATGTTGCAGGATATGATAAGCAATGTATGTGTTGGAGAAAACTTGTAAACAGCATTGACCGTGTTAGAGAAGAGGGGCATTTATATGATCAAATGTAAGGTATAAAAGGCTATGTGCATTGTAGAATTTTCAGAGCTCTCTGAATAAAGAACTAACCTTTTGCAGACTTCTGGGACTTTGTCAAACCGGGGCCTTACAACTCCCGGGGAATTGGTCAAAGTATAATAGTGAGTTTTGAGTTAATATCATTGGAACTAGAAAATTCTCATGACACCGCCATTCATAACTGAATAAATAGTTGTTGTTATAAGACCAATAATGGCTTCAAATGTGTGGTACAATGAGGACAACAGAAAACGATGAACAAAGTATGGCATACAGTGCATTCGGAAAGTATTCAGACCCCTTGACTTTTTCAATATTTTGTTACGTTACAGCCTTATTCTAAAATGGATTAAAGAAATGTTTTTGCTCATCAGTCTACACACAATTCCCCATAAAGATAAATGTTAGCAAATGTATTAAAAAAAACTGAAATACCTTATTTATGTAAGTAGTCCGACCCTTTGCTATGAGACTCATAATTGAGCACAGGTGCATCCTGTGTCCATTGATCATCCTTGAGATGTTTCTACAACTTGACTGGAGTCCACTTGTGGTAAATTCAATTGATTGAACATGATTTGGAAAGGCACACACCTGTCTATATAAGGTCCAAACAGTTAGTGCATTTCAGAGCAAAAACCAAGCCATGAAGTCGAAGGCATTGTCCATAGAGCACCGAGACAGGACTGTGTTGAGGCACATATCTGGGGAAGGGTACCAAAACATTTCTGCAGCATTGAAGGTCCCCAAGAACACAGTGGCCTCCATCATTCTTAAATGGAAGAAGTTTGGAATCACCAAGACTCTTCCTAGAGCTGCCCGCCCAGCCAAACTGAGCAATCTGGGGAGAAGGGCCTTGGTCAGGGAGATGATCAAGAACCCAATGGTCACTCTGACAGAGCTCCAGAGTTCCTCTGTGGAGATGGGAGAAACTTCCAGAAGGACAACCATTCCTGCAACACTCTACCCATCAGGCGTGGTAGAGTGCTGCAGAAAGCCACACCTCAGTAAAAAGGCACATGACAGCCCGCTTAGAGTTGGCCAAAAGGCACCTAAAGGACTCTCAGACCATGAGAAACAAGATTATCTGGTCTGATGAAACCAAGATTGATCTCTTTGGCCTGAATGCCAAGCGTCACGTCTGGAGGAAACCTGGCACCATCCTTACGGTGAAGCATGGTGGTGGCAGCATCATGCTGTGGGGATGATTTTCAGCAGCAGGGACAGGGAAACTAGTCAGGATCGAGGAAAAGATGAACGGAGTAAAGTACAGAGAGATCCTTGATGAAAACCTGCTCCAGAGCTCTCAGGACCTCAGACTGGGGTGATGGTTCACCTTCCAACAGGACAATAACCCTAAGCACACAGCCACCACAATGCAGGAGTGGCTTCGAAACAAGTCTCTGAATGTCCTTGAGTGGCCCAGCCAGAGCCCGGACTAGAACCTGATCAAACATCTCTGGAGAGACCTGAAAATAGCTGTGCAGCAACGCTCCCCGTCCAACCTGACAGAGCTTGAGAGGATCTGCAGAGAAGAATGGGAAAAACTCCCCAAATACAGGTGTGCCAAGTTTGTAGCATCATACCCAAGAATACTCAAGGCTGTAATTGCTGCCAAAGGTGCTTCAACAAAGTACTGAGTAAAGGGTCTGAATAATTATGTAAATGTCATATTTCAGTTTATATTTTTTATACATTTACAAAGATGACAAAAAATGTGTTTTTGCTACGTCATTATGGGGTACTGTGTGTAGATTGATGAGGGGGGGCGAAAATGTAATCAATTTTAGAATGAGGCTGTAACGTAACGAAATGTGAAAAAAGTCAAGGGGTCTGAATACTTTCCGAATGCACTGTATCATAGTTTTTAAGATGAGATCCACTCAATAGAATGTTAAATTGTTGTCTGATACATTCACTGGGCATGTGAACATTCCAACTTGTCTCAACAATACTTTATCAGCCTGTGAACATATACAGTACCAGTCAAGTGTCAAGACGTGTGTGTAGGTGGCAGAGTAGTCAAGCGCAGGAGGAACAAGCTTGGTGGAACTGGAGTAGTTTAATAAAGTAAAACAAACTCCAAAAACCAAAGTACAATAGAAAGGAAACATGGATACCAAAACTCTGTGTCGCACCAAAAATGACAACACGCGCAAAACAACAAACAATCTCTGATAAGGACATGAGGGGAAACAAAAGGTTAAATACACAACATGTAATGAATTGGATTGGAACCAGGTGTGTAGGAAGACAAGACAAAACCAATGGATAATGAAAAATGGATCAATGATGGCTAGAAGACCTGTGACGTCGACCGCCGAGCACCGCCCAAACAAGGAGGGGCATCGACTTCGGAAGAAGTCGTGACATCAAGAGTTTGGTCACACCTACACATTCAAGGGTTTTTCTTTATTTTTACTATTTTCTACATTGTAGAATAATAGTGAAGACATCAAAACTATGAAATAACACCTATGGAATCATGTAGTAACCAAAAAAGTGTTAACCTGTTGGGGCTAGTGGGCAGTATTTGCACGGCCGGATAAAAAACGTACCCGATTTAAACTGGTTACTACTCTTACCCAGAAATGAGAATATGCATATAATTAGTAGATTTGGATAGGAAACACTCTAAAGTTTATAAAACTGTTTGAATGGTGTCTGTGAGTATAACAGAACTCATATGGCAGGCCAAAACCTGAGAAGATTCCATACAGGAAGTGCCCTGTCTGACAATTTGTTCTCCTTCTGTGGCATCTCTATCGAAAATACAGCATCTCTGCTGTAACGTGACATTTTCTAAGGCTTCCATTGGCTCTCAGAAGGCGCCAGAAAGTGTAATGGGGTGTCTGCAGTCTCTGGGCTAAGTACAGCAGCTCTGTTTGTTACTGGCCTGCCTCGGGACAGTGACACTGGAGATGCGCGTTCATGAGAATTCTCCATGTTTTTCTTTCAGCCTTTGAATGAATACAACGTCGCCCGGTTGGAATATTATCGCTATTTTACGAGAAAAATTGCATATAATTTATTTTAAACAGCGTTTGACATGCTTCGAAGTACGGTAATGGAATTATTTGAAGTTTTTTGTCACGAAATGTGCTCGCGCGTCAGCCTTCGGATAGTTACCTGAACGCATGAACAAAACGGCGGTATTTGGATATAACTATGGATTATTTGGAACCAAAACAACATTTGTTGTTGAAGTAGAAGTCCTGGGAGTGCAGTCCTGGGAGTGCAGCAAAGGTAATCCAATTTTTCTTATAGTAAATCTAAGTTTGGTGAGGGCCAAACTTGGTGGGTGTCAAATTAGCTAGCTGTGATGGCCGGGCTATCTACTCAGAATATTGCAAAATGTGCTTTCGCCGAAAAGCTATTTTAAAATCTGACACCGCGATTGCATAAAGGAGTTCTGTATCTATAATTCTTAAAATAATTGTTATGTATTTTGTGAACGTTAATCGTGAGTAATTTAGTAAATTCACCGGAAGTTTGCGGTGGGTATGCTAGTTCTGAACATCACATGCTAATGTAAAAAGCTGGTTTTTGATATAAATATGAACTTGATTGAACAAAACATGCATGTATTGTATAACATAATGTCCTAGGAGTGTCATCTGATGAAGATCATCAAAGGTTAGTGCTGCATTTAGCTGTGGTTTTGGTTTTTGTGACATATATGCTTGCTTTGAAAATGGCTGTGTGATTATTTTTGGCAGGGTACTCTGCTGACATAATCTAATGTTTTGCTTTCGCTGTAAAGCCTTTTTGAAATCGGACAATGTGGTTTGATTAACGAGAGTCTTGTCTTTAAAATGGTGTAAAATAGTCATATGTTTGAGAAATTGAAGTTATAGCATTTATGAGGCATTTGTAAGCAAGCGTCCCACCTTGCCCAGGGAGGTTAAACAAATCAAAATATATTTTAGATTCTTCAAAGTAGCCTCCCTTTGCCTTGAAGACAGCTTTGCACCTTCTTGACATTCTCTCAACCAGCTTCACCTGGAATGCTTTTCCAACAGTCTTGAAGGAGTTCCCACATATGCTGAGCACTTGTTGGCTGCTTTTCCTTCCCTCTGCGGTCCAACTCTTCCCAAACCAACTAAATTGGGTTGAGATCAGGTGATTGTGGGGCCAGGTCATCTGAAGCAGCCCTCAATCACTCTCCTTCTTGTTAAAATAGCCCTTACACAGTCTGGAAGTGTGTTGGGTCACTGTCCTGTTTAAAAACAAATGATAGTCCCATCAAGCGCAAAACAGATGGGATGGCGTATCACTGCAGATTGCTATGGTAGCCATGCTGGTTAAGTGTGCCTTGAATTCCAAATAAATCACTGACAGTGTCACAAGAAAAGCACCACCACACCTCCTCCTCCATGCTTCATGGTAGGAACCACACATGCGGAGATAATCCGTTCACCTACTCTGCGTCTCACAAAGACACGGCGGTTGGAACCAAAAATCGCACATTTGGTCTCATCAGACCAAAGGACAGATTTCCACTGGTCTAATGTAAATTGCTTGGCCCAAGCAAATCTCTTCTTATTATTGATGTCCTTTTGTAGTGGTTTCTTTGCAGCAATTTGACCACGAAGACCAGATTCATGCAGTCTCCTCTGAACAGTTGATGTTGAGATGTGGCTGTTACTTGAATTCTGTGAAGCATTTATTTGGGCTGCAATCTGAGGTACAGTTAAAGTAATGAGGGACTTATTCTTTGCTTCTTTGAGATGTTCTTGCCATAATATGGACTTGGTCTTTTACCAAATAGGGCTATCTTCTGTATACCTACTGTACCTGGTCACAACACAACTGATTGGCTCAAACACATTAAGAATGAAAGAAATTCACAAATTAACTTTTAACAAGGCACACCTTTTAATTGAAATGCATTCCAGGTGACTACCTCATGAAGCTGGTTGAGAGAATGCCAAGAGTGTGCAAAGCTGTCATCATGGCAAAGGGTGGCTACTTTGAAGAATCTCAAATATCAAATATAATTTGATTTGTTTAACACTTTTTTGGTTACTACATGATTCCATTTGTGTTATTTCATAGTTGTGATGTCTTCCCTACTATTCTACAATGTAGAAAATAGTAAAAATAAAGAAAAACCCTTGAATGAGTAGGTGCGTCCGAACTTTTGACTGGTACTGTATATCTCATACAGCAAGACATATAATGGTGTGAAAAACACAGAAAGCTACTTTTTTGGAGAGGTTATCGTACAATATATACAGTACATTTGATCAGGGGCTCGTGGGGAACCATTTTAATACCATCAAACCTTAGCCACCCCAATGTGGACCAACTTTTGGTCTAGACCGTGGACTAACTATCTAAAGTGCTAATTTAGAATTCTAAGAATATTCCAATTAGACTGTGATCCATTGACTTGGTTCCCTGATTTCCACAGTGTTAATTATGGGGTTTGGGCCACTTAAGTGTTCCTCCAGCACATTGATAGCTGAGTGATTAATGGCCGTTTATCTAGCAGGAAGCTTTGAAAGATCTGAGCGCTCTTGTCTCTTTCCACATCTCTTTTCTCTGCTGCCTCTCATCTGAGTTTTTGAGCTGCATATGATGGTTTGTTGCTCCTCTCTTACCCTCCTCTCTCATTTTATCTCTCTGCCTCTGTCTCTCTCTCTCACTCCCTCTTCCATTCTGCATCTTGGAGAAGGGAGGGAGCTGGCTGTGAAGAGAGTTCAAGGGTTCACATGTTAATGCTGCCTGCCAAAACAACCCTCTCTCTCACTCTCACCCCCCTCTCTCTCTCTCTCTCTCCAGAAAAGGAGGTTTCTATGGTTACCACCAATAGGGGACATGTCTCCATGGCAACAGCCTTATGATAAACTCATTGTGCAGAGGTGGAGGGTGGAAACAGTGGGGGACCAGGAAGGCACGATGGGCGGGGTTCCTTCCGTCTGACAGACAATGATTCAATGGACTGTCAGAGTTCTAACACACACACACACACACACACACAAACCTTTTCTCTCTCTTGGTGTCTACGCCAACGAGATGAGACGATTCCCCTGCACCCTCCTCCGATCACAGGTACACTGTCAAGACAAACTGCAGCTGCACTGACCCAGCACACCCTGTGTCCCAGACACAACACCAGACAAACATGCAGAATCACAGACATCCTGGTCTGCACACGTGGGAATAGCATCTCAACTCTCCCCAGAGCATTCACAAGGGGGTCCTAGCCTTCCTAATTTCTGCATTTTGTATTATTTCAACTCTCTCAGTAACACAAACAAACAAACATACATACAAGCGAGGGGGAGGGGGAAAGAGTAGCCAGCAGCGTTTGGTCTGTAGAGTAGTGAATCGCTCCAGTTAATGAATATGGATATGCATTGTGGCAGAACTAACAGACCTCCAGCACTACTAGCAATAGACTGCTACACTAACAGGGGTCTCTGGTCTCTCTTCTACACGACCGTGATCTACTTATATGCCGTCCACAAAGATAAATAGGGGCCAATTTAGTCCCACACAACATTATGATGAATACTAGGACTGGTTTTGAGAGAAGGAATGTAAAAAAAAAAAAAAAAAAAGGCCCTGAGGGACTCCAACCCTTCAGCTCACTGCAACAACAAAAAATAACTGACTTAACCCTGAAAACGGAGTGAGGGATTGTGGAGAGGGAGATGAAGGGGTGCTGCTTCACCTGAGGTCAGGACGAGGTAAGCACTGGATGACTGAAATGCAAAAAGCGGGTAAGGTTCTGCGCAGTGCGTACTTAAATGACTGAAACACTTCATTTCATCGCGGCTACCTCGATGTCACTTCCACTCCGTTCAATGTAAGAGTTCATAGTTATTATGGCTTTTTAACAGAGTATTTGGGATGTGAATGTATACCGTACCGGGTTTGAGGGATTGAGATATAATGTTTCAGGGGGTTAGGGTTTTGGGGGTGTCTGTGGTGGGGGGGTTGTCATGCGGTGACAGCCAGCTCTCCGGCCGCAGTGACTCAGCAAGAACAACATTCTGCTGAGGGAAGTGAACGGGGCGGGTCGGAGACACGACCACAGCCAAGCAGACGTGGAGATGGATGTCTGTAATAAATCCACTCCGCAGCAACAAAGCTTGCCAGGGAGAAATACAGAGTGCCTAAGAGAGTGCGAGGGAGAGATAATGAAAGAGGGGCAGACAGGCATGGAAATGAAGTGACTGACGGTAAACTCACATCGGGTCTGCGGGGAGGGAGCGGGCAAGGACAGCGTCAGTGCGTGCTGTGGGTGTGTGAAGGACGTGAAGTTCAGACAAGAGCGTTACCATAAACCCAATCCAAATGGAGCGAGTATGAGTTTGCGCAGCACTAATGAAAGACGCAATGTGCACTTTTGATTTTAATAAAGCTCCATATACTTCTACGGAGTGTTGCGTCTGTCATTTGCTGTTTGTCCTTCATCACATTGAACTCTTACGGTATTTCCCTACTCTGTAGCAGAGCAAGGCAGTGTTCCGGCAGTCACACCTGCCTCACAGGACGTGTCAGACAAACACCATGTCCCCGTGCTGCAGGCTACAGCAGCACAGCGCCGTCCATCTCTGATGACCAACCAACCGCCACGGTCACATTCACAGCCACACCGCAGAGGTCGCCTGGCGTGTGTGTGTGTCGTCTGCTCCGCTCCGGGCTAGGTGCCAGGGACATGACTGTAGCTGGATGGTCATCAGAGCGAGGGCACGGTGAACAGGGCACAAGAGAGGTCTTAAAAGGGCTGATTAGACCAAGCAAAATGGCTGCTGATGCTATATTGGCTGCAGTGGCCAGAGAGACTGGTCTAATGAGGAGCCCGGAGACTGCAGGGCTGAAGTTGACCAGATGTGACCACGAGTCCCTGTCCTCTATTCTCCCTTTCTCATATGTATAGCATAGTCTACTCTATAGAAGACATAACATGCTTTCCCACTGGGCACACACTGGTTGAATCAATGTTGTTTCCACGCCATTTCAATTAAATTACGTTGAACCAACGTGAAATGGACCTTGAATTGACGTCTGTGCCCAGTGGGTTCTCAGTGTTTCTTCACAGACCTAAATGATCTGGCTAGAGATGTAAATCTTCTTACAACCAAAAAGCCCTTCCTTGCCTTGCACTGAGGAAAATGCCCAGACTATGCGCCCCATGATGCAATGGGTGGACGACGCAACACGCGCGTCTATCTCCCGGAAGCAACCCTTTACCGTCACACACAAACAAACAGGTTGATAACACGCGTCTGCAATTCTGCATGCAATTTAGATAAGCTTTATACCACCAGCATAACACGTTGCAAAGCTGTTGTAGAGCACAATTAGTTGGAAGACCGTGTATCGCTCTCGTCTGTTTCCTCCACATTGAGTCTTGCTGGCTCGCGCTGTGAGTGAAAGGCGCTATCTGCTGGAGAAACACAGCACACACGGACAGTGGTATTAATTACGTCTTGCAACGGAAACCAAACGCAAGCAAACGGAACTACCTGAATTTGTTTTTCGCGTTTTCGTGCAAAACGTATTCTGTTTGGAGTAAACTGTTTGTGCTCCAAAACGTAATGAATACACCCCTGTTAAGACCAAACAGGGGGGCCAGTGCGGTTATAGTTGCTTTCGTCTACAACCAATAACGGGTATTGTATCCATTTACAACACAGTCTCGTCATCCTTGCCCAGAAATGCATGTTCACACGAGAATAGTCTGATTGAGCCAAATGCAAGTTTAGCAGTGCATGTCCTGACCTGTCCCTTTGGACAGCGGGTCTATCACGCTAAACCGATTCACAACTTTAATTAACCAAAATATGACCCCAACATTATTTCCCGATGTATGCCTACATATCTGATACACGTGTATGTTACCGTCACGTTCCGTTATTTGCAAGCAAGCAGCAATATATAGGCCTACACTGTGCTAGCAATTATATTATTATTTTATCACTGCAGGTTGTTTCCTATTCCCCACTGTCACTGGATCAGATGCAAGGAGGATGTCGTCATAGATGCCACAGAGAAAAGGTGGGGTGTTGTGTATAGATTCATATAACTGTTGCTGAGGATTAACGGCCTATTGGAATGTTGAATAAGAGTGGCACGATGCAGAAGCGTCGTGTGTTTGGAATGTTGCCTTACAGAAACCAAATGTTTAGGCTTAATGTGTTTCGACGAATATTGTCTAGTCCTCGAAAACCCGAAATGCGTAGGCGAGTTGTTGTTCAGTGTCACTGGATTCAGTGGATCACGTGCATTCAAATACCAAGACTAATCATTGGGCCAGCTACAGTCGGTGCCTTCATTTAGTCGATGTGTGCAGTTCTAAAATGACTCTCTGCATGCCGCTGTGTAGCATCAGCCACGAGCTACTTTCAATGAATTGCGCAGGCGCGTCTCTTTCCCTCCCTCCCTCCCTAATTCCTCAGGATAGCCTACAGTAAATACTGTAATGCGAGCGCAGCACTTGTGAACTGCATGTGTGTTAGCCTACACATCGTGTACAATGGGTCCGTGTCCGGCTTTTTCCCGTCAGTTAATTTGGTTGACATGCAGCGTTTTTATAGGTCGGGATTTAGCTCGTTTTAATCCACCATCTCTCTGTCAAGACATTGGGCCTGGAATGGCAGCATTCTGTGGTATTCCGTTTCCAGGTTGGAAAACGAGGCTATTTGCTATAGGGACGAGAAGAGGAAGCGTGAGAGTATTTCTAGCGCTTCCCCCTGGCGACCGCTGTCCATGCTGCTGAAAAATGTTGAAACATTTTGCTCTGTATAAACAATGGCTTTGTTAATACAGATAAAGGCTTAGCAGATAATAAGAAAATACGAAAAATATGTATCTGGCTTAAAGAGAAGAAATATAATATCTATTGTTTACAGGAAACTCATTCAACCATTTTAGATGAAGTTGTGTGGAAAAAGGACTGTGGGTTGGGGGATATACTTATCCCATGGGCAAAACAACTCAAAAGGGGTGTTGATATTAATTAACAGTAATTTTTCTATTTATTTTATTTATTTATTTTACCTTTATTTAACCAGGTAGGCTAGCTGAGAACAAGTTCTCATTTACAATTGCGACCTGGCCATGTCACGTCCTGGCCAGTATAAGGGTTAATTAGTATTGTAGTTTGGTCAGGACGTGGCAGAGGGTATTTGTTTTATGTGGTTCAGGGTGGTGTGTTTGTCAAAATGGTGTTTGAATAAGTATTCCGGGGTTTTTGGGCACTGTTTGGTTTTCATGTATTTCTATGTTTAGTCTAGTGTGTGTGGTTCTATGTTGAGTTAATTGGGGTTGGACTTCCAATTGAAGGCAGCTGTTTGGTGTTGCCTTTGATTGGAAGTCCTATATTAGTTGGGTGTGTTTGTCTTGTATTTTGTGGGAGATTGTTCTGTGTTTAGCCTTGTGTCTTACCAGACTGTTTTTGTTGATCGTTCGTTCTTTGTTATTTTGGTGTTCATTTTGTATTTATTAAAAGCAAGATGAGCATACACATACCTGCTGAGTTTTGGTCCTCCTTCACCGACGACAACCGTGACAGGCCAAGATAAAGCAAAGCAGTGCGACACAAACAACAACACAGAGTTACACATGGAATAAACAAGTGTACAGTCAATAACACAATAGAAAAAAGGAAGTCTATATACAGTGTGTGCAAATGGCGTGAGGAGGTAAGGCAATAAATAAGCCATAGGTGTATTTAAGTAATTACAATTTAGCAAATTAACACTGGAGTGATAGATTAGCAGATGATGATGTGCAAAAGAGCAGAAAAGTAAATAAAAACAATATGGGGATGAGGTAGGTAGATTGGATGGTCTATTTATAGATGGGCTGTGTACAGCTGCAGCGATCGGTTAGCTGCTCTGATAGCTGATGTTTAAAGTTAGTGAGGGAAATATAAGTCTCCACCTTCAGTGATTTTTACAATTCATTCCAGTCATTGGCAGCAGAGAACTGGAAGGAAAGGCGGCCAAAGGAGGTGTTGGCTTTGGGGACGACCAGTGAGATATACCTGCTGGAGCGCGTGCTACGGGTGGGTGTTGTTATCGTGACCAGTGAGCTGAGATAAGGCGTAGCTTTACCTAGCATAGACTTATAGATGACCTGGAGCCAGTGGGTCTGGCGACGAATATGTAGCGAGGGCCAGCCGACTAGAGCGTACAGGTCGCAGTGGTGGGTGGTATATGGGACTTTGGTGACAAAACTGATGGCACTGTGATAGACTGCATCCAGTTTGCTGAGTTGAGTAATGGAAGCTATTTTGTAAATGACATCGCCGAAGTCGAGGATCGGTAGGATAGTCAGTTTTACGAGGGTATGTTTGGCGGCGTGAGTGATCCAAATGTGCAAATTATCCAAACATATCCGCAAGGTAGATGGATGATTTTAAATATGTTATTGGACCATTAACAGATATGGCTCATTAATCTGTACGGACCAAATAATGATGATCCACGATTCTTTGAAATATGTATAATAAATTATCAACCCTACAAGCAATACAAGACTATTATTATGGTGGGAGATTATAATACTGTTTTAAATACCTCAATGGACCTTAAAGGAAATCACACTACAAACTATCACCCTCCATGCTCTTAAGGAAAACACAAATATCATGGATATATTGGAACTAGTGGATATATGGAGGTTTAATATCCTGCCCTAGTGGGATATATATATGGAGGTTTAATATCCTGCCCTAGTGGGATATACATGGAGGTTTAATATCCTGACCTAGTGAGATATACATGGAGGTTTAATATCCTGCCCTAGTGGGATATACATGGAGGTTTAATATCCTGCCCTAGTGGGATATACATGGAGCTTTAATATCCTGCCCTATTGGGATATACAGGGAGGTTTAATATCCTGCCCTAGTGGGATATACATGGAGGTTTAATATCCTGCCCTAGTGGGATATACATGGAGCTTTAATATCCTGCCCTATTGGGATATACAGGGAGGTTTAATATCCTGCCCTAGTGGGATATACATGGAGGTTTAATATCCTGCCCTAGTGGGATATACATGGAGCTTTAATATCCTGCCCTATTGGGATATACAGGGAGGTTTAATATCCTGCCCTAGTGGGATATACATGGAGGTTTAATATCCTGCCCTAGTGGGATATACATGGAGGTTTAATATCCTGCCCTAGTGGGATTATACATGGAGGTTTAATATCCTGACCTAGTGGGATATACATGGAGGTTTAATATCCTGCCCTAGTGGGATATACATGGAGGTTTAATATCCTGCCCTAGTGGGATATACATGGAGGTTTAATATCCTGACCTAGTGGGATATACATGGAGGTTTAATATCCTGCCCTAGTGGGATATACATGGAGGTTTAATGTCCTGCCCTAGTGGGATATACATGGAGGTTTAATATCCTGACCTAGTGGGATATACATGGAGGTTTAATATCCTGCCCTAGTGGGATATACATGGAGGTTTAATATCCTGACCTAGTGGGATATACATGGAGGTTTAATATCCTGCCCTAGTGGGATATACATGGTGGAGGCTCAATCAAGCTGGTCGTCTTGACTACTTTCTTATGTCGTTCTCGTTGGCACCAAAAGTTTAAAAAGTGTTGATATGGGACCGAATGCGGTCGGACAATCAGATAATTAGCATATACATGGCTCGTACTGAATTTCCATGCACCAAATGATGTATCTTCAACATAGAAATGCTACCAAAAATAATTTGCTGAAACTTGTTACAAATGATGGAGTCACCCATGATTCACCCAATTATATTTTGAAAGAGGAAGCAAAGTACTTTAAACAGAGTGATGAGAGTAGCTGTGTGAGTGTCTGACGTGCAGCGGCCTCGCAATGTCCCTGTCCATGGTGCTGAAAATGCATACAATCCGCTTTTACGCCAATAAGATCTACTTATTGTTTAGTGTCACAACTTTCATTTCTTGCCATACTCTGTTTTTTTGGTGAATGCACTGATGCTTTTGTAATGGCTGAAGGAGCCGCATTATACATTGCATAGCCTAAATCTGATATTTGCATTTTAGCCTACTTCCTATCACAGATGTGTTCTCTTTTGTAATATATCAATTCCACCTGATCTTAACTCATATCAATAGAATGCGGGTTATTGGCAATCATTTATGTGTTTGGGGTTTTATATACTGTCGTTTGCTGTTCTTTTGTTATTTCCAATAGCTTATCAACCAATTCAGCCTAGGCTATTCATAGGCCTATTGAAATACTTTTGGTGACATAAACGAATGTGAGATAATATGTGTAATATCTGAAGGGTACTCACTGTGTCGCTGTTCACCAGCTGTGTTTTTATAGATCCAGTTCTCCACCCACTGGTGGTGTTACAAGGCTCGGATGCCATTTAGCTGCGGAAAAGGTTGGAGACGGTCAGATTGCGTGCAGATGTTGAGAATGTAATTTCGATGAAACTGTATTTTTTGATGAAATACTATTTGTTTGCATTGCATATTATCTTGGCTGTAAGGTGTTTTTTTTAACGTTTTAATCCCACAATGGGGCACAAAGGATTTTCGGTCGCAGTCCTGGTTTGCAGCGTTTCTTTCTTTCTTCTTACACTGCCCCCCGCCTATGGAGACGTGAGCTATTCTTTTCCGGAGGAGATGAAACGAGGATCTGTTATTGGAAATCTAGCCAAGGATCTGGGGTTGGAGGCGAGCAGACTCTCCGCTCGTAAGGCTCGAATTGATACCGAAGGGAACCGCAAACGTTATTGTGATATTAATCTGACTAGTGGTGATTTGATTGTTACCGAAATAATTGACCGAGAGGAGCTTTGCGGGGAAAAGCTATCATGCCTTCTGAGCTTTGAGTTCGTCCTAGAGAATCCTCTTGAGTTGCATCGCATATTACTTCAAATACAAGATGTCAATGACAACTCGCCCATATTTCCGAAGGATACAATTAAACTGGACATCGGAGAATCAGCTGACAAAGGAGCTCGCTATCGTGTGAACGCTGCACATGACGCAGACATAGGACAGAATGCAGTTCAAAGTTACGTGCTACAAAGGAACAATCATTTTGTGTTGAGTGTTCAAACCACTTCTGCAGGTAGCAAATACGGTGAGTTAGTGCTTGACAAAGAATTAGACCGTGAGAAGCAGCAGGAATTACAGTTATTGATTACAGCTGTGGACGGCGGCACTCCGCAGAGATCAGGTACTGTAGTCATACACGTCACTGTACTGGATGCTAACGATAACGCCCCAGTGTTTAGCCAGGACGTCTATAAAGCCAGTCTGCCAGAAAACTCTCCTTTATATACTGTAGTGGTTACAGTGAGTGCTACAGATGCAGATGAGGGAGTGAACGGCGAAGTAATGTATGAATTCAGTCGAATGTCTGATAAGGCAAGGAAAATGTTTACATTGGACCAGAAAACGGGGGACATTACTCTAATAGGGGAGTTAGACTATGAAGAGGAATCAAAATATGAAATGTTTGTGGAAGGAAAAGATGGCTATGGCCTTTCTTCAGACACTAAAGTGATAATAGACATTACAGACATAAATGACAACGCCCCAGTGATATATCTGAAATCTCTGAGTAACCCCATACCTGAGAACGCGTCACCTGGTACAGAGGTGGGCATCATTAACGTGCAGGATAGAGACTCTGAAAATAACCGACAGGTCCGCTGCTCCATTCAGCAAAACGTTCCTTTTAAACTGGTGCCATCCATCAAAAACTACTATTCTCTGGTGACCACGGGCGAACTGGACCGGGAACTAGTGTCTGATTACAACATTACAATCACTGCCACCGACGAGGGCTCTCCGCCTCTGTCCTCCACTAAAAGTGTTCAGTTATCTGTCGCTGACGTGAACGACAATCCACCTGTGTTTGAGGAACAGTCCTATAGCGCCCACGTGACTGAAAATAACCAACCTGGTTCCTCCGTGTGTTCCGTTACTGCACGAGACCCAGACTGGAGACAGAACGGTACAGTGATTTACTCTCTCTTACCCGGTGAGGTGAACGGTGTCCCGGTGTCCTCGTTTTTATCCGTTAACGGAGACACGGGGGTGATCCACGCTGGGAGGTCGTTTGATTATGAGCAGTTCATGAGATTTAAAGTCCACGTGATGGCCAGAGACAACGGTTCTCCTCCGCTCAGCAGCAACGTCACCGTCAGTGTGTTCGTAACGGATGTGAATGACAACTCTCCTCAGATACTATATCCCGCCCCGGAAGGGAACTCCTTCATGACCGAGCTGGTCCCCAAAGCTGCACACGGGGGCTCTCTTGTTTCCAAGGTGATAGCGGTGGACGCGGACTCCGGCCAGAACGCCTGGCTGTCCTATCATATAGTCAAATCCACTGATCCGGGACTTTTCACTATTGGTCTCCACAGCGGAGAGATCAGGGCACAGCGGGACATATCTGAATCGGACAGCATGAAACAGAACCTTATTGTGTCAGTGAAAGATAACGGACAGCCCTCTCTCTCTGCGACATGTTCCATGTATTTAGTGATTTCTGATAACTTGGCTGAAGTGCCAGAATTGAAAGATATATCTTATGATGAGAGCAATTCCAAACTAACCTCTTATCTGATCATCGCGCTAGTCTCCGTCTCCACCTTTTTCCTTACCTTCATTATTGTCATCCTGGCCGTGAGGTTTTGCCGCAGGAGAAAGCCCAGACTGTTGTTTGATGGAGCGGTCGCTATTCCCAGTGCGTATCTCCCGCCCAACTACGCAGAGGTGGATGGAGCGGGAACTCTCCGCAGCACTTACAATTATGACGCCTACCTGACGACCGGGTCACGCACAAGTGACTTCAAGTTCGTCACATCTTACAATGACAACACGCTGCCTGCGGATCAGACTTTGAGAAAAACTCCAAAAGACTTTGCTGAAGAACTTGATGATTTTGATGGGTCCTCACAGGTAGGCTTGAACTGTAAATAAATATCAACTATACATTTGATTGTATTTATCATAGAATATATGCCCATCTTTTTGTACAATTACAGTTAAGCAGCTTTGTACAATAACGCTTTTTTTTATGGAGAAAATCAAGTAGCCTGTTGAACGGGAGTGTGTGAATACCACAGCTTGTTTACAAGGCAACCTGTTCATGCTTTACGTTTGATGCCATTTGCAATGCATTTCTGATTATTGAAATCCCCTCACAGTTGAACGGGAAAATAGTGACGCTACTGGTTTGACTTGTGTGGGTTTGAGGATGCGGTTTGATTTGTGATTGGTTCTGTTTGTGATTGTTCTTTGACATACACGCTGCACATGTTTTGAGGTTAAATGTGTTACTATTAGGAGTTTGGCCTGTTGGAGTGGAGGCCATTTTGGGAAGGGATTACGAAAAACAAATACTTTATGTACAGAGCTATTAAGACAGTGACGAGGGAAGTGGCGTGATAGGGGGTTTGAAGTGCAGCAGCATTGCTGTGCCGCTATCCATGGTGCTGAAATCCCATTTGTAGCTAGCAGTTTATACTTACAGCTTTATCGCTGTAATTACTTTAATTCATTGCCATACTCTCCGTTTTTTTTATATTGCATTGATGAGTGTTCACCAAAATACCGGCGGTATACATCTGATGCTGGCAATGTACAGCTATAGCCTACCTAATCGCCGATGCCTTCCCCTCTGTAAAGTATTTCTTCTAGCTAATCTTAACTCATGAAAATAGTATGCTGATGCTTGTACTGCCCTAATTCATGCTGTATGTGTTTTATTTCCGTTTCCTGTGTTTCTTTGTGGTTATTTCCATAAGCTTCTGGTGATTTCCCCCGAATAGTTACAGTAATCAATCATTCAGAAGGCTATTTATCCAAGCACAGCTGGTGAACAACGACAGAGTGAGTAGGTCTACTGTTTACATACTACACATTTACAAACATTCTTCTAAATCTATATTTGGTGAAATATATATTTAGAAGAATGTTAATATGTGTAATATCTGAAGGGTACTCACTGTGTCGCTGTTCACCAGCTGTGTTTTTATAGATCCAGTTCTCCACCCACTGGTGGTGTTACAAGGCTCGGATGCCATTTAGCTGCGGAAAAGGTTGGAGACGGTCAGATTTCTGGCACGTTTTGGGGATATTGTTTAGATCATACTGAATATTTAGTGGAATACGATTTTTTTTTTACATTGTAATATTTAGACTTGATGGTATTTCAACGTTTTTAATGCCAGGATGGGGCACAAAGGAATATTAGTGACAGGCCTGGTCTACTGCGTTGCTCTCTTTCTTCTTACACTGCATTCCGTGTATGGAGACGTGAGCTATTCTTTTCCGGAGGAGATGGAACGTGGATCTGTGATTGGAAACATAGCCAAGGATATCGGCATCGATGTTCGCAGACTGTCCGCCCGTAAGGCTCGTATAGATACAGAAGGGAACCGTAAACGTTATTGTGACATAAATCTGAGTACCGGGGAATTGATTGTTGCCGAGAGGAATGACAGAGAGGGGCTTTGTGGAGAGAAGCTTTCATGTGCTCTAAAATTCGAATTTGTGCTTGAAGATCCACTTGAGTTGCACCGAATCACATTGCAAATTCAGGATGTTAATGATAACACGCCTATCTTCCCAAAGGAGTCTATCAAGCTCGAAATTAGTGAGTTGGCTGTCAAAGGCGCTCGCTTTCGTGTGAATGCTGCCCACGACGCAGATATAGGACAAAACGCAGTGCAAAACTACATGTTACAAAGGAATGGCCATTTCCTGCTGAATGTTCAAACCAATACGGTCGGTAGTAAATACGGTGAGTTGGTACTAGATAAAGAATTAGACCGCGAGGAGCAGCGGGAGTTAAAATTATTGCTAACAGCAGTAGACGGCGGCACTCCGCAGAGATCAGGTACTGTAGTCATACACGTCACTGTACTGGATGCTAACGATAACGCCCCAGTGTTTAGCCAGGCCGTCTATAAAGCCAGTCTGCCAGAAAACTCTCCTTTAGATACTGTAGTGGTTACAGTGAGTGCTACAGATGCAGATGAGGGAGTGAACGGGGAAGTGATGTATGAATTCAGTCGCATTTCTGACATAGCCAGAAAAATGTTTGCATTAGATCAGACAACTGGAGAAATTAGACTAATAGGAGAAATAGATTACGAAGAAGAAGCTAAACATGAAATAATTATTGAAGGGAAAGATGGTTACGGTCTTTCATCAGACACTAAAGTGATAATAGACATTACAGACATAAATGACAACGCCCCAGTGATATATCTGAACTCTCTGAGTAACCCCATACCTGAGAACGCGTCACCTGGTACAGAGGTGGGCATCATTAACGTGCAGGATAGAGACTCTGAAAATAACCGACAGGTCCGCTGCTCCATTCAGCAAAACGTTCCTTTTAAACTGGTGCCATCCATCAAAAACTACTATTCTGTGGTGACCACGGGAGAACTGGACCGGGAACTAGTGTCTGATTACAACATTACAATCACTGCCACCGACGAGGGCTCTCCGCCTCTGTCCTCATCTAAAAGTGTTCAGTTATCTGTCGCTGACGTGAACGACAATCCACCTGTGTTTAAGGAACAGTCCTATAGCGCCCACGTGACTGAAAATAACCAACCTGGTTCCTCTGTGTGTTCGGTTACTGCACGAGACCCAGACTGGAGACAGAACGGTACAGTGATTTACTCTCTCTTACCCGGTGAGGTGAACGGTGTCCCGGTGTCCTCGTTCTTATCCGTTAACGGAGACACGGGGGTGATCCACGCTGGGAGGTCGTTTGATTATGAACAGTTCATGAGATTTAAAGTCCACGTGATGGCCAGAGACAACGGTTCTCCTCCGCTCAGCAGCAACGTCACCGTCAGTGTTTTCATAACGGATGTGAATGACAACTCTCCTCAGATACTATATCCCGCCCCGGAAGGGAACTCCTTCATGACCGAGCTGGTCCCCAAAGCTGCACACGGGGGCTCTCTTGTTTCCAAGGTGATAGCGGTGGACGCGGACTCCGGCCAGAACGCCTGGCTGTCCTATCATATAGTCAAATCCACTGATCCGGGACTTTTCACTATTGGTCTCCACAGCGGAGAGATCAGGACACAGCGGGACATTTCTGAATCGGACAGCATGAAACAGAACCTTATTGTGTCAGTGAAAGATAACGGACAGCCCTCTCTCTCTGCGACATGTTCCATGTATTTAGTGATTTCTGATAACTTGGCTGAAGTGCCAGAATTGAAAGATATATCTTATGATGAGAGCAATTCCAAAGTAACCTCTTATCTGATCATCGCGC